>NC_090826.1:61053984-61357014 GCF_028021215.1 Eschrichtius robustus
AAAAGTCTGGTAGAAATACGTCACAAAGGGGGAACAGTGGTTCTCTCTGGAAGATAGGATTGCTAAATCACATATTCCCTGCATTGCTTGAATTTCTTTTTACAAAGAGAAAGTATTCCTTTTTATTAATCAGAAAAAATAATAAATTAATTTTCAGAAGAAGTATGCGATTCAGGAGGTAAGAGATTATGAGAGTATAAACCAAGTTAATAAGAGTGAGGCTGGAGAAGGTTTAAGAGTTTAGAAAAAACTGAGTTCAGTTTTGGCATATTGAATTGAATGTTCGTGTTGCTCACCCATAAGGAGTTAGATGGCAAATATTTTGGTATTTGGAAATGAACCTTAGGAAACAGAAATCTGGGTTAAGATTCAGAAGTTATCATTACACAGTAATTGATGCCACAGAAGTCATTGAGTTCCCCAAGGAAGATTGTGTAGAGTGAGAAATTAAGGTCCAGTCTAGAACAAAACCTTGAAAACACCAATACACAAAGGATGTGTACAGAAAGAGTGGCCAGAATCCTATTAATATATTAAAAAAAAAAAAAAAACTTATACCAAATTGTCTACCATTATATCTGTGTTACCACTGGATTTAGAATTTAAAAGTACCTTATTAGTGGCTGCCACCCATGGACAGATGTGGAAACTCCTAAGGGTCCCCTCAGTAAAATCAAACACTGCAAACATCAAAAATAAAATTCAGCCCTTACTTTTAGGAGCTCCACAGTATAATAGGGAAAAATGATACAGAAATATAAGTTTATAGTACATTGTGGAAAATACAAGAATTGAAATTATATGAGATCCTGATATCCTACAGAAGAGGAGGTTATTAATTCCATCTGGAGGAAATGAAAGTTGGGTGATCAGAAAATCTTTCTGGAGGAGGTAATGTCCAGATTGGGTTTTAAAGACTGTATAGGAGTTGGCCAATTGGGCAAGGGGAAAAAGATATTATAGGTAAGAATAAAAATTGCAATAATAATAATAGTTATCATTTATTGAGAGCTTACCACGTGTTAGGCATTGTTCCAAGCAAGTTTCAATAACTATTTGATTTAATCCCCACAACAATTCTATGAGGTACTTTCTGTCCCTATTTTACAGATGAGGCAACTGAGGCACAGGAAGTGATCATCCAAATGATGAATAGAGATAAAAAGAATAATATGTATAAATATAGCATGATATTTGAGAATTATCAGAGCATGGTATGTGGCAGGAAAAGTGGTGGTAAATGAGACTAGAAAGGAAAGCTGGGACTTGATTACAGGAGCAACTGTATGAAACTTGGGCTATATATGCTAGGCAGTAGAGAGTTTGCAAAGGATTCCAAACACATTAAAGACAGAATCACATTTAATATTATAATGTACAACCAACCAATACCCCAAGGATATGAGATTTTGCCAATCTTTCCAGCTTAACCTCCTCACACAATGCCAGATTCATTCTTCACTCTACCCAAGGCAACCTGCTGACAGTCCCTTATCTGCTCTCATGCCACCATGCCTTTGTACGTGCTATTCCATACATCCTGAATTCATTTCTATTTCACTTACCTAGATACCTCATTCAATCTATCAAGAATTAGTTCAAATTTTATCTCTTCTTCACACAGGGTTTTTGTTGTTTTTTAACTTGGCATAGAATTCAGGAGTCCAGGAAATTACATTGAATGAAACCACTAAATAAAATTTAGCACATCCTTCTATTATGAATGTAGGCCACAAACCACAATAATATTAGAGGTACCTGTGCCTCTGCAACCAAAAGAAACCACAGATATTTTCATATCACATTACGGTTGCTGCAGATAACTCAAAATATCATTTACATTCAGCACTACCTCAAAATTATGTTAATAATTATGCCCACTGATAAATCTTGTTCTTCTATGAGTTAATAAAGAAGCACATATATTGCTATATCACAAATTTGTTTTTTCAAGTATTTTGATAGCTATTTCAATACTCTAAATTTCCTTCGTAATCCAAAGTATTTTACACACTTAAAAACATTGTTCTGAAAATGGGTCCCTAGACTTCACCATACTGCCAAAGAGGTCCATGGCACAAAAACAGAAGTTAGTAACCCCTTCTTAGGAGTCTCTAATGACACCTGCCCTTCCCTCTCCTTGTCTCCTCTCCAACACCCCACCATTCTGAATATGTGTCCCTTCTTTGCCTTCTTCTGATTTCCCTTTCTTTCCCAAATCTTTCTGATTTGCCTTTTCTGATTTTAACTTTTTCATGCCTCTTTGATATTCTTGTCCACCTCTTCAACTAGTTCTTTGAGATTTCTCAGTACTGAAACTATGTTTATCCCTGTTGTATGCACAGTGCCTTACAGAGAGTGAAACAGTGAATGTTTAATATTAATAATAAACAGTTGTTGAATCGATCACCCATAACACAAACCCCAAAGTATCTAAAATGTACCAAGAGAACTGTAAACTAAGTGATGAGATGTTAAGTAAACTTACTAAATAATCCCAATCTGACTATACTTTAGCTGACTACTAGTTTCTTGGATTCTTATGTGAGGCCCAAGAGTAAATATATATCACTTTGGATTTTTTTTTAACAAATAACAATAAATTCAATTGAAACGGTCTTAAATTAAAGGGATTTATTGACTTACATACAGAACGGTACAGAGATACGTCTTCAAGAGGGGCCCCTCCAAACCGCATGTCAGTTTCTCTGTAACTCAGGGCACCTTCTCCCCGTTCCGAGCATTCTCCGAAGGCCAGCTTCTCTCAAGGACACAAGATGGCTGCCAGCGGGAACAGGGGCCTCGAGATTCCTCCTTCAGGTCCAGAAGGAGGGCCCAAGACCCCACAAGTCTGCTGCTCCACATTCATAAGATGATCCTGTCCAATCTCCAGGTCTGGGAGAGTGTTGATTGGCTCAGGCCTGGGCTACCTGAACCAATCCCTGTGGCAGAAGAGATTACCCTTATCAGGTTTGCCCAATCACAACTCATCTCTAAGCGGGGTGGCGGCGGGTGGGGGGGGGGGGGTTGGTCAGGGGGGTGCGGCCAAGCACTCCAAACTGCAAAACTATTTCATAATGAGAATGAGGTGGGAAAGACGACGGGGATACAAACGCAAGAGCAGCCATGAAAAGTACTACATCCAATGACTTAAAGTGGGATTTTCCTTGTGGGGGGTGGTGGGGGAAGAACTGGCCTGTTATCACAGTGTCAAGACTAAATATGATGAAATATGTTGGCTATCAATTATATCAATAAGTAATGAGTAAATAACTTCACCATCAAACAACATATTTACGTTTTATTCAAATGTTACAGAGATAGAATTCAATCCAACAGCTCAACTATATAACTCAACTTTTCAGTATACTATATTTACTCTGGTCTTACAGACTAGCACTTCTTAATTTCCCTCTTGGTATGGCTAAGAATCCAAATAATGATCAATTTGCCTTGAATAGCAGGAAGAAGTCCTTTCTGATAAGTGGAGTCCCAACTTTTTCTAATGAAAATTTTGTTAAATGCCTTACTGTTCACTATCACCCAACAATAACTGGAGGATTAAGCATGGTTCTAAGAATGAATATTTCTGAATTTTAGGGGACATGTATGTACCTGTATTAGCTTTAGACAAACACCTAATCCCCATCCTGGTGTCTTTATTTAATAAAAGCAGTAGTATCACAGTATGAAATATGGAATGTACTGTATAAAATAATAAAATCCCACTGTTATAATTTATAAATGCTTCAACAGACCTACAGTTAAGATTGGTAGTTATGGACTTCCCTGGTGACGCAGAGGTTAAGAATCCGCCTGCCAATGCAGGGGACATGGGTTCAATCCCTGGTCTGGGAAGATCCCACATGCCGTGGAGCAACTAAGCCCATGTGCCACAACTGCTGAGCCCGCATGCCACAACTACTGAAGCCCACGTGCCCTAGAGCCCACGCACTGCAACTACTGAGCCCGCGTGCTGCAGCTACTAAAGCCAGCAGGCCTAGAGCCCTTGCTCCGCAACAAGAGAAGCCACCGCAATGAGAAGACCGCACACCGCAACAAAAATAGCCCCCGCTCTCACAGCTAGAGAAAGCCTGCGTACAGCAACAAAGACCCAACGCAGCCAAATTAATTAATTAATTAATTAATTAATTAATTAATAGAAGATTGGTAGTTACTAATCTTATGCTATCCTCTTTACGTTGTATACCAATATGTTTCTAATGTAAACATTAGAGCAAGTTTAGTCTACATCTTTTATTCTCCTTCTCTCAAGGTTTGTATTTCATACTTTCACAATAATCTAGAATATGATTTCCTACACTCCACATCTGTTGAGCTAGGCCTAGGAGAATTTTGCTTGGATAGATGATATAGCTGCCTAGCTAATGAGGTACTGTCTTCATCAGCCCTGACAACACTCCAAACAGTGCACTGACAAATGAGAATAACAAACTTTGTAAATCAATACCTTCACACGTTTTACATCCATCTCCTTAGGTCTCGGTATTTTAATTCCCTCCAAATTTGCCTACTCCTTTTCTCAGAAGGTATGCTGAGCACTTTTAATTCCTTTTACTATTTATGATCAGTGATTATTAGTGATTTAGTCAGATTTCTCTTAAGTAATCAGAAAAAATAAGAGAGGCAGGGGTTGCCAAGGAAACCAGAGCCAATAGCTGTGGAAGTTCCCGAAGGAAGCAATATCTCTGAGAAAGATAAAACACACAGACGTTTTTTTTTTTTTTTTTGGTGGGGGAGGAAATATGCCAAGACCTTAATGAGAGGACAAGTCAATATGAAATGAAAAGGAAAAGATAAATTGCAACATATGTAAACGAGATTGTTTTTAGATCACCAACAGAGGCTTGGAGCAAGAGATACAAAGATATGAATAGGAATTTTAGTAAAAGAAGAGGTTAAGACACGATAGGTATATATGTAAGAAATTAAATGGGGCAGATGGATCAGGGTGAGTGTGCTAGTGTCCATGGCTTCCTAGTTCTGCTTAATTGCCCCAAGATACATCCAATTACATGCTATATTGATTAGCCTAAATATTCCTCAAGAGAACATCTAATTCAACATGTCCAATATAGAACTTATCTCTGTCAGCAATCCCACTAGCCAGACCTGTACATCACTTTTAATTATTCTCAACTACTCCCTCTCCTTTACTCACACAGTCAACCAGTCACTAAATCTTGACTTTTCTATCTCCCATATAGCTCTAAAATTGAACTATTTCTCTCAATTTTACACTGGCCAACTTGGGTTCAGGCCACTGGCACTTGAAACTGTCCACAGACTCTTTTGTCTCTGGCTCCCAGTTCCCACTCCTGCATGCACACATACACAGAACCCCACATCCTCTCACCACTTGGATTGCCAGATTTATCGAAAAAAATTACAAGACACCCAGTTAAATTTGGACTTCAGATAAAAAAACAAATAATTTTTTAGTATAAGTATGTCCCAAATATTGCATGGGACAATATTGCAAGTATTACAAATATTCATTCAATATTTGGGACATAATTATACTAAAAAATTATTTTTTTAATCTGAAATTCAAACTTAACTGGTCAACTTGTATTTTATCTGGCAACCTTACTAACCTCTCACCCATTTGTTTGTGTTACTTAGAGTTACATATGTAGTTAAAGTACAAAACCAAATGTACAGGAATAGTAACACCAAATTCAAGAGAGTGGTTTCTATGGAATTTGAACGGGGAAATGTCATCAGTTAGGGATAGAGAAGGAAATTCCAATGTATATGTGCTTGTATTAAGTATGTTTTTTTAAATTTAATTTAATTAATTTATTTTTGAAATTTATTTATTTTATTTATTTATTTTTGGCTGCGTTGTGTCTTCGTTGCTGCGCGAGGGCTTTCTCTGCTTGCGGTGAGCAGGGGCCACTCTTCGTTGCAGTTCTCAGGCTTCTCATTGCGGTGGCTTCTCTAGGTGCATGGGCTCAGTAGTTGCGGCTTGCGGGCTCTAGAGCACAGGCTCAGTAGTTGTGGCACACGGGCTTAGTTGCTCCGCGGCACGTGGGATCTTCCCGGACCAGGGCTCGAGCCCAAGTCCCCTGCACTGGCAGGCAGATTCTTAACCACTGCACCACGAGGGAAGCCCTATAAGTATGTTTTTTAAAATTTTTGCTTTTTGGAGTTTTCTCTAAGGGGATTTATGTTTCATTTCTTAAGCTTAGTGGCGCAAATAGATTTTTTAAAAATTCCTATGCTTTTTTGTGTGTCTCAAATATTTATAATAACTATTTTTAAAAGCTTAACAGCCCTCTAGATAAAGTCCAAAGAACAGAACATGGATTACAAACACCTTCACGGGTTCACTGATCCTGTTTACCTCTCTAATTGTACCATGTCCAGCTTGTACACAAGTCTGGTCACGCTGAACAATTTTCCTCAAAAGATGTCCAAGCCTTTGTCCACACTATTTCCTCTCTCAAGAACTCAGCCCCACCCTCCTCCTCTTGCCATTAAGTCTCAAATTAATTGTCAGTATCTTCAGGAAAACTTCTCTGGCACCTTATCCATGTCTGGGTTAGGTCCTTCTATGGACTTCCAGAGCACTGAGTACTTTCACCATTACTTACCATCTATTTGCACAATAGTGTAACAGCTGACTTACTTCTCTGTATCTGTATACCATTAGAACATAAACTCTAAAAGTATAGGCTATGTTGTATTTACGCTAATATCCATAGCCCCTGCTCCATTAATGAGCCCTCAATAAATATTTGTGGTAGGAATTAATTAATTAATGATGGGCTGGTTTATTGAACATTCTTAAGGCATGCTATCATTTTACTTTTAATATGAATCCTGATTTATAATCAGTATTTAGATGGAATCATAAAATCTTACCACTTCGTAGTGTGAAGATTGAAATCATTACCTGGAATAAAGTTCTCTTCTGTCATTCATATTGCAAAGTTTGGTTTCAATATCATTTGTCACCTAAACTAGGTCTTCTTTTGCTGTTTAGGATTAGCACATCCTAAGCACTCATCAACTTCTACAAACGACACTTAGGCATAGGTGATGTTTCTGAAAATTGCTTTTTATATTACTGCATTCAAATTTGATGAATATAGTAGGTATTATTCTATTATACAGCAGGCATTAGGTTTCGATACTCACCACTTGCATTTATTGACTCTAATACAAATTTTGTTGTTACCTATGTTTTCTGCTCAGTCTGCCTTTTTCCTTCATTTCCTTTAAAGTCCATGTGTTAACTAAAATTGTGATTTACTAACAACTCCTAACCCCATATGTAAAAAATCAATACATCATTATCTTAATGAAATAATACAACTTTCCTTTACTATACAGATTTGCCTTCTTGAGTTTTCTCTCTCCTGTTATCTGTTTTCTTGATACCACTATACATTTTACCAGCACTCTTCCTTCAATTCTGATTTTAAGATCCTTCATAGAGTCCTTCATTTCCCCATTCTCATTAATAGAAAAATAAAGGTGGATATTGGGAAAGTGTTGAGGCTGGAGCAGTTGGCACAGGGAAAAACAGTATGTGAGACAGGTATCAAGAGGATGCCCTCTTTACTCCAAATGCACTCTCTTTATTTATTTCCACTTCTCAAACTTTATAATTTCAGCTCTCAGTTAAGTCTTATCCTCACATTCTACTTTTGCAATTTCTAAAATAATATCATCTGGATCATTTTGAGGCAATATCAAGAGAAGAAAAATAAGTCAAGCGATCATATAATTATTGAGGACCCCCTATTGCTAAAATCTAACCTACCATGGTTCCCTGACTGTTATGAACATTTGGCCCAGGGAATGCAAAGAGCTACCATGTGGAGAATGTTGGCTGACAGTCAAGAGCCTTCTATAGTGGAACTTGCTGCGATGGATTCACCATAGTCCATGAGCTGGTCCCCAGTATGACAAGTGAAGAAATCTAACTTTGTCAGCTTCTTGAGAGTGAGTCTATTTTCCAGGGATGAACTTAACACAGCCAAGGATAAAAGACTGATATATGTGAATTCCAGTCTAAAATTAATGATCAAGTGGACTAGAATTACTCATCAGCACATCCCCCTTTAGACAAACTGCATACAAAGCCAAAGTAGCAGAATGCTGCTTGGTGAGCATGGAATCAGAATAAGACGAGCCAGTTATTTGATTCTAATGTTTAATGGCATTGTGTCTTGTGAGCCTGATGTGCCCTGCTCCACAGGAGTGAAATTTCTGTCTGTGAGGCAGATGGAGATTTACAAGACCTGAGGAGCACCAGCCCACGCCTCACCAGCACACCATGCTTGGATGGCCAGTGCCTCTGTGATTCCTTTTTCTTTGAATTCCTGGATGACTAACACCCCTATCCCCTTATCTCATATACATCTACTTGTCACTTTTTTCTTTAGATATATTAAAACATTCTGTGTGGTCATTGTCAGGAAGCCAGGAAGCCATTATGTTTTTTTAGATGACTCTGTACATCTCTACTCAAATTCACTATGTGATCACTTCAAATTTTTACTTTCAGATGACTCTGCTTACTTGTAACCATTATTTTTCTTCTGCGGGGAGGGTCCTCACTGTGGTGTCTATATACAGTTAACACATAAAATAAAAGCAAAATATTTTTAATGTTTCATCTCAGGAAGTAAGGATTAGGAATATTACTAATGGATGTGATCTACCAATCGAAATATTTGTTAGACTTTTTAAACTACCCTCTGCATGTGTGTGCATACACACACAATATAGGACAATTATTCTTAGTTCTTAAAGTTTTTCTAATTTGTTTGGTTTTTTTTTTAAACTTTGGGTTTATTTATTTATTTATGTCTGTGTTGGGTCTTCGTTTCTGTGCGAGGGCTTTCTCTAGTTGCAGCAAGCGGGGGCCACCCTTCATCACGGTGCGCGGGCCTCTCATTATCGCGGCCTCTCTTGTTGCGGAGCACAGGCTCCAGACGCGCAGGCTCAGTAGTTGTGGCTCACGGGCCTAGTTGCTTCACGACATGTGGGATCTTCCCAGACCAGGGCTCGAACCCGTGTCCCCTGCATTGGCAGGCAGATTCTCAACCACTGCACCACCAGGGAAGCTCTCTAATTTGTTTTTAAATAACCATAGATAAATTTTAAAAGGAGGAGGAACTGGAGGTGGAGGAGGAAGACAGGGAAGAAGAAGAAGAGGAAGGGAAGTGGAAGGAGAAATAGAAACTCATCCAGATTAATTTTAAACAAGACATTATAACATATGTACAGCTTCATTTTGATCAGTCAGTCTCTAATTTTTAAACACCATCTAATTTTTAAAACACCATCTTTTCCAAATGCTCTTTCATACTCCAGGCATTTACTATTACTCTCTGTTCCTGAATTTTCAACGAGGCCTAGATATATGCTCTTGTTTCCTTCGATGCTCTATTGTTCATTGAACATATATTATTTCCTTTTGAATGCAATTTCAATTTGCTCAATGCTATGGCTATTTAACATTTGTGTTCTTTTGCTACACCTATATTTTTAAAATTTATTTATTTATTTTTGGCTATGTTGGGTCTTCGTTGCTGTGCGTGAGCTTTCTCTAGTTGTGGCAAGCAGGGGCTACTCTTTGTTGAGGTGCGCAGGCTTCTCATTGCGGTGGCTTCTCTTGTTGTGGAGCACGGGCTCTAGGCGCATGGGCTTCAGTAGTTGTGGCACGTGGGTTCAGTAGTTGTGGCTCACGGGCTCTAGAGCACAGGCACAGTAGTTGTGGCACATGTGGCATGTGGGATCTTCCTGGACCAGGGCTTGAACCCGTGTCCCCTGCATTGGCAGGTGGATTCTTAACCACTGCGCCACCAGGGAAGCCCTACACCTATTTTTTTAATTGTCTAATTTATGTTACTTCAGCAACTCCTTATTTTCCAAGATTCTTTCTTCAAGCATTTTATCCAGCACATATGTTCTCTGAGTGACCATTTTGTAATTAAAACCTTTTGATTGGGTATGTTTCATTTATACAATTACTATAATATTTTTATTGGTATCATAACACATTGGCTTATTAGTAATTAAGGCATTTTGCATACACAGTATACAAGTGTGGACAAAAAAATTTTAATATTGTCTATTTGCTATGATGTTTTAAACTGTCACAGTCTTTTCAATATAACAGCTGCACACATTTATCAAATAAAACACAATAAAAAATTAATGATGATTGGTCTTTGTGGTTCCTAGTAATAAATCTGTCTTTTTAAAAAATCATAGCATAAATTATATTCTTATGCAATACGCAGGATTGCATGAAGACCTAGTAGTTCTTAAACAATATTACCAAATAACCATATAAATTCCAAATGCAGCAAAGCCACCACAAAATTAAGAGGAAGATGCAGAGATTTCCCATTTACCTCCTGCCCTATACATGTACAGCATTATCAAAATCCCTCACCAGGGGGGTGCATTTGTTATGATTAGTGAACTTGCATTGACACATCATACTCACTCGAAGCCCATGTTTTACATTATGATTCACTCTTTTTTTTTTTTAAGTTTTTTTTTTTAAACCCTCAAGATGATTACCAGTCAAATAAGATTTGAGTAAGTACAGCTGCTTTTACCATTTTATTTTATTTTGAATTTTATTTTACTTTATTTTTTATACAGCAGGTTCTTATTAGTTATCTATTTTATACATATTAGTGTATATATGTCAATCTCAATCTCCCAGTTCATCCCACCACCACCCCACACCTCCCTTACCCTCCCTACCACTGCTTTCCCCAGGATTCACTCTTGGTGTTGTACATTCTACGGGTTTGGACAAATGCATGGCATCACTATAGTACCATACAGACTATTCTCACTGCTCTAAAACTCCTCTGTGCTTCACTTCAATTGCAAGACTCTTTTTACTCACCCAAATACAAATTTTCATTAAAAACTTGGAGTAACAAACTTTATTCCTTACATACATTTTTTTTTAAATTTTTTTATTTATTATTTATTTATTATTTTTATTTTTGGCTGTGTTGGGTCTTCGTTTCTGTGTGAACTGTGTGAGGGCTTTCTCCAGTTGCGGCGAGTGGGGGCCACTCTTCATCGCGGTGCGCGGGCCTCTCACTATCGCGGCCTCTCTTGTTGCGGAGCAGAGGCTCCAGACGCTCCGGCTCAGTAGTTGTGGCTCACGGGCCCAGTTGCTCCGCGGCATGTGGGATCTTCCCAGACCAGGGCTCGAACCCGTGTCCCCTGCATTGGCAGGCAGATTCTCAACCACTGCGCCACCAGGGAAGCCCCCTTACATACATTTTTTACACATTTTTCAATCAAAAGCACAATCAATCATTAGAATGAATATATTGCTACTAACTCATAGTGACTCTAATTTATCGTACCTTATGGCTGTTCAAAGAAATAAAGATGTATAGGCCTGGACATAGTTAGCCAGACACAGAATAAACCAATGGGATTCTATTCTGAGCAGTCCAAAGGAGAAATTGTTTCTATTACCTTAGAGACTGAGAAATTACAAGACTGACATTCATAATAATAGCCATTCATCAATTACTTGCTACATAACAGGTACCATTCTACATCCTTTACTCCCATCTTTGCAGTGAATCTCTGACAGTTTCTCTCAAACCACCTGTGATAAAGTACCAGCTTTGTTTTATCCACAGTCCGTTGCAGACTAATATTTTGTAAAATACAACAAAAGCAAATAGCTAGAAAAATTTAAATGTCATAAAAATTTTATTATAGTCAAAAGATATAAAATTACTCTGTCAAATTTTTATAAAAGTTTCTATTGCTCACTCTTCATTTTTAAAAATATTTATTTATTTATTTATATTTATTTTGGCTGCGCTGGGTCTCAGTTACAGCATGAGAAATCTTTGCTGTGGCATGTGGGCTTCTTAGTTGCAGCCTGTGGACTCTTAGAAGCCTGCATGCGGACTCTTAGTTGTGGCATGCATGTGGGATCTAGTTCCCAGACCAGGGATCAAACCCAGGCCCCCTGCATTGGGAGCATGGATTCTTACCCACTGGACCACTAGGGAAGTCCCTCACTCTTCATTTGTAACCTGCAGCAAATAGACTACTGATGGACACTGATACGAAGACCACACTTTGAGTAGTAGCACTATCCTATACAAAATATGGATTATTATTTCTACTTTTCTGCTGAAAACAAAAACTGAGGCTTGGCTCAGTAAAATAACTTGCTTAATTTCACTCAGATAATCAATAGCAAAGACCAAATTTGTAACCAGGATTGATTCCAAATTCTGAAGTTTTAAATAATTGTGGAACATGGTTTCACTGACAATTCTAAAATTGTACTATCCAATACAATAGCTGGTAGCCACATGTGGCTATTTAAATTTAAATTAATTTTCATTATGTAGAATTAACTTTATCTCTTCAGTTCTTCAGTTGCACTAGTGACATTTCAAGTACTGAAAAGCCACATATGGCTGGCTAGTGGCTACTATATTGAAAAGTACAGATAAGGAGAAGTTGCATCCTCGCAGAAAATGCTATTGAACTGCCCTGCTCTAGAATATCAATAATTCCTCATTTATTTTATTTATGTTAGTATTAGACACTTTGGGGTTGCCTGCTTGACACACAATGACCCTTCTTCTTCAAGAAACTGCCCTCTCATCCTCGGTCCACAAAACAAGGAAGTTTTTATCCTCCGTGACTCTGCCCCACCTCTCCAGTCATGGCTGACTGAACCAGCTGTGGACAGTATATGAGAGCCAAGCCAGATAAATGTGTCTTTTATCTTTAGGAGAAGGTGCACACAGATCTTAAAGTGATTTACTTTGGTGAAAAGAGAACATTCACAATCTACTAATGTCAATTATTTCTCAAGAGAAAAGAAAATAGTAATTAAGGCCTGACAAGGAGAATTTGACCCAGAGTCCCGCAGAATACCAGCTCCAAATCAAACAACTAGAGTCAATTATTGAGGCTGAGTTGTACTAATATGGGCAGCTTGTAGCACAGCCTATGGATCAGGGGAAGGGAATGCCAAGGAAGAGGAAATAATCATGAGTTTTGAATCTATAACTATAGCCAGCGTTGGGTGTTTGTTTACTACCTACCAAACATTTTTAGGCACTTACATGCCTATTTTCTCTGTTGTCCAAACAAACCTTTGAATACACCAATTTTGCAAATAAGGGTATAGAGAAAACTGAGGTTTACAGAGTGCTAGGGCATAGTTGAAAGCCTTGGCAGCTGTTGAAATTTCATACTGTAAGAAAAGTACCATACAACACCATAAAATTTTGAGTTGGAAAAATCAATGTGAATTCATAAACTTACAAAGAAATATTGTGTTCTAGTTCTGTACTAAAAATGATCCAGCAGCAATAGTAGTAGCAGTACTTTTGCCCACCACCGAAAGTCATGGGCAACCCTAGCAGTCAAGATTTTTATCCCTAATGCTATTTTAGGAAAAAAATAATGAGATTGAATAGAGGGTGGTTGAAAAATATTTTAATGTCTATTTGTTTACTTATCTATTGCTATTATTAGAAAGCAAGGATAATTTCAGGAATGTCAGGGACATGGTTTAAGGACAAAGGAGCCATCTTAAAGGGATTCTCATCCACCAACTTGTAACAATTTGAGCATTAAAATTTTTATTATTATGATTTTGTTAATTGAAACAAGTTGAGTATATAAAGCCCATGAACTCAGTAATGGTTTGGAAAAAAGAAAGATTAATAAACTATGTGCAAAAAGGTATTTTTAATATGTGTGACTATAATAGAAGATGTTAAATTTTATTGATTTTAATATAAATAGAAAACATTCATATATAGGTATATTTTGTTTATTCCATTAAGTATGTGTCTATAAAATATGGATAGGTACTTTTTCCTAAGCATAAGCAAGATACAACATACATAGGGAACTCTAAGTGAACCAAAAGCTTCCAGAAAAAAAATAGGTACTGTGTCAGAATCAAATGGACTGATAAACTCCATTGGTAATATAACCAAGCAGAAAGTGGATCCAGCAATTGCTCATTACTGGTGGTCATATACGTAGTAATTCATTTAAAGAGAATTCAACAGGGACTCCCCTGGTGGCGCTGTGGTCAAGACTCCGCCTACCAATGCAGGGGACTTGGGTTTGAGCCCTGGTTCGGGAAGATCCCACATGCCACAGAGCAACAAAGCCCATGCACCACAACTACTGAGCCCGCGTGCCACAACTACTGAAGCCTGTGTGCCTAGAGCCCATGCTCCGCAATAAGAGAAGTCACTGCCATGAGAAGCCCGTGCACCGCAGCGAAGAGTATCCCCTGCTTGCTGCAACTAGAGATAGCCCGTGCGCAGCAGCAAAGACTCAACACAGCCAAAAAAAAAAAAAAAGACTCTGCACTTCCAATGCAGGGGGCCTGGGTTCAATCTCTGGCCAGGGAACTACATCCCACATGCATGCCTCAACTAAGAGTTTGCATGCCACAACTAAGGAGCCCACCCACCGCAACTAAGACCCAGCACAACTAAATTCATTAATTAATTAATATTTTTTTTTAAAATAAAGAGAATTCAACAATTTCTTCCAAAATAATAAATTAACAACTATCCCAAATATAAGAATTAACTGAAAAGTTGATCGCTTATCTTCTGGTAAATAAAACCTTTAGAAGTTCTTTAAATAACCCTACACAAAGAATTATAAATACTATTCTTGTATGACTTACAAAGTTTCCAGTATTCGTATCAGGCCAGATCCAGTAACAACAAAATAACAAAATAGTATCATCTCAAAGAGCAGGATGGTTAATTTGTTATGAACAATAGCACTGCAGCCAACTGTCTTAGGCTCAAAATAACTTCCTCTAGGCAAGTTATTTGATCTTTCTGTATTTTAGTTTCCTGATCTATTAAATGGAAGTTATAATAGTTCCCAGCAGTTTCTCATCTAAAATGAGGGTGATAGCAGTTTCTATATCAATGGTTATTGTGAGAATTAAAGAGTGAATACGTGTGTTATTGTAAGATTGACACTACCTGATTTCAAGACTTATTGTAAAGCTACAGTAACCATGACAGTGTGGTATTGGCAAAAGGACAAAGAGATCAATGGAACAGAATAGACCCAAAACAATACAGTCAACTGACTTTTGGCAAAGGAACAAAGGCAATGTTGGAACAACTGGACAAAAAAAAAGTCTAGACACAGATCTTACACCCTTCACAAAAATTAACTCAAAATGGATCATAGATCTAAATATAAGATGCAAAACTGTAAAACTTCTAGAAGATAACATAGGAGAAAACCTTGATGAACTTGGGTATGCCAACAACTTTTTAAATACAAAGGCACAATCCATGAAAGAAATGATTGATAAGTTGGACTTCATTAAAATTAAAAACTTTTGTTCTATCAAAGACAGTGTCAAGAGAATGAGAAGACAAGCCACAGACTGGGTGAAAATATTTGCAAAAGACATATCTGATAAAGGACTGTAATTTAAAATACACAAAGAACCTTTAAAACGCACAATAAGAAAACAAACGACCTGATTAAAAAATAGGGCAAAGATCTTAGATACCTTACCAAAGAAGGTATACAGATGGCAAATACGCACATGAAAAGATGCTTCACATTTTATGTCATCAGCAAAATGTAAATTAGAACAATGAGATACCACTACATGCTATTAGAATGGCCAAAATCCAGAACACTAACAACACCAAATGCTGGTGAAGGTGTGGACCAACAGGAACTTTCTTCATTGCTGGTAGGAATGCAAAATAGTACAACCACTTTGGAAGACAGATTGGTGGTTTCTTACAAAACTAAATATATTCTTACCATACAATCCAGCAATCACTCTCCTTTGTACTTACCCAAAGGAGTTAAATCTTATGTCCACGCAAACACCTGAACACATACATAAGCTTTATTCATAATTGCCGAAACCTGAAAGCAACCACGATGTCCTGCCTTAGGTGAATGGATAAATAAACTATGATACATCCAGACAATGGAATATTATTCAGTGCTAAAAACAAATGGGCTATCAAGCCATGAAAAGACATGGAGGAATCTTAAATGCATATTACTAAGTAAAATAAATCATTTTGAAAATGTTACATACTGTATGATTCCAACTATATGACATTCTGGAAAAGGCAAAAACTGTGGAGACAGTAAAAAGATCAGGGGTTGCCAGGGGTTAGTGGAGAAGGAGGGATGAATAGGTGGAGCACAGAGGATTTTTACGTTAGCAAAACAACTCTGTATGATACTATAATGGTGGATACACATGTCATTATACATTTGTCCAAAACCATAAAATGTACAACATCAAGAGTGAATCCTAATGTAAACTATGGACTTTGGTTGATTATGATGTATCAGTGTAGGTTCATCAATTATAAAGACATACCATTCTGGTGAGGGATGTTGATAATGGGTGAGGCTATACATGAGTGAGGCCAGGGCGTGTATGGAAAATCTCTATATATCTTACACTTAATTTTGCTATAAACTTAAAACTGCTCTAAAAAATAATGTCCATTAAATATGTATACATATATAGACATAATTTTATATAAATGCAATTGTATAATACTTTTTAAAGTCACTTAAAAAAATTTTTTTTTTAGTTGACTCCTTCCATTTCTATTAATATATGTTGATTTTGGTTTGTTCTCCTGCTTCCCACATTAACAATCTAATATACTACTACTACTACTACCACGACGACTACTACTACTACTTAATAACATTTATTTAGAATTCCCTATGTGCTGGGCACTATCTATTTGCTTTATGCACATTACCTCACTTAATCATCCCAACAAACCTATGAGGCGCGTACTAGAATCGTCTCCATTTTTTAGGTAAAGAAACCGAGGAATGAAGAGGTTAAGTAACTTGTCTAAAGTAACATAGTCATTAAGTGGTACATCTGGTGTTTGAACATACAAAAATTGATGCTAAACTGAATCTCCTATCCATTATTTTTTAATGACACCATTTGGCTTTCTTTGTTTATTTTTCTCCATGCTTCTATAATTCTATCATCTACACGTATACATATAAAGACTTTCGGTAAATTGTTATAAGTATGGGGTTATATTATATCCTGTATACACTTTTCTCATTCAACAGTACCTTAAAGAAATTTTATAAGTCAATTGTTACAGCTCTAATTCATTCTTTTTTGTTGTGATCATAGTATTCCATTTTCTGGATATATCGCCATCTAATTCACCATTTCCCATGAATATCCTTGTACAAGTATCTTCATGTGCTGTGTTTTTTTCTTTTTTAAAGTATAGTTGATTTACAATATTGTGTTAATTTTGTTTTATCTACATGAGCTAGATTCCCAGGTGTGGGCTTGCAGGTTCAAAGACTATATATATATTTTTTTACTTTTAATAGATATATGTCAGATGGTTTTCCAAAAAGGCTCCTATCACATCTCCATCAGTAATGTGTGGGTGCCCTTTCCCACACTTCAGAGGGACAGAATAGTGTAGTAGAGAGCAATGTTCATACAGGAGTTAGCTGCTGGAGTGTAAATCTTTGCTCTGCTTTTCACTTCTGGGTGAGCAATATCTCCTTCTTCTAACTCTCTTTGCCTTGGTTATCTATTCACTGCTCCATTTATTCCTATCCTAATACCATATTGATATAATCATGTAAGCAGTTAATTGAATGAACTGAAATTAGTAGGGGACAAGCAGAAGCAGCTTTATTTATTCTCATCTCTGTGAATTTAAACCCATGGTGTCAGATGGTTTTTCTGCCCTCACCTCCACCCCTATGAAATTCCAATCAGATATAATAAGATCAGATTATTTTTCCATTTTCATTCAAATATACTAAATATTAAAGTGCCAATCATGCATCTACTATAAATCCTTCTGTTTCTCCAAGCTCATGCCTGACTCAGGCTTGGAACTGAAAAGGTAGGGAGGTAGCATGGTCGATCTTTATCATTCTTTCCCTGGGTCCTACTCTTGTTTCCCATTCAGTTGCCAACTTCCAATTCCTTTTGGGTAGTGGGGTGCAATCGACAGGGTTTTAGGGGCTGTGTATGTGTTATATAACTAGTGAATTCTTTAGTTCTCTTTTGGCTGTCAAACATATTCAGTCTTGGTAATAGTCCAAATGCTAACTCTTTTGTAGGGATCTTTTGTGACCACCCCTGAGGTACACATTACTAAGGATTGTCCCCTTATAGTTCCCTGATGTAGACACTCCTCTGACTGGCCACATGTGACTTCGCAGTAAGTGGATTCCAGTGGTTCATTCTACACGTAGACTCTCTCTCATCCCTCTAGATAGGCTTCTTGGGTGGGATCCTTTTCAATATTTCCTATTATAGGCCCTTTTTGGTGGGGCTCAGCCAGGCTCTGAGAATGTCCAGCTATTGCAGAATTGCAGTTTACTTCAACTGGTGTCTTCTTTCATTGTTCTATCATCAGACCCAGTACCAATCATCCACTCTCCTTTAAATGTTTTCAGATATCAAAAGATAATAATCCTTACATATCCTGAACTCCAGGGATCCATGTCAAATCAATGGTTCTCTGAAATCTCAATTTTGGGGCTCAGGTATGGGAGATGGGGAAAATACCTTTTTCTTCTCTCCCTTAAGAAGGACATGGGTGATAAATATACAGCAGATTGAAATTTGTTTTAAAAAATCCTTGCTACCTGCCTCTTGATCGATCTCTTCAAATCCTCTTACAAACAGGAGACTACTAGTTGTCAAACTGGCTTTATAATCTCTTACACTGTCCCATATAAATAGGTTCAGATCCAATCATTTTAGACCTTTCAGACACAGAAGTAGTCAATTGTAACCCTTTGTTCCATTTACAGTAGATTTATAGTATGTTTTGAAATCTAGCAAAACAAGCGTACCCTTACTGTTCTTCTTTTTCATAATTTTGTTGGTTCTTTTCTGACATGCTTTCTTTTAAATTTATTACATCTACCACCTCCTCCCCCATTTACTATTGGGATTCTAACTAGAATTGTATTAAAATGCAATATTAATTTTGTGAAATCATTTTTATATTATCAAATCAAGAACATGGCATTTTGGGACTTCCCTGGTGGCACAGTGGTTAAGAATCCACCTGCCAAAGCAGGGGACATGGGTTTGAGCCGTGGTTCGGGAAGATCCCACATGCCAAGGAGCAACTAAGCCCATGCGTCACAACTACTGAGCCTGTGCTCTAGAGCCCACGAGCCACAACTACTGAGCCCACGTGCCACAACTACTGAAGCCCATGTGCCTAGAGCCCGTGCTCTGCAACAAGAGAAGCCACCACAGTGAGAAGACTGCGCACCGCAATAAAGAGTAGCCCCCGCTCGCTGCAACTAGAGAAAGCTTGCGTGCAGCAATGAAGACCCAACACAGCCAAATAAATTAATTAATTAATTAAAAGAAAAAACCATGGCATTTTTTTCAATAATATTTGGGGTTTTTTCTGTTCTTTTCTCATTACATCTACTCCTATACGTTTTATATTTTATATTTTTGTTCATATTGTGAATAGAATATCTTTTTCCATTTCCTCTGTAGGTGATTATTTAGGTGATAAGGTATTGATTTTTGTGTATTTTCTTCTATTTGGCCAAATTATCTTTTTAATTCTAGGAGATTGTTTTTGTTTTTAACCAGTCTCATGTGTTTTTAGTAATACCATCAGACTATTGACAAAGAGATATTTTTCTTTTCTCTTCTGATGTTTCCATTAATTATTTAATTTTCTGATTTTGTTTCCTTATCTTGATTTTACTGTTTAATTAGAAAAACCACAGGCCCAAAACGGCGTCACTTGTGCTAAAGCTTAGATTTAATACCTCACCTAATTGCAGTTTTGACCTTCCCAAGAAAATTTAACCAACCAGTTTGGAATTTTCTGATCAGCACCAAAGAGGTAATCTGTCACGTGGACCCTTTTGATCCCCACTCCCTCCCCCAAAGGAAGAAGAGGCAATCTGCATGATAAAATCTTTGCATTTCCTTCCCCACCAAAAAAGATGTCCCAGCCCAAAATAACACTTTATTTTCTTTTATTAATGACTTCCTTGCCCCACCCCTCTTTCTATAAAAGGCTTCCACTTTGTATCACTCCTTGCCTTTCTAGTTGTCAGATGGTATGCTGCCCAATTCATGAATCACCTAATAAAGCCAATTAGATCTTCAGATTTACTCAGTTGGATTTTGTGTTTTAACACACTGACACTGTCAAAACAAATTTTAATAGAATAATATAAAGGTTTAACCATTTAGGATCATAAGACAAATTTTAGTAAATGATTTTAAGGTTTAATTATTTAAGATAGTACTTATGTATGGTTTTGGACATGCTCCTTATTACATTTAAGTAGTTTACTTATGTTACTATTTTACATAGAGGTTTTATTAGGAATAATGCCTATATTTTTATCAAGTGCCTTCTTAGCTCATGCTGTTATAATCATATGATTTTTTTCTTTAATTTGTTGTTTTAATGGATTAAGTTGATAGATTTCCTGATCTTAAACCATCCCTTAGTCATACTATATCTTTTTTTTTTGATATATTTCTGGAGCCTATTTTCAATTAAGTAATATTGTTCTAAATTTTAATTCTCCCTCCTTCCTCCCTCTCTCTCTCCCTTTTTTACTTCCTTCTTTTTATAATATCATTGTCATTTTTCCGTAGTAAATTTATGTTAGCATCATAAAATTTAATAGAGGAATTTTCATCTTTTGCTCTGACGGGAGTAGTATAAATCCTTGCTGCTCAAAATGTGGTCTATGGAACAGCAGTATTAGCATCGCAGGAAGCTTGTTTGAAATTCATAATTTTAGACATAAAATCAGATTTAGGAATTAGTAACTGCACTTAACAAGATCTCCAGGAATGATGCTGAAAACTCGGCCTCTGTGCACTGATGCCAAATCGAATCTCAGAGACAGTTTTGGGTGAAGTAGAAAAGAATAGCTTTATTGCTTTGCCAAGCAAAGGGGGACACAGTGGGCTCAGGCCCCTCCAAACTCTGTGTCCCAACATTGTAAAGCAATTATACTCCAATAAAGATGAAAAACAACAACAACAACAAAACTGTGCGTCCCCACCTGGGAGGATTTTGTAAGGAATTTTATAACTGGTTTAAGGGTGGGGTTCTGATAAGGATTAGGGTGTATTCAGGGCCTGCACTCCTTTAATCTGGCCTCAGGTGTTCTGATGAGTTTCTGTAGTTCCGTTAATCTGGCCTCGGGTGGTTCCTTGAAGAGCTTCTCTGGTTCCTTTAATCTGAACTGAAGAATACTAACATCTTCCATTTTTGGGGGGTTTTAGTTCTATAAAGAGTTCAAAGATATCATTATGTGTATCCCTTGAGGCGGAACCAGGACCCTGCCCCAAGGCTGCACTATTGTTTCCTGACTGCTCCTCCCTTGTCTCTGCATCCTCTCCCTTCCCTGATTAGCAACTGTTTAAAGGTTTCCATGCCCAGGAGCCCCACGGGGTTCTGCTTGATTTCAGGAGTTTCCTATGAACATTAATGCTTTGGAAGCACTGTTTAAAGTAACATTGAAATTATCTGAGCTGTTAGGTATGTGATCGGTTTTCAATGGTAGAACATTTGTCACTTTCCTAATCTCTGTTATTTAGTCTATTCAATTTGCCCTCTTTCTTAAGTCAATTTTGGTAATGCTTATTTTGCTAGGATATTATCCATTTCCTCTGTCTTGTCAAATCTGTTGCCACAGTTGCCGTTAGTATTCTCATAATTATTTTAACATCTCTTACCTTTACAGTTATATCTCTAGCATTTTTTTTTTCTATCATTTAAGTTGATGTCTAGCTTTGAGACAGGAGGGACGGGGGCAGGGTACAACTGTTAAAAGAATGACATAGCTGTTGAAGATACGACATAAACTGGTTAGAATTGTTTCAGCAAAAATAGAAATGAAGTTTTCCCTCCCCTGAGAACAAGGAAAATAAAGGGAACAGTGAACAGGCTAAAGAAGAAACATAACCTGGCCTGAAAGAGTTAATCATGTTGCAATATAAATAGAAGTGAGTTTTCTTTCT
Organism: Eschrichtius robustus; assembly: GCF_028021215.1. NCBI lineage: Eukaryota > Metazoa > Chordata > Mammalia > Artiodactyla > Eschrichtiidae > Eschrichtius > Eschrichtius robustus. Next base: position 61,076,066 of record NC_090826.1, read on the forward strand.
TCTTCTCCTGAGAGCAAGAAAAAAAAAAGGAACAACGAACAGGCTAGAGAACAAACATAACCTGGCCTGAAAGAGTTAATCACTCCTTGTTTTACTTTAACTGTCACTAATTTGTAGTTAACTAGATTTATACTTTACAAAGCTAACTTCACTCCCTGACACTATGTAATTTACATTCCGCACCTATCACCCCTAACTCTGTCATGTTACATCCGGGCCTCTCACTCCCTAAACTTATTATGTCCCAGCCCTTACATTCTATACGCCCCTCGTAACAAATCACCCCCTATAGTTTTTGCATTTCACAGACAAGGTCACCGCCCATAAACCAGAGGCAAACGGACACAATTACCAGACTGCCGGACCCCAGTTACCGGGTGGCCTGACGCCAGCTATGACTGTTTTGAAATAAGGCAAAGGAAAGGAAGAATGCAAGACCTTCGCTACTTTGATCCTTATCGTATACCCTGGACTGCGCGCCCCACATATAAAATCTTCCCTGATTCCCAAGGAGGAGGGGCACAGTTCTTGAGGCGCTAGCCTGCTGTGTTTTCCCTTCTGCTTGGCAGAAAAATAAAGCCATCTCTCTCTTCCTCCAAAATTTCTGTCTCCGTAGTTCTGTTCAGCCTTGGTGCACAGGAAAGCCGATATTTCAGCAACAGAACCAACTAGGCCCAAGATGGCAGAAGATTCAACTTCCAGTAGACCTTGGACCTCGTTATACATTCATCATATTACATTAAGATGCTAAACGATGCACCCACAGGAGCTATGACAGTTCCAAGGCTGATCATAAAAAGCCAAAAAGTGGGCAGTGTCCCAATTCCTGGAAATCCCTGCCCCTTCCTCAAAATAGTTGGAATAATCCTCCCACTCATTCGCCTATGAAATTACCCAGCCAATAAAAACTAACCAACCCTGCACCCCAGGGCTGCTCTCACCTTCTGAGACAGCCTGCATTCTGCCTATGGAATGTGCATCTCTGCTTTCCCTTTACTATGGCTTGCTCTTGAATTTTTACGTGCATGAAGCCAAGGACCCTCACTTGGTGGCCTGTCCCAGGAACTCACCTGAGACCTGGGATATGACCATCCTCTCACACCCTATCTCCCTGCAACCTCTTTACAAAGGGTGTTAATAAATCTACTTCTTACCTATCACTTTGCCTCTTGCTGAATTCCTTCTGTGCCAAGACATAAAGAACATGAGCTTCACTGTGTCCTGAGACAAGGTGTGTGGTTTCAGTTGGAAAATTGTGGATTTGAGTCCCATCTGAGATGTGGTTTCAGCTTCTCTAACAGCTCTTTTTCACTGAGTGTTTATTCTATTTGACCAGACTAATCTTGCTGTCTTTTACTCTCAGGCCCTGGGTGGATGCTGTCGTAGGCCACCTGGATCCCCAGGACTCAGGCACTCATTCTCCCAGCAGCTTTGATTGTTGGTGGATGATACTTCACAATTAACTCTCTCTCTGGGAATTGCCTTAGCAAAAGAAAACCACCTCACCCCAGGACATAACCCCTTCCTGGGGATAGCCCACTTCCCCACTGCTCATCCCCCTTGCCTCAAGGCAGGACAGCTCTGAAGGGCAATTCCAGGTCCTGAGTGCCCCATACTTACTGCTAAAGCCTCTGTTGCAACTGCACAGCAGTTCAACTTTTCCTTCTGCCCAATTCTATTATATCCGTCATAATTATTGTTCCCCAAAACACTCCCTAATAACCTTCCCATACAAAAATCTTAGAGTTACAAAGGTTGTTTCTGGGGGAACCTGACATACCATGTTCCCTTAAATGGGTTGCATTTTCCTTTGTCAGCTTTTGAGTCTTCAGTCTGGTTGTGATGGTAGCCTGAGATATGTCAGTGCTGCAGGTGAAGGAAAGCAGTTCTCTCTCTCTGCGTGGACTAGACGTAATCTGCCAGTCTCTGGTGATATAAGCAGAGAGGGTATGGGGTCCCCAGACAAAGAGAACTAGGCATGGCTTTCTTGACATAAGAGAAGACATTTTTGGCCTAAGCCATTTTGTGATCTAAGCCTGGCCACAATGCTTGCCCTTGAACAGGTCTCAGTAATTAAAGATCTTAAGGGAAGAGAGGGAATGAAGGAGTAAAGGAAAAGCAGTCAAGAAACAATAGTTCAGGGCTTCCCTGGTGGCGCAGTGGTTAAGAATCCTCCTGCCAACGCAGGGGACAGGGGTTCAAGCCCTGGTCTGGGAAGACCCCACATGCCGCAAAGCAACAAACCCCGTGCACCACAACTACTGAGCCTGCGCTCTAGAGCCTGTGAGCCACAACAACTGAGCCTCCGTGCTGCAACTGCTGAAGCCCACAAGCCTAGAGCCCGTGCTCCACAACAAGAGAGGCCACCGCAATAAGAAGCCCGTGCACCACAACAAAGAGTAGCCCCGGCTCGCTGCAACTAGAGAAAGCCCATGCACAGCAATGAAGACCCAATGCAGCCAAAAATAATAAAATTAAATTAAATTAAAATTAAAAAAAAAAAAGAAACAATAGTTCAGTGATAAAATAGTCCTAGTTCTTCCTGAAGGGATATATATAACAATCTGATATGTTTCTTTGAGTTCTGCAGGGCCTGAGGCCCTCACCCAGGTGTAGGATGAAAGAATGATGTTGACCCTCCTGACTTCAATCAACTAAAGATAGGACTCTGTCAACCTTTGCCCCAATTCTGTGCTGAATTCTCCTCTGCTCAAGCCCCTTCACGAATATGTGTGTACCCTTAGCTTAAAACTTCCCCACTTTTGCCGTTTGGGGACACACTGCTTTGGGAAAGATCCCCATGTTCTCCTTACTTGCTGCAAGTAATAAATCCTTCCTTCTCCTGCTTTTTGCCTTGGTTGTATCTTTTTGTTGCAGGAGAATGGGAAGTGAGAACATGGTCACATCCCAGGTCTCGGGTTAGTCCCTGGGGTGGGCTGCCAAGTTTGGATCCTTGGTTTCATGCAGGAAAGAATTCAAGAGTGCGCCATAGTAAAGTGAAAGCAAGTTTATTTAGAAAGATACACATTCCATAGGCAGAATGGGGACTGTCTCAGAAGGTGTGAGTGACCCCAGAGCATGGGGTGGGGTAATTTCACAGGCTAACAAGTGGGAGGATTATTCTAATTATTTTGGGGAAAGGGTGGAGATTTCCAGGAATTGGGCCACCACCAAATTTTTGGCTTTTTATGGTCAGCCTTGGAATAGTTATGGCGCCTTTGGGTGTGTCATTTGCCATGCTGATTATTACAATGAGGCTCAATGTCTATGGGATGTCAAATCTTCCACCAGCTTGGGCCTAGTTGGTTCTAACTAGTTTTTGTTGTCTCCTCAATAGTTGTGTCATTCTTTTAAAGGTTGTGCCCTGCCCCTACCCCTGCCCTGTCTCATTTTGGCTCAACACCCACCAAGAGGTAAACCCAGGTTTTTGGGTAACTGTGAGGCCTTACTTCCTCCATGGTCCCCAATCTCTCCATACTTTCCCTATCACAGGACAGGGAGGTCTGGAGGACCAGGACTTCCCACTGGGGGCTGATGTTGACTCCTGTCTTACTTCTAGCTTCCCATAAGCCCCACGTCACCATTTGGCTCAGGAGAGGCATATGAATGGGACTCAGAAGTGGAGGTCAAGAAATCTCATTCAGGTCGACAGATTTCCAAGATCCTACTCAGTTTAATTTGTTAAATTCTTTCAACACAAGTAATCAAAAACTTTTCAGATGTCAGATATTTTAATTAAATTATGTCCCTTAATGTTTATTGTAAAATTTTCATATGGAAGTTCTCTGAAATTTGGAAGAGAAGGGGAAATGATGCACAGGAAGAGGGGAGGGGGAGATTGAAGAGTTGATTTTTTTTTAATTAATTAATTTATTTGTTTTTATTTTTGGCTGCATTGGGTCTTTGTTGCTGCGTGCAGGCTTTCTCTAGTTGCGGCGAGCGGGGGCTACTCTTCGTTGCGGTGTGCGGGCTCCTCATTGTCGTGACTTCTCGTTGCAGAGCGCAGGCTCTAGGCACGCAGGCTTCAGTAGTTGTGGCGTGTGGGCTCAGTAGTTGTGGCTCACAGGCTGTAGAGCACAGGCTCAGTAGTTGTGGCGCACGGGCTTAGCTGCTCTGCGGCATGTGGGATCTTCCCAGATCAGGGCTCATACCTGTGTACCCTGCATTGGCAGGCGGATTCTTAACCACTGCACAACCAGGGAAGCCCCTGAAGAGTTGATTTTTTAAATACATGGATGCACATGTTTCTGTAGTTTTTGTTTTGTTATTATTACAACTGCTATTCTAGCACATTGATTCTTACCATATCTTGCCACAGATTTCTAGGACATCTCCCTAAGGAGCTGTGGAGAAATTAGGAGTCGACACTGAAACTAATAATAACTATTTTAAACTTAAAATGAAAGTTTTAAATTCTCAAAATCTTATGTTCTGAAGCTGTATACTTTTAACGTGATACTTAGTAGCTCACATGAAACAATCCATAGGATAAATATCTCCCAGAATTCAGTGCCTAGAATAAAGCTTTTCTATTGAAAGAAACACACGTTTCATTTCAACTGATATGAAGAGTTACAGGGCGCTTTTATATTGATTTTTATTTTCTCTGGCTTCCAGGAAATCTATAGTAAAACAGTTATTATAAACAGTTATTTTAGTAACTATTGTCCTTCCAATTCCTTGTACAATTATCTTCTCCGCCTGTCTAGAGGTGTTGGCTTGGATTCTGAGTATTGTGGATTTTGATGTGGCTGAGTGTCTGGATTTTGTTTCCTTTAAAGAATGTTGAAGTTTATTGTGGAAGTGGTGGAATTACTTCTATCAGCTTGCCCCTTTAAAGGCTTGTTTTCAAGCTTTGTTAGGTTGGTCATAACGTATCCTTTACTTTGTGGCTGGTTTAGCCTACTACTGAGATGCTGCACTTACAGAGTCACTATTGAATGTCCCAGAAGTCTGAGGTCTTACCCTGTGGTTCTAACTCATATGTCTCCCAGCCTTGTGTGAGCTCTGGGAATTGTTCAGCTTTCAGCTATACAGTAGTTGTTCTTTGCCCAGGTTTGTGGAATTTCACTTATGCACTTGTAGCTTAGTTTTCATCCAAAGACACAAGGAAATGCCTTATAGAGATTCCTAGAGCTTTTCCCTAGATAATTTCCCTCTCTGACATTTTACCTCAATCCTCTGAACTCTGATCTCTGTCTTCTCAGCTAAATGAGGCCATCATGTCCTTTCTTTAAAAAAAAAATTTACTTATTTGGCCATGCCAGGTCTTAGTTGTGGCACGTGGGATCTTCATTGTGGCATGCGGGTTCTTTAGTTGCAGCACGTGGGATCTTTAGTTGCAGCATGCTAACTCTTAGTTGCAGCATGCAAATCCTTAGTTGTGGCAAGTGGGATCTAGTTCCCTGACCAGGGATCGAACCAGGGTCCCCTGCATTGGGCCATCATGTTCTGCTTGAGATCCCTCTCTCTCTGGTCCAGAAAGTTACTCCAGGTTTCCTGTTGGGATGACAATACTGCTCATCTTGTTTGTTTCCTTCTCTAAGATATAATAGTTCTGCATTGCCTGTTGTCTGATAATAGTTTTAAAAAAATCATATTTTGTTCAGTTTTTTAGCTGTCTGTGTCAAGAGAGGAAGTCAGGTAGCAGTTACTCTGTCTTTGCTAGAAGTGGAGACCAGTTCCCTTATTTGAAAATGTGTGTGTCTTGTTTACTACTGTATCTATTAATGTAACCAGCATCTAGCACAGTGCTTGACACAGTTGGCATTCAATAAATAATATTCAATGAATGACTAGATGGTGATATTATTCACCCTAATGGTTGTGACTCAGAACTTTTGCTTGAGGCTCTGTTAAGTGAAAATTTAGCAAGAGACAAATAAATAGACTTGGAATTTCTGCTTATGGAAGAAATATCTCAAAGGATGTATCTAGTGTTGAACATTTTTTTGTAAAGATTGAAGGAATTTTAAATAAATAACCATGGAATTATAAATGAGAGAACATGACTTTCAGGCCTGTTTCTAATAAAAACTATTATACTAGGAGCTCAACAGTGCCTAAGTATAATGTATAATTGGATATATTTATCCAATCATCCTGAAGCTTGAATAATTTGGTTTTTTGATGATTAGATAAGGTAGTCATGTAGAAGACAAAGTACTGCTTGTTTATGAGTAAAAATCTGAATATAGAAGACTCAGGAGCAGCAGCAACTATTATGCTTTTCTCCTCCTTTTCTTGAACTGCAACCATAGGAAGAACAGTTTAACCTGCTAACTTACTTTTCCTACTCTGCCATTTTCCCTTATTTCTTAACAACGACCCCTCCATTTTCATATTCATTTCTTTCTGTGGTCCGATTCGTACTTCAGAAAAACCACTCCAATAGGCATCAAGAGGTTTATGTATATATCTATAGATTTCTTATAATACACTGGTTAATAATTCATCTGGGAACAAATTTCTTTTATAAAGAAGTTAGCTTCATTTAAAACAAATAAACAGCACAGTAAATAGTATGACAATACTGATGTGTTTCCACTACTTACTTTTTAGACTTCTTGAGGAGAAGAATGAAGTCTTGGTATTCCCTCGATTGCCTAACATTTATTCAGTCATTTAACAAATATTTATTGAGTGTTTTCCGTATGCCAGCTACAAAGCTAGGCACTGGTGACACGAAGATACTGCTGCCTTCCTTCCAGGAACATATAACCTAGCAAAAGACATTTAAACAAGCAATTTCAAATAAAAACAGTAAGAATTGTATGGAACTCACATCTGTGGGAGGGAAACGAACTCTGTGGATAGTAACTTCAGATAAATCTTGCCAGAAGAGGAAAAGCTTGATCTGAGATATACAGGACCTATAGCAGTTAGCTCATCTGGTGAAGAAGGGGGAAGAGAATTCCAGCATAACAATATGTATAAAGACCCATAATCATGAAAGGATATTGGCACATCCAAGGAACTGGATGTAGCTTGGTATGGCTGGAGAAGGGTAGGGACCTGCAAGATAACCAAGGGTTTTGGATGTCAGGTGAAGGAATTTAAACGTTTTCTGGGCAGGGCATACCATAATCAGTTTTGCACCTTCATTTTCAAAGTTCTTCCAGCTAGAATGGATAGAATAGATAGTCCAGGTAATATATAAGAAGAGACTTGAGCCAAGACAAACCATTATGCTTATACATAATTGGCATTGAGTGGTTGTTTGTTGAATGAATAAATTAATAATGAATATAGCTCAGTGTTGGTCATTGTCACACACATATGTACAGCTCTAGGAACAAAGTACAAATAGGAGTCCTTTCTTGAGAAGAGGGACTTGAGGGTGCCAACGTGATCAAAACTGCCCTTTAAGGACTTCCCTGGTGGTCCAGTGGGTAAGACTCTGTGCTCCCAGTGAAGGGGGCCTGGGTTCGCTCCCTGGTGGGGGAGCTAGATCCCGCATGCATGCCTCAACTAAGAGTCCACTTGCCGCAACTAAGAAGTCCGTATTGCAGCAACTAAAGATCCTGCATGCCGCAACTAAGACCCCGCACAGCCAGAACAAACAAACAAAACCCCTGCACTTTAGAAGAATTATTCTACCTGTAAAGTACAAGGTGAACTGAAAAGGGAACAGGCAGGAGCACACGGTAGCACCTGATCAAGGATGCTGCAATGGGCATGAAGAAGAGAGGATATATTTAAAAGATACATTGATTATAGAAAGAAGAAGATATTACTGTATAGCACACGGAACTATATTTAATATCCTCTGGTAAACCATAATGGAAAAGAATGTGAAAAAGAAAGTATATGTATGTATGTATAACTGAATCACTTTGCTGTACAGCAGAAATTAACACAACATTGTAAATCAACTATACTTCAATAAAATAAGAATTTAAAAAAAGAAGAAGATAATTAGAGTCATTGCTGGAAAATGATGAAGTGTTGAGGGAATTTTTTTGTTTGTTTTATACATTTATTTATTTATTTATTTATTTTTGGCTGCATTGGGTCTTCGTTGCTGCGTGAGGGCTTTCTCTCGTTGTGGCGAGCGGGGGCTACTCTTCGTTGCGGTGCGCGGGCTTCTCATTGTGGTGGCTTCTCTTCTTGCAGAGCATGGGCTCTAGGTACGTGGGCTTTAGTAGTTGCAGTATGCGGGCTCAGTAGTTGTGGCTCGCCGGCTCTAGAAAGCAGGTTCAGTAGTTGTGGTGCACAGGCTTAGTTGCTCCATGGCATATGGGATCTTCCCGGACCAGGGCTCGAACCTATGTTCCCTGTGTTAGCAGGCAGATTCTTAACGACTGCACCACCAGGGAAGTCCCTGTTTGTTTTTTTATGGGAGGGGTTTGAGCATGGTTGTAGCCTGAGAGGAGGGAGTTGTGTGGGAGAACATAATAAAAATGTAGGAAAGGCAGAGGATGGGATCTGGAATTTAGAGTCTCCATTCACTGGCTCTGTGACTGGAACAAGTTACATAAACTCTTTGAATTTCAGTTTACTCATTTATAAAATTCAGATAATTTCTATCCTTTGGAATTTTTCTAAGAATTAGAAAATAATTATGTAGAGCCCTTAGAATAAGTAGGCACTCAACAAAAGGTAGTTGTTATAGCTATTATTATAATTGTAAGGGTGTGACTTTCAGAGAAAAGACAATAAAGAGGTGGAGTAAAGTTAGGGGGGAGCAGAAGGGAAAATTAAGTGAATTCACACCTATTTTTCTGTGAAAGTGTTAAAAGAGAAGGAGGGTGATGAAAGAGAGTGATGAAAGCTTACAGTAGCTATAGTGGCCATTCAGAGAAGAAATTAACCAGGTGTGGACATTCAAAGGAATTTCTGATTGATTGAAGGATCAGAGGAGAGAACCTTAAAGTACTGCCCATTTCTTTTACATATAAAAAAATTAGTGGAAGAGTTGGAATTACTCTTTACTATTTAATGACATCTTCTCCGATGCTAGAATTATTTTATATTTTTTTCTTAAATACAGGCCTACCTCATTTTATTGTGGTTCACTTTAATTGCACTTTGCCTATTGGGTTTTTGACAAATTAAAAGTTAGTGGCCACCCTGTGTCAAGGAAGTCTATTGGTGAGAATTTTCCAACAGCATTTGCTCACTTCATTTTTCTGTGTCATATTTTGGTAGTCCTCACAATATTTCAAACTTTTTCATTATTATTATATGTATTATGGTGATCTGTGATCAGTGATATTTGATGTTACTATTGTCATTGTTTTGGGGTGCCACGAACCACACCCATATAAGACAGTGAACTTAACTGATAAATTTTGTGTGTGGTCTGACTCCTCCACCAACAAGCTGTTCCCCTTCTCTCTCCCTCTCCTGCGGTCTCCCTATTCCCTCAGATGCAACAATATTGAAATTAGGCTGATTAATAACTCTACAAAATGGCCCCTAATGGTTCAAGTGAAAGGAAGAGTCACTTTAAATCAAAAGCTAGAAATTAAGCTTAGTTAGGAAGGCAAGTTGAAAGCCGAGACAGGCAGATAGCTAGGCTTCTTGCAGCGGTTAGCCAAGCTGTGAATGCAAAGGAAAAGTTGGAAACTAAAAGTGCTACTTTCCAGTGAACAAATGAATAGTAAGAAAGTGAAACAGCCTTATTGCTGATATACACAAAGTTTCAGTGGTCTGGATAGAAGATCAAACCAGCTACAACATTCCCTTAAACCAAAGCCTAATCCGGAGAAAGGTCCTAACTCTCTTCAATTCTATGAATGCTGAGAGAGGTGAGGAAGCTGCAGATGAAAAGTCTGAGCTTGCAGAGGCTGGTTCATTAGGTTTAAGGAAATAAGCCATCTCCATAACATAAAAGGGGGGGACTTCCCTGGTGGTGCAGTGGATAAGACTCCATGCTCCCAATGCAGGGGGCCCGGGTTTGATCCCACATGCATATTGCAACTAAGAGTTTGCCTGCCACAACTAAGGAGCCTGCCTGCTGTGACTAAGACCCAGTGCAACCAAATAAATAAATAAGTAAGTAAATAAATAAATAAATATTTTTTTAAAAAAGTGCAAAGGGAAGCAGCAAGTGCTGATGTAGAAGCAGCAGCAAGTTATCCGGAAGACCTAGCTAAAATAATTAATAAAGGTGGTTACACTAAACAACAGATTTTCAATGTAAATGAAACAGTCTTATATTTCAGTGTAGATTGAAACAGCCTATATTGAAAAAAGCTGCCATCTGGACCTTTTCATAGCTAGAGAGGAGAAGTCAGTGCCTGGTTTCAAAGCTTCAAAGGACAGACTGACTTTCCTGTTAGGGGCTAATGCAGCTGGTGACAGTAAGTTGAAGCCAATGCTTGTTTACCAAAAATCCTAGGCCCATAAGAATTATGCTAAATCTGCTCTGCCAGTGCTCTATAAATGGAACAACAAAGCCTGAATTGATAACACATCTGTTTATGACATAGTTTACTGAATATTTTAAGCCCACTTTTGAGACCTGTTGATTAGGAAAAAAAGATCCCTTTCAAAATATTACTGTTCATAGACAATGCACATGGTAATCCAAGAACCCTGATGGAGATGTACAGTGAGATTAGTGTTGTTTTGTGCCTGCTAACACAACATCCATTCTGCAGCCCATGGATCAAGGAGTAATTTTGACTTTCAAGTCTTATTATTTAAGAAACAGAAACAGACTCAAAGACATAGAGAACAGACTTGTGGTTGCCAAGGGAGAGGGTGGGTGGGGGAGGGATGGACTGGGAGTTTGGGATTAGCAGATGCTAACTATTGTATATAGAATGGATGTCATTACGAACATTGATGACTCATGAGAAGCGGTCAAAATACCAACAGTAACAGGAGTTTGAAAGAAATTGATTCCAACCCTCATGGCTGACTTTGAGTTTGTTCAGAGTTTGAGAGGCTTGGCTCCAATTTGAAGGAAGTTCTACTGTGGGTAAGATGCTATCAAATAGTATTGCATGCTCCAGAGAAACCATTCATGAAAGGAAGGGTCAATTGATGCAGCAAACTTCATTGTTCTCTTATTTTAAGAAATTGCCACAGCAATCCTAACTTCAGCAATCACCACCGTGACTAGCTGGCAGCCATCAACACTGAGGCAAGATCCTCTTCCACCAAAAAAGATTATATCCCACTGAAGGTTCAGATGATGATCAGCATTTTTTAGCAATAAGGTATTTTTAAATTAAAGTACATACATTGGTTTTTAGATATAATGCTACTGCACACTTAATAGATTATATTATAGTGTAAGTAAAATTTTATATGCACTAGGAAACCAAAAAATTTGTGTGACTCACCTTTTTGTGATATTCACTTTATTGTTGTGGTGGTCTGGAACCGAACCCACAATATCTCTGAGGTATGTCTGTATTTTAAAGCCTGTCCAGAGAAGCTCTTTTTATTTATTTATTTTAATTTTTTATCTTTTTAAATTGCTGTTAAGAGAAAAATGTTGCATAGAAATGGGACATGAGCCAGAAGAAGAGAGCACAGGTCTATGGAGAAGAGTCTACCCTTTTGAAATATTTGATACTTGGTTTCTTGTTCGAAGACTTCTCTGACCCTTATCATGGTAATAGTAGGTGTTGTAACTCTAAAGATGACTGATTAACTGTGTAGTGTCTCCTAAACATTTTTGGCCACAGGCTGTTTGTTTTGTACAGAAATTCCTAGGGACACAGTTTGGGGAGGTTTTGTCTAGTATGTCTTACATGTCTTGCTTTCCTTTTCCTAGATACCAGAATCTTCAAGATAAGGTAATTTTCTCCCAAAGTTCTCCATGTGTCTTCATTACCAATCCATTCTCCTGTTGGTACGATTAAATTCAGAGCAGTCCCTTAGTTCCTCTAGTCATGGTTCTCAACTGGGATTGGTCTTTGCACGGTTGGAGATCTGTGGAAATATGGAGGGGTGTGCCATTGTCCACCAGAGAGGTTAATTGCTCTGCAGGGGGCCAGCCAGTCCTGAAACTTGGAGAATTACTCTTAACACATTTTCCCTATGATATAAAATTGTCAGCAAGTAAGTCAAGAGCTTTTCAATTGTTGTATTACCAGTTGAACAAGACTTCTGCACATCTGAATAGTTCAAGTCACCTATCACTCTCATATCTTATCTCTGTTATGGGCTGTGCAAAAAGGCACAGCTTTCTCCATTGGACCACGTGGCCTATGTAGAGTACACCTCTGCAAAGATGCTGAAATATCAAAAACATCAAAAAGTAGCTTTCTGACCTAAGTGTTGCCCACTCAGTCTACTTGCCCCATATCCTATCCCTGTCCCATATTCTATCCCTGCCCCATATCCTATCCCTGGCCTGCCATGAGCTTCTAAGGACCTAGTTTTGAAAACTGTCAAGTATTATTATTTTTCTCATTTTTACAGAGGAGGATACTGAGATTTACAGAGGTTCAGTAAATTGACTTCTCAAGGTCACAGAGGTAGCAGGTGCTAGAGTGTAGCTTCAAACCCAAGCATTCTGACTCCAAAACTCAGCAGCTTCACTGTTACTCAAAAATGCCCCAGTTGGTACTTCATTACATTTTTCAGTCATACTTGGCTACTTTTATATCACTGTGGAATGCATCTTAATGATTTCTGGGCTACTTTATTATCCCAAATGTCTGAACTCTGTTTATTATCAGATTAGATGCTCACCATATATGCCAGCATGAGCAAGCCACAACTTTTTTCATCTCATCACTAAAACAAAGCAATTGTGATAGAAACTTAATCTCTGGTGTCTCTCTTGATATTAAATTTAATAATTCTATCAACAGTGTTTAGACTTTTACGTTCAAGATTTATCACTTTCAATTATGTCATACCAAAACCAGATTCAGGGTTTTTTTCTTATTATTTAAAAAAACTATTTTTATAGGCAAATGAAAGTAGGTTCATAAGTGATATCCTCAGGGCTTTGGCTCACTGTAGTGATCTACAAAACCCAAATTAAGGACTTGTGTTGTAAAGTCTTTCTCCTCTCCCCGAGCTTCAAATTGCCTTGTCAAAAATTTGATTGTCAAAAGCCAAGGAAGAGCAATTTTTTTCCCTCTGAGGTAAAACAAAGCAGATCTAATCACTGCCTATATTTATGCTTTACAATAATAACATATTATAGGAACATCTCACCAAGGTCCCTACTGTTTTCGCTGTTCAGTCGCAATATCTCTATCCATAGCCTGACTTTAATGACAATGCTATTTACATAGTGTGTAAAAAGTATTTATTATTAAAAATATTAATGAACTTTGTGTTATGAAAGAAATGTAAAAACTAAGAAGTCTCCCATTTATGGGAGAAAATATATGGCCATGCAGAATCCCATTACCAAGAGGAATTAATCCTTTTTCAGTAAGTGTTATGATAATGCTGTTTGGTGTTTACAAGCTAATTTACATGAAAAATTACCACACACTCCAAACTATATAGTGTTTATTATATTTAAAGTAGCTGTCTTCTATTCACTTAAAAAGTTTCTTTCTAAGTAACTTGCTTAACTGACACTTTAAAATTAGGATTGCTGGTATTAATTTTATTGTTAAAAGGTAACATATGCCCATGGTATAAAACTTGAACACAAAAGCAAATAAAATGTAAAAAAGTTGTCTTTCTACTGCAGATCCATGGTTCAAACTACCAGAATGATTTTTAAAAAGTATTTATTTAGCTCTTAGATAGACTCATCCACCAGAGAGCAGAGAGCAGAAGCAAGAAGATCTACAATTCTGCAGCCTGTGGAAGGAAAATTCACAAAAAGACAAAATGAAAAGGTAGAGGACTTTGCACCAGATGAAGGAACAAGATAAAACCCTAGAAAAACAACTAAATGAAGTAGAGATAGGCAACCTTCCAGAAAAAGAATTCAGAATAATGATAGTGAAGATGATCCAGGACCTCGGAAAAAGAATGGAGGCAAAGGTCGAGAAGATGCAAGAAATGTTTAACAAAGACCTAGAAGAATTAAAGAACAAACAAACAGAGATGAACAATACAATAACTGAAATGAAAACTACACTAGAAGGAATCAATAGCAGAATAAATGAGGCAGAAGAACGGACAAGTGACCTGGAAGACAGAAAGGTGGAATTCATTGCTGCAGAACAGAATAAAGAAAAAAGAATGAAAAGAAATGAAGACAGCCTAAGAGACCTCTGGGACAACATTAAATGCAACAACATTCGCATTATAGGGGTCCCAGAAGGAGAAGAGAGAGAGAAAGGACCCGAGAAAATATTTGAAGAGATTAGAGTCGAAAGTTTCCCTAACATGGGAAAGGAGATAGCCACCGAAGTCCAGGAAGTGCAGAGAGTCCCATACAGGATAAACCCAGGGAGAAACACACTGAGACACATAGTAATCAAACTGACAAAAATTAAAGACAAAGAAAAATTATTGAAAGCAACAAGGGAAAAATGACAAATAATACACAAGGGAACTCCCATAAGATTAACAGCTGATTTCTCAGGAGAAACTCTACAAGCCAGAAGGGAGTGGCACGATATACTTAAAGTGATGAAAGGGAAGAACCTACAACCAAGATTACTCTAGCCAGCAAGGATCTCATTCAAGTTCGATGGAGAAATCAAAAGCTTTACAGACAAGCAAAACCTAAGAGAATTCAGCACCACCAAACCAGCTTTACAACAAATGCTAAAGGAACTTCTCTAAGTGGGAAACACAAGAGAAGAAAAGGACCTACAAAAACAAACCCAAAACAATTAACAGAATGGTAATAGGAACATACATATCAATAATTACCTTAAACATGAATGGATTAAATGCTCCAACCAAAAGACACAGGCTCGCTGAATGGATACAAAGGCAAGACCCATATATATGTAGTCTACAAGAGACCCACTTCAGACCTAGGGACACATACAGACTGAAAGTGAGGGGATGGAGAAAGATATTCCATGCAAATGGAAATCAAAAGAAAGCTGGAGTAGCAATTCTCATATCAGATAAAATAGACTTTAAAATAAAGAATGTTACAAGAGACAAGACAAGGAAGGACACTACATAATGATCAAGGGATCAACCCAAGAAGAAGATATAACAATTATAAATATATATTTACCCAACATAGGAGCACCTCAATACATAAGGCAATGGCTAAAAGCTATAAAAGAGGAAATTGACAGTAACACAGTAATAGTGGGGGACTTTAATACCTCACTTACACCAATGGACAGATCATTCAGACAGAAAATTAATAAGGAAACACAAGCTTTAAATGACACAATAGACCAGAGAGATTTAATTGATATTTATAGGACATTCCATCCAAAAACAGCAGATTACACGTTCTTCTCAAGTGCACACGAAACATTCTCCAGGATAGATCACATCTTGGGTCACAAATCAAGCCTCAGAAAATTTAAGAAAATTGAAATCATATCAAGCATCTTTTCTGACCACAGCGCTATGAGATTAGAAATCAATTACAGGGAAAAAAAATGTAAAAAACATAAACACATGGAGGCTAAACAATATGTTACTAAATAAGCAAGAGATCACTGAAGAAATCAAAGAGGAAATCAAAAAATACCTAGAGACAAATGACAATGAAAACACACTGACCCAAAACCTATGGGATGCAGCAAAAGCAGTTCTAAGAGGGAAGTTTATAGCAATACAAGCCTACCTCAAGAAACAAGAAAAATCTCAAGTAAACAATCTAACCTTACACCTAAAGGAACTAGAGAAAGAAGAATGAACAAAACCCAAAGTTAGTAGAAGGAAAGGAATCATAAAGATCAGAGCAGAAATAAATGAAATAGAAACAAAGAAAACAATAGCAAAGATCAATAAAACTAAAAGCTAGTTCTTTGAGAAGGTAAACAAAATTGAAAAACCTGTAGCCAGACTCATCAAGAAAAGGAGGGAGAGAACTGAAATCAATAAAATCAGAAACGAAAAAGGAGAAGTTACAACAGACACCACAGAAATACAAAGCATCCTAAGAGACCACTACAAGCAAGTCTATGCCAATAAAATGGACAACCTGGAAGTAATGGACAAATTCTTAGAAAGATATAACCTTCCAAGACTGAAACAGGAAGAAGTAGAAAATATGAACAGACCAATCACAAGTAATGAAATTGAAACTGTGATTAAAAATCTTCCAACAAACAAAAGTCCAGGACCAGATGGCTTCACAGGTGAATTCTATTAAAAATTTAGGGAAGAGCTAACGCCAATTCTTCTCAAACTCTTCCAAAAAATTGCAGAGGAAGGAACACTCCCAAACTCCTTCTATGAGGCCATCATCACCCTGATACAAAAACCAGACAAAGATACTACAAAAAAAGAAAACTACAGACCAATATGACTGATGAATATAGATGCAAAAATCCTCAAGAAAATACTAGCAAACAGAATCCAACAACACATTAAAAGGATCATACACCATGATCAAGTGGGATTTATCCCAGGGATGCAAGGATTCTTCAATATATGCAAATCAATCAATGTGATACACCATATTAACAAACTGAAGAATAAAAATCATATGATCATCTCAATAGATGCAGAAAAAGCTTTTGACAAAATTCAACACCCATTTATGATAAAAACTCTCCAGAAAGTGGGCATAGAGGGAACCTACCTCAACATAATAAAGGCCATTTATGACAAACCCACAGCAAACATCATTCTCAACGGTGAAAAACTGAAACCACTTCCACTAAGATCAGGAACAAGACAAGGTTGCCCACTCTCACCACTATTATTCAACATAGTTCTGGAAGTCCTAGCCACAGCAATCAGAGAAGAAAAAGAAATAAAAGGAATACAAATTGGAAAAGAAGAAGTAAAACTGTCACTGTTTGCAGATGACATGATACTATACATAGAGAATCCTAAAGATGCCACCAGAAAACTACTAGAGCTAATCAATGAATTTGGTAAAGTTGCAGGATACAAAATTAATGCACAGAAATCTCTTGCATTCCTATACACTAACAAGGAAAGATCAGAAAGAGAAATTAAGGAAACAATCCCATTCACCATTGCAACAAAAGGAATAAAATATCTAGGAATAAACCTACCTCAGGAGGTAAAAGACCTGTATTCAAAAAACAATAAGACACTGATGAAAGAAATCAAAGATGACACAAACAGATGGAGAGATATACCATGTTCTTGGATTGGAATAATCCATCTTGTGAAAATGACTATACTACCCAAAGCAATCTACAGATTCAATGCAATCCTCATCAAATTACCAGTGGCATTTTTTACAGAACTAGAACAAAAAATCTTAAAATTTGTATGGAGACACAAAAGACCCCGAATAGCCAAAGCAGTCTTGAGGGAAAAAAGCAGAGCTGGAGGAATCAGACTCCCTGACTTTAGACTATACTACGAAGCTACAGTAATCAAGACAATATGGTACTGGCACAAAAACAGAAACATAGATCAATGGAACAAGATAGAAAGCCCAGAGATAAACCCACACACCTATGGTCAACTAATCTATGACAAAGGAGGCAAAGATATACAATGGAGAAAAGACAGTCTCTTCAGTAAATGGTGCTGGGAAAAGTGGACAGCTACACGTAAAAGAATGAAATTAGAACACTCCCTAACACCATACACACAAATAAACTCAAAATGGATTAGATACCTAAATGGAAGACCGGACACTCTAAAACTCTTAGAGGAAAACATAGGAAGAACACTCTTTGACATAAATCACAGCAAGATCTTTTTTGATCCACCTCCTAGAGTAATGGAAATAAAAGCAAAAATAAACAAATGGGACCTACTGAAACTTAAAAGCTTTTGCAAAGCACAGAAAACTACAAACAAGATGAAAAGACAACCCTCAGAAAGGGAGAAAATATTTGCAAGCGAATCAACGGACAAAGGATTAATCTGCAAAATATATAAACAGCTCATGCAGCTCAATATTAAAAAAACAGACAACCCAATCCAAAAGTGGGCAGAAGACCTAAATAGACATTTCTCCAAAGAAGACATACAGATGGCCAAGAAGCACATGAAAAGCTGCTCAACATCACTAATTATCAGAGAAATGCAAATTAAAACTACAATGAGGTATCACCTCACACCAGTTAGAATGGGCATTCAGAAAATCTACAAACAATGAATGCTGGAGAGGGTGTGGAGGAAGGGGAACCCTCTTGCACTGTTTGTGGGAATGTAAATTGATACAGCCACTATGGAGAACAGTATGGAGGTTCCTTAAAAAACTAAAAATAGATTTACCATATGACCCAGCAATCCCACTACTGGGCATATACCCAGAGAAAACCATAATTCAAAAAGACACATGCACCCCAATGTTCATTGCAGCACTATTTACAATAGCCAGGACATGGAAGCAACCTAAATGCCCATCGATAGGCGAATGGATAAAGAAGATGTGGTACATATATACAATGGAATATTACTCAGCCATAAAAAGGACTGAAATTGGGTCATTTGTAGATCTAGGGACTGTCATACAGAGTGAAGTAAGTCAGAAAGAGAAAAACAAATATATTAACGCATATATGTGGAAACTAGAAAAATGGTACAGATGAACCAGTTTGCAGGGCAGAAATAGAGACACAGATGTAGAGAAGAAACGTATGGACACCAAGGGGGGAAAGTGGTGGTGGTGGTGGTGGTGGGATGAATTGGGAGGTTGGGATTGACATATATACACTAACATGTATAAAATAGATCACTAATAAGAGCCTGCTGTATAAAAATATGTATATATATATATATATTTATTTATCTATTTTGGCTGTGCTGTGTCTTAGTTGCGGCACGCGAGATCTTTAGTCGTGGCATGTGTGTGGGATCTAGTTCCCAAACCAGGGATCGAACCCAGGCTCCCTGCATTGGGAGCACAGTGTCTCACCCACTGGACCACCAGGGAATTCCCCCAGAATGATTTTTATACACATTAAATCATATGTGTTCCTCTAAAAATAACACAACATGGTATATACTCTTTTGAAAAAGTAGGAGCATAGCATATACATTGCTTTGCACCTTGCTTTGCTGTCTCAGAAATTAGCGATCATGACGTACCAACTCAGATCAGTCTCACCTGCTTCTCAGCTATACTGCAGCCATCACAGAACTGTATCAATAACACACTGACCAGTCTCTTATGGATGGATAAGTAAGCTGTTTTTCATTCTTTTGCTATTAAAAATAGCAAAAATAGGTACAAAGAACATCCTTATTCATCCTCACACACAGACAGGAATACATTTGAAGGATAAATTCCTACAAGTAAAGTTACTAAATCATAGGAATCCTTGATACCTAATAGTGAGCTGCCACCTAACAGAGTTTTCTCCATTTATGAGCGTGAAAAAGGCTCGATTTAGAGCATTTACATTAGTGTTATTTTTATTTATTATTCATTTATTTATTTATTTTTGTCTGCGTTGGGTCTTCATTGCTGCGTGCGTGTTTTCTCTCTAGTTGCGGACAGCAGGGACTACTCTTCGTTGCGGAGAGTGGGCTTCTCATTGTGGTGGCTTCTCTTGTTGCGGAGCATGGGCTCTAGGCGCATGGGCTTCAGTAGTCGTGGCACGCGGGCTCAGTAGTTGTGGCTCATGGACTCTAGAGCACAGGCTCAGTAGTTGTGGTGCATGGGCTTAGTTGCTCCGCGGCATGTGGGATCTTCCCGGACCAGGGATCGAACCCATGTCCCCTGCATTAGCAGGCGGATTCTTAACCACTGTGCCACCAGGGAAGTCCAGTGTCATTTTTTAAAGAATCTTTTGTTATGGTAATACTAAATAAAATATCCCTATTCATGCAACTCAGTGTTTGTTCACAAATATTAGGAGGTAAACTAATTAGGACTGTTTTAGACCCTCCGGGTCCCTAAGCAGCATATCACATAAAAACATACCCATGTACAGCTATATATCTCTTGAGATGAGTTGCAGTTGATATGTTATCTTTTAACAGAAAATATTAATTAAATATACATTAATATCTATTAGTGTTTTGGAGTCCATCCATTTTCCCCCCAGGGCTAAAAATTTTGCTAGGTCTCTAAAAGTTTGCAGGTCCTTAGACCCTGTTCTCCTAGTGCTTAATGGCTGTGTCCTGGTAGTTAATTTGAAAAGCCAATTGCCTCAGTCCTTCCTGTAATTTTAAGAGCCGTTTATTCTGTATTCTCTTCTTTCTTAAATGGTTTAATAAAGTTTCAGATATTTAACTAACACTCTGCAGGAACAGAAGTAGTCCTAACCCTAGTCCTAGAAAATTGTCACAATAGTAAATAGGTCAAGTCTGTATTGTTTAGGGAACAAGGAGATTTTTGTTGTCTGTTTTAAAGGAGTGCTCCTTGTGAGAGCAGGGCTCTGGATACAGGTGAATAAATTGTGACAGGGGACTGCTTCCTTTTTCCTACGGGGATGTTGCTGTCAATTGTGTAACAATGAAGGCATTTTGTGTAAGGATTTGACGCTCCAATAAGTTTTTCAAAGACACACGCACTATATATATATTTTTCATCAGGGAGAGTTTCTCTGGGTACTTCAAAAGAAGATAATGATGCTTGAAATAAGTCGTTTGAATAGCTCTTAGGAAGCTGCCGGAATCCTGCTTAGAGATCCTTACTACAGTAGCTCTACTATTACGTAAGAAAAATATGACCCTCACTCCTGTTTCAATCAACGTTAAGTACTGGGTCATTACAGAGTTCAGCGTTGTTTCAAGGGCAGGCTGCCCTCAGTTAATGAGAATCCAAGGTGCCCATTTGGCAGCTTGGGCCACCGTTTTCGTCACCGATCTCCACTTTGTCGCTTCGTCCGTCAGAACCGCCCTCAGGAAAAAGGGTGGTTGGTGGAGGTGGGAGGGGTCGGGGCAAGGGCGACGGTAAGAGGAGGATATTTGCGTGGCCTGTTTACAGGTTACTCGGTTTCAGTGTCAAGCCAGTTTTTTTTGCACATCTCCGGCGAACCTCCGGTCTGAGGTCACACAGACGCCTGGGTGGCTCAAAGGAGCCAGCAATGAAGCTTTCCCTGGGCGGGGACTCAGGAATTTCACCCGCAGGGACAAACCAAGGGGCACAAGGACCCCGGCTTCACTCCAAGTCCTGAGCCAAGGGTTGGTGGCGACGCTCCAGGCAACGCCTCCGCTGCCGGCCAAGGAGGAGCGGGGACCGCGTCGGGGCCTGCGCTCATTGGGTCGCGGTGGTTCCGCCCCGAGGTGAAGCAAAGCTCCCGGCCCGCTAATAGAGTCTCTGCTACAGTCCGGCTTTTGTGCGCTGGCCGCTGGTCACCCGGTTGGGCGTACCTTTACCTCTCTTTCGCCTAATTCTTCGGTGTCTTTTTCAAGCCCCGACTCACCAGTTTCATAGTTTTATCTTCCTTGCTCTTTAACTCTCGCCTTCCTTCGCAGATCAGCATGCAGGAAGAAGACGCCTCCCCACACGGTTTCCTACCTAGGTTCCAACATTTCGCTACGCAGGCCATCCATGTGGGCCAGGAACCAGAGCAATGGACTTCCCAGGCTGTAGTGCCCCCCATCTCACTGTCCACCACGTTCAAGCAAGGGGCTCCTGGCCGGCACTTGGTGAGCTGGGTCTGTCTGGGGCGGTCCAGTGTTGGGCGGTAAAAGAGAGATGGTTTATAAGTTAGGAAGGCACGCAAGTAATTTGTGAGGTGTAATTTGTGTATATCAGGAAGGACGTTTACTACACCTGTAAACCTCCTTGTAGTAAAGCTTTGTATTGAGTGGTTCAACGATCATATTTCTTTTGATAAGCATTTCTTTTGATAAGCAGGACTGAAAGGAACAGTTTGTCCAACATGCCCTATAGATTTGGACTGATATTCATGTGATTTTGGCAAATTTGCAGTTCAGAACTAGTGTCATAACTTCCTTGAGCTACCTTTAGCAAAAAAAAATTGTAAAGATATAGTAAGGAGTCAACTAAGAAAAAAATTGTCTCATAAGTCACCTGGAATCAAGATTATTCCCAATAGCTATTAATTCCCAGTATTATTCCAGTAGTTATTAATAGCCATTGAGCCAGATTCATAGTTACATTATATCATGTGTATTACATATATTGCCTCAGATAAGCCTTACAGCAATTCTAGTATGAACTAGGTTCTTATTTCTCTCATGAAAAACCTGAGGTTTAGGGATGTTAAGTATCAATGCGAAGGCCACATGGCTAGTAAGTAGAGCTGGGATTCCAATGCAGTACTGCTCTGGAACCCCACCCACTCTCGGGCATTAGTCTACACTGTGCTATACTACAGTAATGCTAGCAATAATCTAACCCATTGCATCAGTGTGGCTTAGTAATTAAGAGCTTAAGTCATGTAGTCAGAGGACCTAGGTTTGAATTCTGATACCACCTCTTTTTAGCCAGGTGATCTTGAGCAAGTTACTTGACTTATCTAAGCCTCAGGTTGGTCCTGTGTAAATGGGTTAATAATAGTACCTACCACATAAGTTGTTGAGATGTATGTTAAGCTGCATTGTACATTATAACTGCTCAGTAGTTTGCTATTTCATGGTGTTCATATTTGTACTTTTTCTGTTTGATCCTGACAACCAGGTTAGAGAGCAAGACAGGTATTATATACTTTTTATAGAAAAGGAACCTACCCAGAGTCATAGATGAGACAGCCCTCTGTGTTAATTATATAGCTTTTCCTTTTTTGGTAGCATACTTGATGGATCTTGGAGTATTTAAAAGTTGCTGAGGTCCAGAAGAAATTACAGTTGACCCTTGAACAACAGGGGTTTGAACTGTGCAGGTCCACTTATATGTTGATTTTTTTCAATAGTAAATACTACAGTGCTGCATAATCTGCAGTTGGTTGAATCTGGGGACGTAAACCACAGATATGGAGGAACCTCGGATATGGAGGGCTGACCATAAGTTGTACATGGATTTTCCACTGAGCAGGGGGTCGGTGCCCTAACCCGGGAGTTGTTCAAGTGTCAACTGTAATTGAATAAACTTTGTAGATCCAAAACCTTGATTATACTTCAAACACCTCTTTAGTGTGTTATGTTATATAAGTTGAGGAAAATTCTTTTAGACATGGCCCTTTGTCTTGTGAAGTAGAGTTCTAAGGGCATTTCTACAACTGGTTTAGGATACTTCTAGCTACTATATTTTGTAATCAAAATGTGTACACAACCTGTCTTCCAAGTTTCTTCCTGGTGTAGGGCTTTGTGAATGTGTAGCTGCCCAAGCTTTAGCATTTAGTGCAAAAGTTAATAATTTAGCTGTGATATTAATAATTAAATGTTTTCAGAGAGCCAGCAGGGGTGGTTAAAATCCACAAACTCCTCTTAATATCTTTAAAATGTCAGTTAAGAGCACTAAAGAGAATTTGAGGAGCTGAATGAGAAGCATCTAATTCTCCAGTTCCATTTGGAAAGTCATTGAATGAATGAGAGTGTGAGAATTGGCACTGAAATACGCTTCTCCCCATCCCCCCCACCCCAAAGTTAAATCTTTGCAGGAATATTTAGGGAGACATAGGACTACCTTTCCATGGCAATAGCCACATGAATCTAAACTTTTTTTTCTGTGTGGAGTACAGCTGCAGGTCATATCAAGGAGGTGATGGTGAGCAGTAATGAGGATATCCTGGAGCCCTATAAAATGTCTACTCGGTTTGTCAAAAACAAGGAAACAAAAAAAGGAACAAAACTTAAATATCTATATCTATATCCATATCTATATCTATATCTAATACTGGGAGCTCCTCAATCAGAAACAGGTGTAAAGAGTGGTTGTGTTTTGTTATGTGCTATATGAGGCAGAAGGAGAAAAGTATGTATAGGATTTTTAGTCAGTGTTTAAGTCCTGGCTTTGAATTCTGGCACTGACATTCCCTGTAACATTTGGCTTTACTTTCTTTAGAGCAGATTGTGAGGATTAAATAAAATGACTGGATACAGACAGAGACTGACAAATACTGTATGATATCACTTATATGTGGGATCTAAGAAATAACAGTAACTAGTGAATATAACAACAACAACAAAAAGCAGAGTCACAGATACAGAGAACAAACTAGTGGTTACTAGTGGGGAGAGGGAAAGGGGGAGGGAGGTTAGGTTAGGGGATTAAGAGGTACAAACTACTATATGAAATAAATAAGCTACAAGAATATATAGTACAACACAGGGAATATAGCCAATATTTTATAATGACTCTAAGTGGAACATAACCTCTAAAAATTGTGAATCACTATGCTGTACACATGAAACTTATGTAATATTGTACATCAACTATACCTCAATAAAGATAAATAAATCAAATAAAATGACTGGATGAATTCAGCTAGTGAGAATTGGTCATACATATAAAAGGAATATAATGCAAATTTTAAAAAGGGGTTGTATAGGGCTGTTTTGCCGAGAATTACTCTCTTTTTTGAGTTGCTTTTGTAGAGCTAAGATCTGAACTTCGAGCATTTGTAAGATCTGTTCATAGCTTCCTGTTGGATGCTAAACAGAACTCACATCACTTATTTTTTAGGAAATAAAATGCAGCTTAGAAATAGGTTGACTTTGTTGGTTCAGGTGGTTCCTGTTTCCTAATATCCCTAGATTAATGGGTAGAGGTGAGTCTAACATAAAAACCACCATTTATCTAGTGGTTAGCACATGCCAGGCATCATGCAGAGAACTTATTATCTCATTTTATCTTCACATCAATTTTATGAAGTCGATATCTGTATTTTATTCCCATTTTAAAAGTATAGAGATTGACTCTGGGAAATATTAAGTAACTAACCTATTGGCATGTAGCTCATAAGTGGCAGACACAGAATTCTAATCCAGTTTGGCTGACTTCAGGGCCTCTCCATACCACTACGGCCACAACAGTGATGCTTCTGTCTAATGGCAAGACATGTAATAGATAAATAACAGAAAGGCATGGCAGGATGGACCTGTAATTGAGGAAATGTCTATGTTAAGACTCTGATAATAAATTTAAATCTCTTAGGATGAACTCATAACTTCTTCTCTTCAGGGTTTTGAGTACAGCCGTTCTGGAAATCCCACCAGGAATTGCTTGGAAAAAGCAGTGGCAGCACTGGATGGGGCTAAGTATAGTAAGTGATTTTCATTTCAAAGTTTGTAAAATCTAGAATCCATTCTTATTTGTATAGAAAAAATTATAGAGGCACAGAATGTAGAATTGGAAAGAAATAAGGATTAGCTAGTTCAAAACTCTTATTTTTTTACGACATTGAATTATTTGTTCGAGGTCCCACAGCTGACTTCATATGTATATGTGTAATTATAAGGTGAAAATAAATATGAAGAGAGGCAAAATGGCAGAATTTGCCACTTAGTATTCATGTAAATGCACTCTTCGTCTGAAGCTGTCAGTATAAATAGATACAAATTAACTAAGTTTTATAATATTACCTATGAGAATATAAGCTTTCTTATACTCTGGTTCATTCACCTGCTATTTTGTGCCTGAGAGTAGCACCAAGGAACATTTGCAATAGCCAGGTACCCTTGATACTGTGCTTTCGGAGATTAGGGATTAACTCCTCAAAACTTGAATTTCTTCCATGAAGGGAGTGGACTGCTGTTAAATCATCTTTGTACTTTTTATACAAATGATACTAAATGAGGGCAGAATAGTGAATAAAAAAAATGAGAGTCTAAGGAGTTTTCTCACAGTAAGAGTGTAGGAATCAGAAATGTTAATATGAGTTTTGGGGTTTGTTTGGGATTGGGGGGGTTTCTTTTGTTTTGGATGAGAGGGGGAGTTTTTTAAACACTAAATTTCTTAAATTTAGTAATGTGTGGGGAATATTATTTTCCACAGAAATTATAAAGGCTGAGGGTTCATATGCCAGACACTTTTTTCAGGTGGGCTCCAGAAAACGTGGTTGTTTTGAGCTGGATTTAAAGGTTAACTTTCTGTATGAATTCATTGCTGTACCACAGATCTGCTTAGTAGAGAACTGCAATGTCAACCTCAACTTTTCTGAAAAAACTTTGCAAAAATTACATTTTCCAAGTTAATTGGATATCCCGTCTACCGGTCACAAGTGATTTTTATCATCAAGGTGATACACTGATATTTTATCAGGATATTTTTCTTTACAGTGTTTAATGTGTACAATGCCAGTTATTTTTTTATTATTCAGTTTCACTATTTTTGTTCAATATGAGATTCAGGATCACATGTGTTTAAAGAGAATCCACATTAAAAAAATTTTTAAAAATAAAATTTATTAAATTTATCAGGTCTGATTTTGAGTTTTGTTAAAATATTTTCTCAACTGCATATCCATATAGTTAATGGATGAATCATATCTTAGCTCTATTCCTCAAGTTTGAAATTTCTTTAGAGTTTACTTTTAAAGTGTAATTTAATTGGCAAATGGTCTTTTGTCTCAGAATTTTGTAAAGAATTATTTCTTTGAAGCTTTTCAGAGAAATGTTATAACCAAAGCAGAATTAAGTGTTTTTATCTTAAAGATATTTTATTTTTGAAATAGAAAGGGGGATTTTGTAACGGTATTAATCAGGGGATTTCTGGTGACTCAGTAGTGATGGTTATCTTTCAGTCGGCAGAGAGAGGGATATAAAGTAATGCAAATAAATACTGTAGGTGTTTTTAACCTATAGTTCTGACATTTTGGCTTACTCTAACTTGGTTTTTATCTTAGGTTTGGCCTTTGCTTCAGGATTAGCAGCCACTGTGACTGTTACCCATCTCTTAAAAGCAGGAGACCAAATTATTTGTATGGATGATGTGTATGGAGGTAGGTGACCTCTCTCATTCATGTTGTTTCAGCTGATATTTTAAAGACAATAAAATGGGTCCTGAATTATATTAACAGTGCTACCAGGATTATTGACTATTGATTATCTTTTCAAAATATGATGAACACCTCTATGCTGGTTCATACTTGATAAAGGAGGAGCATAAACTCTTAGGGTCTATGCTCCAGAACTTGCTTATAAGAGAGATTGTTTAATAACAATTTTATTTAAGCAGCTGGAATGAGCTTATTCCAGACATACTCTACTCTAGAGAAGATAGTGTTTAAAGAGAGAGTGTTCTAGTGTAATTTAAAATTTTTACCTGCAGTGAAGATGGTCTATAACCCAAGTCATTCTCAAAGGGCTTAACTCTACCCAACCCTTAACCGCCCCGCCCCTTGCGGGTTTTTTTTAGGGAAGCTTCTGAAAATCTGTTGAAAGCTATAGACCTCTTTCTCCAAAAAATGTACTTAAGACTATACCCAACGTTTATCATTTTAATTTTAAAATGATAAGGCTCCTCTTCAAGGACCCTTACCCCTTGAAGCCTATCCATGGATACAAATTTAAGAACTTTCATTCCAAATTGTTTAAATGCTAGTTATATAAAGTGGTAAGTGGGAAGGTAAGGAAGACAAGTTGCCCTTACCTTTAAGTAAGACTGATTTTTGTGTTCAAAACAACAGGAAAAAATTTTGTAAGTATATTATACATATATACCAAATGCTTCCAAATAATTCAAATGTGACTTATAGAATATTATTATCATTTTATCTATCTCCTATTTGAACAAAAAGTTAAATCTGTAAGTTCTTTGAAGGAAGAGACTTACTGTTAGTAATCATTTTATCCCTCTCAGAAATTTGCAGAATGCTTTATATTTTATCATAGTACCCTATGATAGTCTGATGAATTGAAATTATAGAAAAACCAAACCTTTTGTTACTATTATAATGTATTATAAAAACCTTTTGGTAAACATAGGTACAAAATCTTGAAAACTGCTGTTGATTTTTTAACAATTCTTTACATTCTTTTTGCATCTTATATTACCTAGGATCAGTCTACCAAAAGTCCAGTATATCTTTTTTTTTTAAATAAATTTATTTATTGATTTATTGGCTGCATTGGGTCTTCGTTGCTGCACGTGGGCTTTCTCTAGTTGCGGAGAGCAGGGGCTATTCTCTGTTGCTGTGTGCGGGCTTCTCACTGCCATGGCTTCTCATTGCGGAGCACGGGCTCTAGGTGCGCAGGCTTCAGTAGTTGTGGCACGCAGGCTCTAGAGCACAGGCTCAGTAGTTGCGGCACACGGGCTTAGTTTCTCCACAGCATGTGGGATCTTCCTGGACCAGGGATCAAACCTGTGTCCCCTGCATTGACAGGCAGATTCTTAACCACTGCTCCACCAGGGAAGTCCCTCCAGTATATCTTTGATGATAAATTTTTTTTTCTTTTTTGGTTCCCTATCAATAACAGCAAATTTTTCTTTAAATTCGCATATATAAACATCAAATCCAGAACCGTATTTTTAAAAGAAACTATTCTAAGTTGAATGATGTATCTTCTTTCACTGTAAAACTCTAGTAGTTTGATTTACATTGTCTCATTTGTCTACTAAAGCTTTCAGAACCACATAACAAAAAGATTGAGAAAGTACAAAGGATAAAAACCAATTCTTTTCTCTTACCAAAGTATAATCAGTTTGAAATTTTATTTTGAATATTTCATTGGCATTGATTCATTTATTTTATTTTTTAAACTTTTATTTATTTATTTATTTAGTGGCGCTGGGTCTTAGTTGTGGCATGTGGGATCTAGTTCCTTGACCAGTGATCGAACCCGGGCCCCCTGCATTGGAAGCCTGGAATCTTAACCACTGGACCACCAGGGAAGTCCCAATTCATTTATTTTAGATATGAGTACTAGGAAGGAATTGTTTAAAAAAGATATTGATATTTCAGGAAGCATGCCAGTTCATGTTTGAAGAGTACAGATTGTGTATTTTAAGAAACATCTTCTGCTTCACACCACTTGATGTGGGTATCAAGTGTATTTTATTTGACTCTTTGATTTTTAGTTTAAAATTTAAGCCTTATATTCTTTAGCATACAAGAAGGTCAAATTATTCAAACAAAGTAGAATTGCTTTTAGTTGTTTCTTTATTGGTGATTGACACTTCCTTATATTTTTTAAGTGTTTATACTTTTAAGGAATTAATATTTCCTCATACAGTTTTCATTCTATCTGATTCTCTTCTGCCTCAGGTACAAACAGGTACTTCAGGCAGGTGGCAACTGAATTTGGATTAAAGATTTCTTTTGTTGATTGTTCAAAAACCAAATTGTTAGAGGCAGCTATTACTCCAGAAACCAAGGTAACTCAGTTTTCAGTTTGTCTGTTTTCCTTGTGATGTTTTGTTTTCATCATTTCTGTTTGCTTGAGGACATAATTTAAATCTGAATAACAAATTTTACTGGAAGCCATGGGAAACCATCAAGATTAGGATAGGTCTGACTTCTGTGTAGTATAGCCTAATGTTACAGAAAAGGAAGCTTGTAAGCCCCCAAACCCTAAGCATAGCTTTAAGGGTTCTAAGGGATACTTCAGCAAAATGATAGAAACAGAGAATGGGCCACAAGCAATCTTTAGCTTCCATCCTGGGAAGCTTGTATGCCACCGGAAGGTGTTTTGTGCTGGAATGAATGGCATATGTGATATTCTTTCTTGGGACTTCATTGAAATTCTGCATGGGGAAAAGAAGGACCAGTGCCTTTTATAAGTGTCAGCCTTTTCCAGCTTTTTGCTAATGATTAAAAGGTTTGAATTGTACTCAAGATTATGTTGCAGTGAATGCTAAAAAATGAAAAACTTTTCTCACACAAATTACTTTGAAGATTAACACCAGGGTGAGCTTTGAGTGATTAAGGTTTGTTTTCAAAGGAACTTGTTTTTTTTGTTGTTGTTGTTTGTTTGTTTTCTTGCTTGGGAGAAAAGATTCTTATTAAAATAGCTGGTCTGAGTCTTTCTAAGGGAGGAAAGCAAATTGTGTGTATATTAATTCTTGTCAATAGAACTTTATATAGTGGCTGTTTACCAACTTGAATTAATACATTTTTCCCCCTGAAATGTCTGCCTCATCATTTGAAGTAGATTTTTTAAGTCTATGTAAAATCTACTTCGTATTTATTTACTTATTTTTATTTTAATTAATTTTTTATTATGCATGGGAATAATAAATTCTTACCCAGAAATAAATTTTTATATGTTCTTAAATAATTCTGTTCTTGTAGAATATGCATTATTTTAACTACCATGTCTTTTCTACAGGAAAACTCTAGAGTAGGAAGAGAGTTAAACCAGACCACTTGCCCATTCACATAGAAGAAAGAACCATTAACTCTTTTAAAAAGAAAGCTGTAGATAATGTCAATCAATACAGTGGCAGCTTGTTTAACAAACAGAATTCTTTTCTTTGGTCTTTTCTACAACTGTCAAACATCCATGATGTGCCTGGATTGTGCTAGGTTTTGGAATAGACAGATAAATATGATGCTGTCTCTTAAGTGAGCTGTGGCCAGGATTTCTGTTGTGTGTGTCACTTTTCTTCCTCACTCTAAAACCCATGCTCTTCTTCAAGTTCTGGGGACTTATTTTGTAGTTTTCTAGTGCATCTGGCATTAAGTTACTATTCAGGATATTTTTGGCGTCATAGAGATAGTTCTCTTTACTGAAAATTCCAGAATGTAAACTTAGACAATCTATGTTATTTATCTTTGAGAACAACATTCCCAGACATTGAACTATGTCTTTGGAATTCATCCTCTTTTTAATGGAAAATAATTACAATAATTAACTTGAACGCTTTTCTGCTGATATGTACATTATCTCATTTGATCCTTACAACAACTGTATAAGGTAAATATTATCAATCCTATTGTATAGATGAAAAATTGGAAGAACGTAGAGGGTTAGTTACTTGCCTATGATGACTTCTTAGAAATTCATGGGGCTAGAATTCAGATTCAAACCTTTAAACTTCATCATCCATGGTCTTCCAATGTAGCCTCCCAGATGGTTACAGTATATGAGATAGATGTTTGGCAGTGTGTTTTTACAAACTATTGTCATCTACTGAATTGTTTTAGCTTGTTTGGATTGAAACTCCCACAAACCCTATCTTGAAGATGATTGACATTGAAGCCTGTGCACATACTGTCCATAAACATGGAGACATTATTTTGGTCGTGGATAACACTTTTATGTCGGCATATTTCCAGGTAAATGAAAATAATATTTTTGGCCTGATTAGTAGACTACGCAGGTACCTGTAATTAGGAGAGGAAGGACTTGTTTGCATTAAATTACATGAAATCTGCTCATAATTATTGATTAGACAAAGAATTAAAATTGGGTCTTTTCTACCATTAGTTAATATCTTTTCAACCCTACGTTAATATGTTGTATGGGACTTTGTGTGTTTTAAATGTTGTCTTAATTAAAGCTTTTAAGTTCTCTGTGTAAACTCTCTGAAGACCTGGCCGTATTATATGATGGTATATAGTAGGGGTTTCAGTGTTTATGTGTTGGTTCCAGGTCAGTTATATTATTTTATATATATTTAAACCTGGCTAACTTTGCAAATAAAAGGAAGAGAAAAGCTATATTCAATGACATCTCAGTGTACGTCACACATTATTTCTCCATTTGTCTTCCTTCTTTCTAGTTTGTCTTCCCTCAGTGCTTCAAAGACCATGCCCGGCCCTCTATATCTTTACCTTATTTGTATCATGAATTTCTACTCCATGTTTCACCTTGTATCTGTGAGTACAGCTTCTTTACAGTGCTCCTTTTAGGCTATCTCTTTTCCTGCCTGTCCTCTGCATACACCTCTTTCCCCACTCAAACCCTCCCATTCATCCTCAATTCCTTTCTTTCTTTTCTCGTACATTTTTCCAGATTCTTCTTCTTTTCTGCTTTGCTCCTTTTGGTAAATCATCTTGGGATCTCTCTATAATTGACTGGTTGTCTGCCTTTTCCCCACACGTTCTCCCTTTCTTTCCTCTGAGTAACCTAACTCTGTTTCCTTTCCTTTTTGGGAGTTACCATCTCCCTGCTCTTTCCTTTTTGTCTGTATCCTGTGGTCATTCTTATTGCACCTCCTGTAGTTCACCTTTATTCTGCAGAGCTCCTGAAACCCCAGCTCATTTTCTCCAACTCTTCAATTAGGCAGATGTTTACAAGCTCAATTGTTTATATTCCCTGCTTCTGTTCTGGGTCCCTGAAGTTGGCTGACTCCCTAGGAGTCTGCATAAAGCTTTTCTTCACCTTACTCCATTTTATTCAGAAGGCACTACCATGTTTTACCTTCCTTTCCTGAAACACATTTCCTGGCTACAATGTGTTCAGATGGCTTCATGTATCATCTACCTTTGGCTCATGATATAGCTTCAGCTGATTCTTATATCAAGTAAGGCAGTCTGTTTCCAGGTGAAAATCTCCTGGCATCATCTATTTGTCCCAGGTGATTTTCACTCTTGGAGTCTTTATCCCAACTCCTTACCCCATCTACCACTTACAGTAGGGCAGTTATTATAGCATAGGATTGCTCTAGCTGAGTCCTCATGAGTCCTGTATATTCCCAAAGAGATCGCATGAATTGTTTTAGATGGGCCTGCCCAGATTACTCATCAGGCCTCGCCCTTTTTCTCCTATTGCTGTCACTAAAATAGGTCCAGTTTTTCCACCTTTCTGAAGCCCATATCACATTCCTCATGCCAGGGACTGCAATTTGCTTCATTTCAATCTGGATTCATTCCAGTTGAATTAATCAGAATCACAATGTCCCTAGGCAACCACAAACCAAATGTGGAACAACATTTGGTTCCACAAAGCAAATCTTCTGAAAAGATCCTGTCATTATTTTACACTCGTGAAAACTGGGTATGTTCTTTCTTTCCTGTCTTTTGTCTTCTTGATCTTTTATAAGTCTCACAAAAGGCAAAATGGACATACAAGCATAAAGTTTCCATGTAGAACCTCTGAATTCCGGTAGTCTGAGTCCTGGCTCTACCAGTTTTTTAAATCTGAGTGATCTATTTTATTTTTCTTAGTCCCTTTTCCCCACCTGTACAATTAGAGTCATAAACATACTGATTTTGTTGAGTTAGGTAAAGTATTTTGAACAGTGCTTTGCTGAGTTTTGTAAAGTAACTCATGATTCTTGGAGCATAATGGCATCAACAGATGTTAGTTACTGGTTTTTATTTTTCCTTTTTTTAAAATTTTATTTTATTTTTAAATTCTTGGCTGTGTTGGGTCTTCGTTTCTGTGCGAGGGCTTTCTCTAGTTGCGGAGAGCGGGGGCCACTCTTCATCGCGGTACGCGGGCCTCTCACTGTGGCGGCCTCTCTTGTTGCGGAGCACAAGCTCCAGATGCGCAGGCTCAGTAGTTGTGGCTCACGGGCCCAGTTGCTCCGTGGCATGTGGGATCTTCCCAGACCAGGGCTCGAACCCGTGTCCTCTGCATTGGCAGGCAGATTCTCGACCACTGTGCTACCAGGGAAGCCCTATTTTTCCTTTTGACCGTAGAGTTTACAGAATGTTAGCACTGGAAGAGACCTCCCACAACATCTAGTTTGACTCATCATTTAGAGATGAGCAAACGCGTATGTAGAGAGTGCTTTGAGGAATACCACACTTAAAATGTCCTATTTTTGAAACCCTAAATGAAAAGTCCCATATTCCCCAGCTAGGGAGGTTAAACACACACACACACACACACACACACTTTATTTTAAAGGAAATTTAAATGGAAAGATGTTGATATTACATTATTTAGTGAATAAGTTGATTATTACTTTAATTTTCACTGTAAACAAAGACATCTAAGACTAAAGAATTACTTTGCAGGAAAGTTCAGTGAGGGAAAACAATCTAAACACATTTCCTTATAAGTGATTTTACACTTGGCAAAACTAGTATAATAAAAGCGTAATTAAGAGTCAAGATCATGGCAAATCAAATAAATAACCACAGCATACATTGTAAGGTTTTAATGATTAAAAACCTAAGCAAATCACTTTTATACTTACTTGACAGAACAATTGCTCAATGTTTGTGTCAACTATTCTTTGTGTTTACTGAGTCATAAAATGCCAACATGTCTGCTATAGGTAATAAATTTAGGGGCTAGTCAGCAACTGCTCTAAAGAAACAAGTTCAGAAGACCTGTTGACCTCAGTTTATCTGCTATTTCCAGAAAATTTGTGCCTTTGGATTTAATACTGGTTCTAATACTTTGTATTTTTATTTGGTGTGAGGGAGGAAAGGGAAAGATAGTATCAAGAGTTCCTGGAAATTTTAAGATGTGCATATTTTTAAAAGTTAGAATAGGAATGGAATTTACAATAATAAATAGGCAGGCAATGAAGCATATTTTCAAGTGATTTCCCATTTGGAATAAAAACCTTTTATTCCTTTCAGCGGCCTTTGGCTCTGGGAGCTGATATTTGCATGTATTCAGCAACAAAATATATGAATGGTAAGACAGTCTTCACTTAGAATGTTCTTTTCCATCAATAGATGAAAGTAGCATAAGGCTTTATCCTTTTATCTCTTTTCTTCTATTATGCAGGTTTTCTCTGTGACTCATTACTTTGATTAAATATAGGACTTCATTTATAGCAGACAAAACTATGCTCATGATTTAACAGCAGAGGATTAAAATTTACTATAAATGTTATATTTTTATCCTGCTGATAGCTTAAAAAGAAACATTTAATTTTTACATGACTTTAATTTTATTGTTTAAGGTATAGCTTTCGCTAAAGTTTATTTAAACTGATTCTATAGGGCTTTTTCCCAGAGTTTTTTCAAGTGAAAGTCACATTTTAGAAATTATAAGCTGAGGAATAAACATATGTTGTTTTTAACTTAAAGTTTTTTGTTTTTGTTTTGTTTTTTTTAGGCCACAGTGATGTTGTGATGGGCTTAGTGTCACTTAATTCTGAGAGGCTTCATAATAGGCTCCGTTTCTTGCAAAATTGTAAGTATTAAAAAACCCAAATTTCCCCTTATGCTCTCAAAGTGACTACATTTGATATTTGTATTTCCACTAAGTGCTGTGAAGTGATAGCATTCCACTAATTTAGGAAGAAATGAGAAATAATGGGAAAAATTCTGATTTTTTATAGGAAAGAAAAATTGGGTTATAAAAATACAGTTATAACATAATAGGGCTTTACAACATGACCAAGAGATATGTTTTGTTATTTTTCAAAGCCATGTTAATTTTGGTCATAATTTGGTAAAGCTCAAGTAAATTTTTTTTTTCTGCCCCACCGAGCATCACGTGGGATCTTAGTTCCCCGACCAGGGATCAAACCCATGCCCCTTGCATTGGAAGCGTGGAGTCTTAACCACTGGACCACCAAGGAAGTCCCTCAAGTGAATTTTTAGTTTTATGACTTAATGGATTTTTTTGTCTTTTTTTTTTAAACATTTGGAATGATGGCTTTCTTGTACTATACCTTTTATATCTGAAATGATGATAACTTTTAAATGGCACTTAACATATAAACATATTTTTCAACAGGTGTCTAAACGTCTGTTTTCTGTTTAGATTGTTTAGTTATCTCAGGTATGGAGAAGGGTTTGTTGAAAGAGACTTGATTTAACCACTGTGATCTGACAGAAAGATAAGATACAAACATAATTAGGAATAAAAATCCCCTTCCAGGGAAAACATGTTGGGTAGCAAAAGGGGGCACTGAGGAAGGAAACCAAAATTTATTGCTTGATAAATTCCTTTCATTTACAAAAAAAAAAAAAAAAGGACTGAGGCACGGGAAATCACAGCCTGCTTTAGACAAAAGCTAAATAGAATATTGGTAGAACACTCAGAAATAATAAGAGCTGAACTGCTATTTTCTCTGTGTATTATAATACTGTCAAAGAAATACAAGATTAAACTATGTGCAGTATGTCCTTTCATTAAAATCATAGAAAAGACTATTGATATACTCATATTTGAAAAGTTCATATCATTGTATATGTACTTAGTTTTCAGGATATTCATTTCCCCTCTCATTTTTTTTTTTTAATAAATTTATTTATTTATTTATTTATTTATTTTTGCCTGCGTTGGGTCTTTGTTGCTTCGTGTGGGCTTTCTCTAGTTGCGGTGAGCGGGGGCTACTCTTTGTAGCGGTGCTCGGGCTTCTAATTGCGGTGGCTTCTCTTGTTGCAGAGCACGGGTTCTAGGCACGTGGGCTTCAGTAGTTGTGGCACTCCGGCTCAGTAGTTGTGGCTCACGGGCTTAGTTGCTCCATGGCATGTGGGATCTTCCCAGACCAGGGCTCGAACCCGTGTCCCCTGCATTGGCAGGTGGATTCTTAATCACTGTGCCACCAGGGAAGCCTTCCCCTCTCATTTTAAAGCCCATTTCACTAATCATGTTTTATGCTTCATTCTCATGTTTCTAATTTGATATATTAATTTTTCCCACTAAAACTCAAACATTGGGCTTTGTCGCTAACTTCTCAGAGTCACTATAATGAAAAAGAGCAGTTGAGAGGCTTTTCTGGGTGCCTCCTCACCTTCAGACTAATCCAGGACATGTTCATTTTGCAGCTCTTGGAGCAGTTCCATCTCCTGTTGACTGTTACCTCTGCAATCGAGGTCTGAAGACCCTACAAATCCGCATGGAGAAGCATTTCGAAAATGGAATGGCAGTTGCTCAGTTTTTGGAGTCGAATCCTCGGGTAGAAAAGGTTATTTATCCCGGTATGTTAATCTGCTTTCTAAGCACATATGCTTACACTAGGATTTTAAGTGTTATCCTATGCATCCTGTTTATGTAACATTTGTTTGTAAGTTAGGTGCTTTCATGTATTTTTACGTTGTTCACTTATTGAGCTTTTTGTCTGTCTGTGTGTCAGGCTTTTTGGTGGGTCTGATGGTAAAGAAGATGGACATGATCTCTGGCCTAGAGCTGTCTATAGTCTAGTGGTTGCTTGGATGTTAAAAAATTAATCTTACATATTAGATGTTCCTGTCTTTAGCTTGAAGGTTTGTGTATACCTGTTCCAAGATTGCAACCTTGTACTTTCCAGTAATTTGCTTGTAATCTTATCAGTCTGATATTCTGCACTAGCTCTAACTTTTATCTGATATAGATTGAGACTTGATATTTGGTACCAAAACTTCCCCGAAATTCTCTTACTTTTTTTTTTAATTTCTTCACCTTTCACAACATCTAGAAATGCTCATGTGAGTTAGCAGACTTACATGTTACTCTTTGAATTTATTTTACCAGACTTTTTAATTGTGGTCGTCTTAAGTAAATAGTTCTTTTAAACCCTTTTGAGATGTGCAGCCATGTAGTCTTGGTGTAAAGGAGAATTAGGCTTGATCCCTGCCCTTAAGGAATTTAGATAAGGCAAGGCAGAAATACATATGAGATTAAATGCCCTAATATGTACACTAGGTATAGAGCTGTTGACTGGTGTGCATTTTGAATGGAGGAAGGGAGAAAAGTTTTGGGCTGTGCCCTGAGGAATGGGTAGCATTTGTTAAAAGGTCATGGACAAGACATTTCAGATTTTTTCCGTAAGTGTTTATTAATGCCAACCATGGGCCAGGCCTTGCACTCGGAACTAGGATCCAATTATTAATAAAAGAAATAGCTTTCTCCTCATGGAGTTAGTCTGGTGGATAAGACAGATATTAAGCAAAAAATTACAGAGGATATAATTAACAGAGGGAAGGGGGCAGTCAGTGGAGAGAATGTTCCAGGTTAAAGGACAGCATGTGCACAAGTCCTGAGATGAAAAAGAGTGTGGTGCCACTGGTGTAAAGAAAGCTGGCATGGCTAGAGCAAGGAGAGACCAGAAAAGATAGGTCAAAATGAAGCTAGAGAGATAGACAGGGACCAGAACAAGAGGTCAGATGTCAACATGGCATAAAGCTCATTATTAGGCTTATTTGCAGTTGACTTAAGCAAATGGTGATTTTGTTGTTGTTCTGAAATTACATGTTGGACTCTAAAATAAGACATTCATTATACCT
Source organism: Eschrichtius robustus (assembly GCF_028021215.1). Taxonomy (NCBI): domain Eukaryota; kingdom Metazoa; phylum Chordata; class Mammalia; order Artiodactyla; family Eschrichtiidae; genus Eschrichtius; species Eschrichtius robustus. The sequence goes on from NC_090826.1 coordinate 61,113,892, forward strand.
TATGACTACAGGGCTGCCCTCTCATCCTCAGCATGAGCTGGCAAAGCGTCAATGCACAGGTTGCCCAGGGATGATCACCTTTTATATCAAGGGCTCCCTTCAACATGCTGAGACTTTCCTCAAGAACCTAAAGGTAAACTTTCAAAATAGTTTTTTAAACTGTAGACGTTAAGACCTTCTTATAGCATTATTATACTCATTATTTCTCACTTCCACCGGACTCATATTAATGTTGTTGTACCTGGAGTTCACACCCACAAGACTCTTTGTCATGAAATGCTTTGGGTTGGAAAATCACTTGAAACAGGAGTGATGCAGTAGCAGATATATGAATCTGCTTACTTAACTTACTTAACTCTGCAGACACTGCCATCCATTTGAGAGACAGAATGTTCTAATCCATTGGTTTTTAAATTTAAAGTGAACCGTCTTTTCAAATGAAATATTATGTGAAACCGCAGTAGTGTGTGGTCAGTGCAATGCCGAAAGGCTGTTCTGAAATCCAGCCTAGGAATGGCTTTCTAAACCCTGCGCCACCCGGGTTGCATCTGCCTGGAGTGACGGAAGGGAGGCCTTTGCCTAGTGTTCACAGAGGCAGGAGGCTCTCAGGGGCCCTGGGAGAGAGACCTGTGTAACTCCATACTTTAGGCTTACTTTGAGCTCATGCAGTAATGTATTTAAGACTGAGTTTTAAATACTACAGATCTAAAGAAAAGGATGCTGCTGGATTAGTCAAAGTTCTATTGGTTCTAAAATTTGTCCACTTCTAAAGTCAGAAATATAGTAGTGCACATTTGATTTAACACAGTTGTGAGAAGAATTTTTAACATGTTGTGAAATTCTATGACACTATAACACTAAATACAACAACCGACTTTTTTTCCCTTCTTCCCTAGGAAGGGGTTAAATAGATGTATTAATTTAGTAAGTGATACATATTAATGAGTAAGTTTATATAACTTGATAGACATTTAGAGATTTTTATTTAAAGGGTAACCACAGAGCTAGGTCTCAAATGTAATAATTCTGAGGTTTTAGAGGTCATGTTTTTGTGCTAGGTCTTAGTTGCAGCTCAAGGACTCCTTAGTTGTGCCTCATTGGCTCCTTAGTTGCGGCACGTGGGCTCCTTTTATTAGTTGTGGCAGGTGGGCTCCTTCCTTGCGGCTCAAGGGCTCCTTAGTTGCGCTTCGCCTGCTCCTTAGTTGCAGCACGTGGGCTCCTTAGTTGCGGCTTGCCGTTTCCTCAGTTGTGGCACCTGAACTCTTAGTTGTGGCATGCATGTGGGATCTAGTTCCCTGGCCAGGGATCGAACCCGGGCCCCCTGCATTGGGAGCGTGGAGTCTTAAACACTGTGCCAACAGGGAAGTACCGATCAACTTTTAATGTTTTAAAAGTTAACATATAATATGTCTAATTGGGGCTTCCCTGGTGGCGCAGTGGTTAAGGATCTGCCTGCCAATGCAGGGGACACAGGTTCGAGCCCTAGGCTGGGAAGATAACCACATGCCGCGGAGCAACTAAGGCCATGCGCCACAACCACTGAGCCTGTGCCCTAGAGCCCGCGAGCCACAACTACTGAAGCCCATGAATCTAGAGCCCGTGCTCCACAACAAGAGAAGCCACCACAACGAGAAGCCTGCGCACTGCAACAAAGAGTAGCCCCCGCTCGCCGCAACTAGAGAAAGCCCGCACGCAGCAACAAAGACCCAATGCAGCCAAAATAAATAAAATAAATTAATTAATTAATTTAAAAAAAAGTCTAATTGGTGAAATCATTGTTATGGATTTTATTCTCATTTTTTCTCCAAGTTTTTATCCAATTTGTAGTTTATTCATAATTGCACCATTTTCCATCCCCCGTCCCAAGGCCATTTTATTAACAACATTTATTTTTAGATTTTAGTGTTTTTATTTTAGTAGAAGATCTATATTAATATTTTCTTTGCCATAGTTATTTACGCTGGCTGAGAGCTTAGGAGGATATGAAAGTCTTGCTGAGCTTCCGTAAGTATTTCTGTTTTTCTCAGTATTTTAACTTTGATTTCAGCTGTAATGATTGTTTGGAAAAGGAGTAGGATAAAATCGGGGATGATTCAAGATATTTAACAGTAAGAGCAGCATGGCACTATCTAGTTGGAATGAACTCCAGCTCCATAGAATGGAGACCCTGATAAAGATCTAATGGGCGCTACTAAACTGTAAGCTGCGTCCTCCCAACTTTTGCTTTTTTCCTATTTGCCTGAAGGAGATTCCAGCAGTAATTCTCTGACCTCCGAACCAGGGCTACTTGTTCTACTCCACTCTGCTCTGGAAGGGAGGTTGGAGACTTTGTACCAGAAGGGCTGATTTCAAGACTCCAGGGGAAATGGAGAATGTGTTTCTGATAAAAAATCTCCACACTCTTATTTATCAGAGGAGAGCCCTGCTAGTTACCATCAAGTCTGTTTATTTTCTGTTCTCTGTGGGGGGTAAATGGCTCTGTGTCGTCTGTGACATAAACCGAAAATCCAACTGTATTCCTGACCCTTCATTAACTGACCCAACCAATTCATCTAATTTTATCAAAGCACCAGAGGCTATTAGAACACAAAACAGCCTAAGATCAGGGAGTCCAACAGCTTATATTACAGACAAGGAAACAACCATTCAGAAAGTTTTGCTGATGAATCAAATGTCACACAGGAATATGTTAGCAACTTCACTCTTGAGGCTTTGCGTCAGAAACTGAGCGGAGAGGTTAAAGCAGCCTCGATCTGGATTTGAGAACATCAATCAGTTAACCTTTGTGCTTCAATCTTTCCATCCATAAAATGGTATTAATAATTAAAATAATGATTATTATTTAATGATTATCTGTCCCAGCAAGCATACCATATATTATAATTATTGCAGGGATAAATCAATATCATTACCTATTAATTTTCAACTGTATTAAATGCATGGTATGTTCCTATGTTTTAATTTTCATGAATATTCTGAAATAACTATGTGCTGAGGAATGTCAGGGATTACGAAAATTTAGGCACATTTCCTGCCCTCTTTATAGTTCATGCGGAGAGTCAGGCAATTTCATAATCTTTAAAAAAAAATGAATCCCAAATAATGATTCAAATAATTAAGATAAGCCATAGAGGTTTTTGTTAGTCTTTCAGGAAAATGCTTGCTAATAAGTCTGGATGCACAAGAGGGCACACTCAGCATATGAAATTGGTTTATTTTTCATAGTAATGGAGCGTATATTACTTTAAGGCTCTCTTAAAAGTAGACCTCGCTTGATTTATTTAGGGATGTGGTTTAAAGTTGCTTGGCCCTCAGGAGCTCCAGCTAGGCGCTAACCCCAGTGCCAGTGGAAGAATAAATTTAGGTCAGAACTTGTCTGTTTTATTACCCTCATTCTGTGTCTCCCAACAACGCAGCAACCAGTGCAGCATTGCAGTCAGCGGGGAGGAAGCTGAGCCAACATGTACTGGGTTGGTTTCCCAGCCTAACAACATGTGTTAACTTGGTGACCTTAGAAAACTTACTTATCCACTCTCGATTTCAGTTTTCTCGATTGTAAAATGTGGGTAACAGTGTACTGAGATAAGGAAATTGACTGAGGACAGGTAACTTTTACAAGCCCAACACAGCCAGTATGTGGAGGGGCTGAGATTCATACCCAAGCCTATTGGTCCCAGAAGCCTAAGTTCTTATTTCTACACATTCACTCTCTTTTAAGGAATTAAGAGCCTAAAAAGGCAGAACATTTTAAGGAGGATGTTTGCATGTAAAACTTCATTAGAGTGATAAAAGAAGATATTCATTTACTTTGGACACAACTCAGATTTTCTTTCCATGGGCCTGAAGTGGATAGGAGAAAGTGATTCCTTCTGCTGGTGGTGGAAGGGGATGGTTGAGTGTTGGGGGCAGTGTACATCTAAGCGCTCCGTAAGGCTATAAGCCTCTCCTCCATGATGCCTCAGCCCGCAGAGGTTCTCCCTCCTCTGAACTCCGGCAATTCTTTATTTATTCTTTATTTATTATTTATTTTTCGCTGTGCTGGGTCTTCGTTTCTGTGCGAGGGCTTTCTCTAGATGCGGCTAGTGGGGGCCACTCTTCATTGCGGTGCGCGGGCCTCTCACTATCGCGGCCTCTCTTGTTGCGGAGCACAGGCTCCAGATGCGCGGGCTCAGTAGTTGTGGCTTACGGGCCCAGTTGCTCCGTGGCATGTGGGATCTCCCCAGACCAGGGCTCGAACCCGTGTCCCCTGCATTGGCAGGCAGATTCTCAACCACTGCGCCACCAGGGAAGCCCCTGAACTCCGGCAGTTCTTATTGTCCATACTTGTTTGGCATTTGCTGTAGACTGTTCTGTTTTGTGAATTGTCATAGTCTTTAGCTCCTGCTTTGTTACCTAGAGTAAAGAAAATATCTCATTCTTCTTGGTTTCCCAATTCTTACTATAGAGCCTGAACCATAGTAGGTGCTCTACTCTTACACATGCTGGCGATGACGATGAGTTGCTACATGGTTTTGAACATCCTCTGAGGCCTCTGTGTCATGAGTTATGTGCTGGAATTAATTCCTAATGCTTAGTGATTGCTACCAGTGATCGTAGGTTGTCTTTCCCTGATCTGCCTCAGAAGGTCCAGTTCTGGATTGATCCTTTGATCCAGATGGAATTAATTCTGACCAGCTCTTGATCCAAGAGGCCTCTTATAAGTGCAGCTGGTTGGTCATGGGGTGTATGACTTCTGGCCAAGGCCTCATTCAGGTTGGTGTTAAAATCCACACACTGGAGGCTATGCCTTCCCCTCCTGCATGGGGGTGCTTGACTGACACCTTCAGTGTCCGATTGAGTATACCTTACTGATGGTATGAAAACAATAAAAGATCTTTGTGTTCATTTAAAATCATGACTAGAAATGATAATTTTCACAATTCCTTAAATTTTTGCCTGCGAAACATTGTAGTGTATGAAGCATTTGATATTTAGAGTAGAAAAGTTTTGAAAATAGTTGCAATTAGTTGCTACAATATAGTGATCAAAATTTTGCTCATTCTTTCTTTCAGGGCAATCATGACCCATGCTTCAGTGCCTAATAGCGACAGAGAAGTCCTTGGAATTAGTGACACACTGATTCGACTCTCTGTGGGCTTAGAGGATAAACAAGACCTACTGGATGATCTAGATCAAGCTTTGAAGGCAGCGGTAAGTTTTATTTTAGTGTGTGTGTGTGTGCGCGCGCACACATGTGCTTAATCTTGGGGGCTGGTGGGCCACTATGTTTATAGAGTGGACTGTAAACGTTTTCTCTTTTCTTATTACAATATACAGGGTGTATAAATGTATAGGGAACTCAGTCGAAATGCAGATTTAAAAGAATGTAGTCTTCAGAAAAGAATTCTTGGAGGAGGTGAAGTCTTTGCCTGAAGGTTTAATAACATATTTTTCTTGTGCACCGTTAATACAGCACCCTCCAAATGCAAGTCACAACTAGCATTCCAGAACTGCTATTAGAGGTTGCTTCTTGTGAAGATCAAAACTTCTGAATAATTGAATGGACCATTAATGAGCCTTCGCAGAATTTTCAAGTGAAAAGTTTAAGGCACCTTGTTACCTTTCACAACTGTAATCTTCCTGGGATCATTCCTGTTAAAAAGTTTCCTCTTTCCCGTATTGTAATTGACAAGTCAATTCTGTTAAGATCTTTTTGTTAATTTGGATATACATTTGCCTCTGAAGGAGGTGAGATTTGTGCTGCTATTGGGGATTGTGTTCTTTTTTTCAAGCTTAAGATTTATGTTGATCATGTTTACAATATAATGGTATTTCATTTTTGATGCTTTCTGAGGAATTTAAATTATTGAATGAATGTTCTTAAATCAAGGGTGATTTTGTATATTGGTGAAAATAACACTCAAAGCAATGGTTTACACTTAATTACCATAAGCCAAAAATCAAATATCTGAAACGTCTGTGAAATTCTACTGATTTAAGGTTGTACTTACTATTTTTTTAAAAAATAAATCTAATTATCAAATGTATCCCATTGTGATATTTCTGTATTATGTGGCATTAAATTGTATTCCTGGGCCCTTTTAATTCCCAACTCTTAGAGGTCTCAGCCACTTAATTTTTATAAATTCAATTGTGTAATTATCATGCTCAAATCTTGGTGTTTGCAGATTAGTTATAAAATCTGTACAGGGCAGCTCAAAAGCCACTTTTATAGAGAAATATTACTTCTTATATTTTTATCTGAAACAGTAAATTTGTTGAGGCTAAAGGAAGGAATACTTTCATAGCTAGAAGCATGATCAGCAAGCTATTGTCAATACGTCGTAAGTCAAATAATCGGATTTTTAAAATTGTTTGTAGTAAAGGCTTTCAGTCACATTTGCTATCACCATTTGTTTCAGTTTAAAAAAAGCCTATCATTGGGACTTCCCTGACGGTCCAGTGGTTAAGACTCCATGCTTCTATTTCAGGGGGCACTGTTTGATCCCTGTTTGGGGAACTAAGATCCTGCATGCCCAAGGGCATGGCTGGGGCAGGGGAGCCTATCATTGAGCTCGATTAATAATAGTGCTGGGTAGGAGGAGAATACATACAAATACATATTCTTATGTATTGTGCACTTCTGAATTATGTGTATGGACCCTGGAAATTCTGTCTCTGTAGGTAGCAGCATTTTGAGGCTGGTTATATCCCACCGTGGTTTCCGGAAGACTTGATTTCTTGCCATTTCAGTACCTTAAGGCTGTGGGGATAAACAAATGACCATTTGAATAAGAAAAGCAAAGGCTATTTATTCTAAGCTTACAAGGGAGTCAGCTACTGTCACTTGTTTTTTGGCAGACTCAAAGGAAGGCAGAGCATAGGAATTGCAGAAATTGTAATGCCTGTTAATGTGGATGAGAAACAAAAATTTCCATGTTTAAAACTGTTAGATGACTTTTAAATGAATAACATTAAATCACTGTCATAAATGTTAAAAAAAAAAAAAAAAAGCTAAGAAAAACAAAGGCAGACAGAAGAATGAAAAAGCTTTGTAGTGTAAAAAGAGAAGGCTTCAAGTATGCCCTGATTAGAGGCTGTTGGCCTAGGGAAGCGGTGGGCTGGTTGACTTGAAGTGGGGATCCTGTGTGATTGGGTAGGGGAGCATATTTGGTTTTCTAGGTTTGGTCCTCAGTCAAAAGCAGGGACAAAAATTAAGGAAGCTGTCAGTTATTAATCAAGTCCTAACCATTTGGGGCTGATTATTACAGAAGTTATTGTTTAGCTTCCTGGATTGTCACTAGAGGCAGCAATCAGATTTCCTGCACATCTGACTTATAGCAGCTGGCTTCCTGGGTTATTTATTGTAGATAAGGAGTTGGTTTTCTGGGGAGATTGCTGTAGATGGTAGGTCAAAGGTCTATTTTTATATATGGTCTATCCATTGCCTGAGCTTCTGGTGAGCAATAAGTAACTACCATTTTATTAGTCAGAATTCTCCAGAGAAACAGAACCAATATGGTGTGTGTGTGTGTGTGTGTGTGTGTGTGTGTGTGTGTGTGAAGAGAGAGATTGAGAGAAAGAAATTTATTTCAAGGAATTGGATCACGTGATGGTGGGGGGCTGGTAAGTCTGAAATGTGTGAGGCAGGCTGGAGATTCACCTAAGAGTTATTGCAGTCTTGAGACCAAAATCTGCAGGGCAGGCCAGCAAACTGGAATCTCAGACAAGTTTTCTGTGTTGCTTGTTTTTGAAGCAGGATTGCTTAGCCTTCAACTGATTGAGTGAGGCCTACCCACCTTATAGGGACTATTCTCCTTTACTCAAAGGCTACTGATTTAAATGTTAATCACGTCTAAAAAATATCTTCACAGCAACATCTGGACGAGTATTTATTTGACCAAACAGTTGGCATTATAGCTCAGCCAAGTTTGTGGATAAAATTAACTGTCACAACCATGCTCTAGGCAATTTCCCTTATTGCGTGAGAAGGCACCATTTTGTTTATTAGGGTTTAAGAAGCTTATCTACACTTTTGGTTATCTGCAAGTATGTCTCCATTAACATGGTTCACACTGAGATGATGATTCAGTGTTTAAACACTGCACCCCACCCCTTCCCACTTCATAATACATCTAGCTTTGTAGAGGGTAACATAACTGGACAGCCACATACCGATCAAGTTAGATGAGGTCAGGCTTCCAGGACACTATTTTTCACTGAGTTGCTTTATAAGGCACATTAGTCAAAATTCAGTCCTACCTTGTACATTTTCTTTTAGTTTTTTAGTTCTATTATAGGTAAGGTGCATAATGTGGTCCTTTATTTTGGAATATTGTGCCAAAGACTACTAGCTCTTAGATGTGAGGGGTAAATAAGAAAGTAACAGTGAAATCTGGAATTAAAAAAAAAAAAATTTAAGACATCCTTTTTAACAACAGCATAGCCTTAAATGACCTGAATTCCACAGAGGAGCCAGGAAACAGTTGGGAACTACAAACTGATTTTACACAAAATAGAAATCTAACACCCTGTATTTTTGTAAATATAATATGATCACTTAATTACTTAAGTAGACCTAAAGAAAGTTTCAGGAAAAAGGGAATAAAGCTTGTAATGCACTTTAGAAAAACACAAAAGGGAACACAAGTGCTTCATAAGAAACCTCTCTTAGGAGACCAATATCAAAAGAAATAAGAAATATGGCAAACATGATTAAACCAAAGTCGTCAAGGGATAACAAAAGTCTTATTAGTAAAAATAAGAAAACTTCTCTGAGTAATTATCCAAAGACAAGTAAGTATTAAAAAAAGAATTTTCGGGGCTTCCCTGGTGGCGCAGTGGTTGAGAATCTGCCTGCCAATGCAGGGGACACGGGTTCGAGCCCTTGTCTGGGAAGATCCCACGTGCCGCGGAGCAACTAGGCCCGTGAGCCACAACTACTGAGCCTGTGCGTCTGGAGCCTGTGCTCCGCAACAAGAGAGGCCGCGATAGTGAGAGGCCCGCGCACCGCGATGAAGAGTGGCCCCCACTTGCCACAATTAGAGAAAGCCCTCGCACAGAAACGAAGACCCAACACAGCCATAAATATAAATAAATAAATAAATAAATAAATAAAAAAGAACAGCAAACTTAAAAAAAAATTTTTTTTTCATCTCCACAGCAAAAGAAACTCTGATTCCATTTGCTTCATAACACAACTACAAACTTAGAAAAAAAATTTTTTTAAATAATTTATTCATTTATTTATCTAATTTTGGCTGCATTGGGTCTTTGTTGCTGTGCGAGGGCTTTCTCTAGTTGTGGCGAGTGGGGGCTACTCTTCGTTGCGGTGTGCGGGCTTCTCATCACGGTGGCTTCTCTTGTTGCAGAGCACAGGCTCTAGGCACGTGGGCTTCGGTAGTTGTGGCACATGGGATCAGTAGTTGTGGCTCATGGTTCAGTAGTTGTGGCTCGTGGGCTCTGGAGTGCAGGCTCAGTAGTTGTGGTGCACGGGCTTAGTTTCTCCGCAGCATGTGGGATCTTCCTGGACCAGGGCTTGAACCCGTGTCCCCTGCATTGGCAGGTGGTCTCTTAACCACTGCGCCCCTAAGGAAGTCCCAAACTTAGAAAAAAAATTATGCAATGTAATTGCTTTGGAATAGAAATTGAAGGTTCATTGAAGAAAGGATTGCTGTATTTCTTTTTCTTAATAACCACATTTGATTAAATATTGACTTATTGCTCACAAAATCAATTTAAATTTGTTCCAGTGAGAATGGTCAGATACTGCAAATATTCCTGATCTTTTGAGTAGTGTGCCTCTGACAGAACACATATAGCATAGCCCTGGGGAATTAAAGATTGCTGGGTTCATTACTAATTTTACAATACTTCATATCTCAGTTTCTTCAAATAGAAAACAGTCCAGACCTATTTTTGTTTGTTTGTTTTTGTTTTTTTCTTTCATTTATTAGCTCAGCTGTTCTCACACCTACCTGTTGAATTAGAAGGCACAAGTATAAGTCCATCTTCTATAGAGAGGAAAGGGAGATTCAGAGTGGTTAGGTGACTACTCCATATCACATGGCTAATAAAAATAACTGGCAGAACCAGGGCTAGAACTCTGCTCTTCTGACCTTTCATTTCATTGTTCCAGTGCACCATTCTTAGTCCAGCAGAGAGAATTCATAAGCAGATTAGCAAACTACTCTCTTGATATTGCAAGGGTTGTTATTAGTTATTAGTTATTAGTGTTTAGTTGGGAAAGGGAATAGGATGGGACTCTCTAGGATGGACATGTATTGTATTCACATAACTCACTTTATTTTGAATAAAAGTTTGGCAAAGTCTAGCTTTGGCCTGCTTCTCAAGGGATGGTCTCTGAAATAAATGCCCTGTAGATGTGGGTCAAGCGGGCTGGACTTTTATAGTCCTGTATTAGTCAATCATCAGTTGTGGAGTGGGGAGGGGGAGGGGCAGGGAAGGTGGTGGGGACGGTGGGTGTGGGTAACCTCCCTGGTGAAGTGGCTCCACCCAGCTGAGGCAATTCTCTAGAGAAGGGTGGATAGGAGCCCTGGCCTGGCAATGGGGGTCCAATGGGTATTACAGCACCCACTGCAAAGTAATGTCATGCCTCGTCCTTTTACATTGTTGATGCAGATAATCAATAACCAAACTATAACAGGGATAAGAAAGAGTTTTATTTGAACCAAATTGAGGACTATAGCCTGGGAGACAGCCACTTAGATAAGTCTGAGGGACTGCCCCACAGAAACGTGGTTTTCACACAGCTTTATACCTTGTCACAACAAAGAACATCAAAGGGTCAGGTGTCCAAAAACAAACAAACAAACAAACAAACAAACAGATCAGCATGTACCGGGTGAGTCAGTATGGCCTTGACACCTGGGAAAGTGGTCTTATCATCGAAGGAGTACCTGCATTGGTGTCCCAGGACTGGAGGCATTTAATCTTTATTTTTAATAGGGACATTCTTTATTTGTGGTCAATGCACCCTTTTCTTTAATGATTAAAGCAGATGTAAAATGTATGTTTGATAGGCCACAAACAGGCTGTTTTAGTCAGCATAAAATTCAAGTTAAATCATATATAAGCCAGAGTGACTTCCCCACACCTCAGCATGTGAAAATTTCTTCCATTAATGTCTAACAACCTCCAAGTTAGTCTAAAAAATTTATTGTGGCTATAGTGTGATTATTACACTATGACAAAATTGTTGCCTGACTTCTTTGCTTCCTTTCTTCCTCCTTCCTTCTATACTATTTTTTCTTTTTTGGAAAAATGATTTTTTTCTGGCGAATTTAGGGAATTAGAGGGAAAAGGAAATTTTTAAATCAGGCTTCCATTACGGAAAAGTAAAAATTAGACTTTCTGAGTTCAAAACCCAGGTCCGGCGCTTACCAGCTATTTGACTTTGTTTTGAGCAACTTATTTAAATACTCTAAGATTCAATATCTGTCCTCTTCAGTAAAATGGAGATAGTAGTAATGGTTGCTTCATGGAGTTCTTATGAGAATTAAGTTACATAATGTTTGTAAAGCACACATGCAGTAGGTGCTCAGTCGTTCTTAGCTGTCCCTTTGGCTCAATAATAACCATTGTAAAATTTCTGTGTGTATGCCTCTGTGTTCTTTCTCTAAGTTATACAGATGGTGTTTTGCATATTGGAATCATGGCAGATAAAAACTGTCCATCCAACTCCTGTTGTGGTTTAGATTTAGAAACTGCTGTTGTTACCAAGTAACAGACTGGTTATCGAGGTTGGAGAGAGGAGGGTTTTCATTTTAGTCCAGCGACAATCTGCTTCATCCAACTGGTGTGAGGATTTTGTTGTTTTTGTCTTTGTTTTTTAAATTGAATATTGCAGAAAGAAATGCCAGAGAATCTGGCTGGCCCATATATGATAGCTAATAATAATGGTAACAGAATATTATGAAAATATAAAGCAAGCTTAGAAGTAATCATCACCAAGTGGCAACAATGATAATTGTAATGTGGTGGAAAGGTTTGAAATTGTTCTTGTTTTAAAGGAGCCAAGAAAGGAAATTCACTGTTATAAATTTTCCATGTTGGATGAATTTATAACATGGATGTTTAAAAAATATTTAATGCCAAGCATCCCCTTGTGTTTTTGATTCTCAGAAATCAAATAGCATTTGTAAAAGGCAAAATAACCAAAATTGTAAAGAGCGATTTTGTTAAGCAATTGGAGTGGCTTGTTGTTAACTACCTGGCATCCATCTTACCTTCTTCAGGCACTGTATACCCTGTAGAAAGCTTCCCTGTCACTACGATTGATTAGTGGTTTAGTGAGGAGCTCTAGCAGTGAGCACAGATTAACTAACCTAAACCAATGCACATATCTGGTCTCTTGACCACAGTGATGGTTCCAGATGAACACCCAATCTAAGCTAGACCACTTAGAATGAATCTCAGAATCTTTATGGGAATTACCAGAAAAAAGATGCATTCTCATTCCCTTGTGACTTGAGCCTGAAAGTGTGTAATGTGGAGTTGCTATAGCCACTTCACCACTCCGAGGAGAACACCTATCTGAGAATGAAACCCCATGGAGAAGGCATCTCTGAGAGATGGACAGAAACCGGGCCCTGGTGATATTCTTGAAACGTGGATCCAGTTCTCCCAGAGGCTAGACCTATGCTTGTACATATCAGTCACAGGAGCTAAGACATTTCTTTTCCTCCGCTCCCTCCTTCTCCCCGTCCCCTCCTCCTTCTTCTTTTTCTTCCTTTCTTTCTTGTTTTTTTTTTTTAAAGCCTGCTTTTCTTTTGTTGTCTTCTTGCTGGTACTCCTCTTAACTGAAAGAGTCCCATCTGATATTGAAATGAAGGAAAATTTACTTAAAATGGGTAATGGGAATCTTACCCATCTTCACATTTTTGTTTTTACATGTTGTATGTAATATTACCATATTTACAGGTTACAGGTTTGATATTGTATTATTCAGAGTTCTCCAAAGAAACCAATAGGGTGTGTGTGTGTATGTGACCCAGAAAAAGCTGATGTTGCTGTTCAACTCTGAAGGCCGTCTGCCTTCAGAATTATCTGGATAATTCTTTCTTTTTCGGAGGAGTTCAGTCTTTTGTTCTAGTCAGGCCTTCAACTGATTGGATGAGGCCTACCCCACCCACATCATAAAAAGCAATCTGCTTTACAAAGTACACCACTTTAAATGTTAATCTCATCCAAAACACCCTCAAAGAAACATTCAGAATAATGTTTGATCAAATATCTGGGCATCATGGCCCAGCCAAGTTAACACAACATTAACCATCACAGATACCTAATAATAAAAATGAGAAATATTTTTTTAGCTATTCTTATGTAGTAGGAACATGGCCAAGCTTTTTACAAGCATCATTAAATGAATTCTCATACAATTGTTCAAGCAGGTGCTATTACTGTCTTTCTTTTTATGAGGAAATAACAGTAAAGGAAATTAAACTTTAAAGAAACTGTCTAAGGCCATACAGCTAATAGATGTTAGAGCCAGGACATGAACCTAGCTTGTATGATTCTAAAGCCCATGCTCTTAATAGCCAAGCCATACTGCCTTTCAAGGTTACCAATTTGTTTGCTGCACTTTGGTCATTTTCAGCAGAATACTCTAGCAGCATGTTGAGTAAAACAAAGTCCTTGACCTCAAAAATTTAGTGAGAGTTCAGAGAGGTGGACAGTGTGCTAAATTATGCATGGGGTGCTATGAATCCATAGGGCAAGGACACCTAATCCAGTCCTGGAGGACCAGGGAAAACTTCCTGGAAGTAAAGGTATCTAAGTCGAATCCAGAGGGCAAAGTAGGTGTTAGCCAGATGGATAGGGTTGGAAGAACATTCTACAGCATAGCTAGAATTCAGTTTTATCACTGGTCAAAATTAGGGATAGAGCTCAAAAAATCTTTAAGATCCCTTTTGTATTAGTTTTCTATTGCTATCATAACAAATTTCCACAAATTTAGCAGCTTGAACAATACAAATTCATTATTTTACAGTTCTGAGGGTTGGAAGTCTGATATGGGTCTCACTGGACTACAATTAAAGTAGTATCAGCCAGACTGTGTTCCTCTCTGGAGGCTCTAGAGGCAAATTCATTTTCTTGCTCAATTGGAGAATTCAGTTCCTTGCAGTTATACCACTGAGATCCCCATTTCTTTGCTGGCTGTCATCTGAGGGCTATTAGCTTCTTCAAATTCCTTGGCTCATGGCCCCTTTTTTCCATCTGCAAAGTCAGCGACAGTGGGTTGAGTTTCTCTCATGCTTTGAACCTCTCCTTCCTTTTCCATCTCATCTCTCTGACCCAGTTGGTAGAGATTCTCTACCTTTAAGAACTCATATGATTAGATTGAGCTCACTTGGATAATCCAAGGTAATCTCCTGTCTCAAGGCCCTTGACCTTAATCATGTCTGCAAAGTTCTGTTTGCCATGTAAGGTCACATATTCTTGGGTTCTGAGGATTAGGACAGGGACATCTTTGGGGGACCATTATTCTACTTACCACAACCTTCCAATTTTAATATTTTCTTATTTTGTGAGAATTAATAATAAAAATAAGACAGAGAAAATTTGTAGATGTAGCACCTTGGTTTCTAATTTTTAAAATAGCCTACACCTGTAGGTACAATTTCTTCCCTGAGCAGGAGGGAGAGGTCATCACCTAGAGTAGCCCTAGGTACTTCTACACACTTGGAAGGTCCTCCTCTTTATGGGAATATTCTAGAAGTCAAGAAACAGCTGGGAGAGGGATGAAGGTTCTGACTAATGGGTGAGATCAGTGTTGTATCTTCAGGTTTTTCTGGAAAGATTTACGGCCTGTTTATGTACTCCCTAGTTTGGCTTCTGGTCTTCAGGTTGCTGAATCAAGTGAATTATGTTTCAGATTGGTTATCCCTCACTAAAGTTGGGGTGATGATCTACAACACTGCTTCCTTCCCACTCCCAGGTCATGGCCTAGGTTGACTGGGTCTTTAGATCTTCCTCCTTCCTTGGTGGATTCCTCCGTACTCCTCAAACCTATAATAAACCAGGACCTGTACTGAGCTGGATCTAACCTGGTGATAGGAGGGAGCAGTGTGGTTTAGACAAGCATCCCCATTGTGGTGGGAGATAACTAGTCTGAAACAATAAGCTTAATTCTTTAACCTGGATGCCAGAGACCAGATTTCCTAAATTCATGGAAGAAACAGGTACATATGGAGAGGAAAAATTAGAACCTTGGGATCCAGACACCTCTCCACTGTCACATTCACCCATCTGCTGGAAAATGTATTATCTGAAATATAGAACAGGAGAATTGTGCTAATTCCAATTAGCACAATTCTAATACAATTATTATGAACTATAATTATTTTAACTTGCAAGACCACATGTTTTATAATACTGTGAAATATAATTAATATTAGAAGTCACATACTATCTCTAGAATATATCATACTTTTTTTTCAAATACAGAATAGTTTACAAGTATGGACTCTGGAGCCACATGGCCTGAATTTGAATCCTGGTTTTACTTCTCATGTGACTTTAGACAAATTACTTAATCTCCTCTTTGTTTTCTCATCTCTAAAACAGGCATAATAATGGCACCTACTTCTCTGGATTATTTTGAACAGTAACAGGTAGGGTACTTGTAAACTGCTTAGCACAGTGTCTGACATATTAAGCACTCCCTAAATAGTAACAGTCACTACTGGACTTACACTGTTATTTTAAAAAATGGAAATAAGAACTCATTATTGAAAGAACACTGTTATTGTCTCCGTGGTATTGAGAAGGAACTTGAAAGAGGTCACACAGCCAATTACAGTGGATCCAAGCCCAGAGCCCATTTCCTGGCTCCATCCTAATCCATGCTCTTGTTTCTGAACCTCCACATAGCCCGTGTATGCAGTGATGTCAGGTGAGTTTTTTACTCCCAGTCTCAGAGAAAATCTATAGGAGAGAAGTATTTATCTTGTCTCTCCATGCCCCAAATCAGTTATAACCAAATTTGGCTACATTTTGCTTTGCTATTGCAAAAGACACTTCAAAATCCCTCTCTCTTCTGATTTTTCACTTTTTCAAACTGGTAATGTTTCAAAGTTGCCAGAAATTGTGATAATGTGTTTTCCTCGTTCTTTGTTTTCAAAAAAACTTATATCAGTAATCTTTGGTAAATCTTCAAGAACATCTGGTCTGGTGTAGGGAGTCTTAGTAGTACTAGAAATAGCCAACTACAGTTGGCTCATAGAGGGTTGAGGGCACTCCCCAACCAAAAAGCCCCCAGCTTCAGACAGAGCAATCCACTGATGAGTTGTGTTTCACTAAAGTTCTCAGCAAATACATACAACAAGATTTTATGGTCAGTAAGTTTGTTTCTAGATAAGTATATCCTCAGTTGCCAGGAGAGATTATTTTAGGAAACTTATTTTTCCTTCTTCCTTCTTTTAATTGTTCTCCCAGACAATTGATTTTAGGGAATAATATTTGATATATAAAAGGGGAAAAACAATCCATAAAGTATAATACTTACAAAGTCTACTAAGTTGATTTAAAAAAATAATTATTGCAAATATTAATCTCCTTTGTAAAAATTCTCTCAAAATAAAAATGTCAAAGAGGATGATTTGTAACTGCAAGAAAAGATATATATGTTATATTCTCTTTACTTTTCTTTAATTCTTGATTTTGTTTCCTCAAACACAAATTTTATTAATATTGTGGATATTTCTGTTTTATTTTCTACCCAGCAATTGTTCTACCTTCCCCAAATGACTCATCCTTCAAAAGGCTAGCTCAGGCTTGCTAACATGGCAGTGGCAGAATTCTAGATGAGAATGGAAACGTGCAATGTCTCTTGAGATCTTGGCCTTGAACTTGCATGGCATTGCTTCCACTGCATTCTATTGGCCAAAGCAAGTCACAAGTCTAGCCCAGATTCAAGGAGTGGGGAAATAGATTCCACCTCTTTATGGAAGGAGTTAAAAGTCACATTGCAAAGAGTATGGATACTAGAAAGAGGTAAATCATTGGAGACATTTTGCAATTAATATATCACTATCATGAAGGGAGTTGTCTAGAGCATCCTCTGAGTCATATATATCTTCCTCTGGAATCTACCAGGTGCCATCTCTGGCCATGGTAGGGCTTCTTAGATACACTGAAGAGGAATAGTGAATAAATGTTTCTTTCCGACAGAGACAGGCCTAACAGGTAAGCTCCCAAAAAGAGACTAATATAAAGTAAATATGTAATTTAAATTCTATTTATGAAAAAACACTTACTTGTATTAGGGATCATCAACAATGACTCTAGTACCATCTTTCTACATTCACTCCATCAATGGAGAAAAATATTGTGAAAAAGCAACCATTAAGTGTGTATTGTCTATAAACCTAATAAATAACAAATTCATTTTGCATTACTTAAAAAGATAATACTTAAATAAATATTTAAGCTAACAAAATAAAGATTATTTGTAATTTCTTCACCTCTACTTCAAATGATGCCCTGGTTACATTCAGGTAGGACTCATGGCTCTCAATTTTTATTTGTTTTTCTCCTGGAAAATCTTCATCTGATATATTTCAGAGCTTATTTGTTGCGACTTTGCAGGCCCTTTCCCACTTCCAGTTCCTTTGACAGTTTCTTGCCTGGTGTTTTCAACCCATTCTCTTCTAAGGGCTAGAGAAATAATTATAGATTTGCTAATTTCTCTGCCTGATAAACTCTGATTTGTTCAACAACTCCATCTACAATGTTATGATTAATCCTGAGAAAATACTTATAGGAAAAAAGCCGGGGGAAGTGAGTGAGTTTTGTGTGAAATGTAGTGGATAAAACAAAGGCATTTATAAAACATGAAATAGTGATTTTATGAGCTTGTGAGTTTTGGCATTGACACTGATTTTTATTGGATATTTTTGTTGTTGAAGATGAGCTTCTTTTCCTCAGAGGACAATTTCTTCTCTTGTTGATCTGACCCTTGGTGAACAGATCATCTAGTGTTTATGCCATGAAAGTTGGCTGCCACTTCAACAAAAGTCACGTTATACTTTGATATTTCCTTTCGCTGGAGAATCAAAACTGATGTGGAAGAAAATCTATGGGACAGTTCACTAAAAAGGTACATTATTACTGCTGCTGACAAGGGGAGTGATACATGAAGGAGACAGATAAATGCTTTTAAGCCATTAAAAGAAATCATATTTCTTGTGCTTTCTTTATCCTGAAAAAATGTCATTAAACATTTCTTAAAGATATAGGAGGAAAAACCCACCTCACCTGTCTTGTATATTTATGTAATCAGGATCACGTTTATTTCCTCTGAATATTCTTTGTAGTTTTGTCTCCCTTTGAGTTTTTTGTGTTTTGTTGTTGTTGTTGCTTTTTTTTGGCCGTGCCACGTGGCTTGCGGGAATCCTAGTTCCCCAACCAGGTATGGAAACCAAGCCTTTGGCAGTGAAAGCGCGGAGTCCTAACCACTGGACCGCCAAGGAATTCCCTCCCTTTGCTTTTGTATCCCAGAGTTTATCTCGGGTAACTGATGGTGGGAAGCCCCAAAAGACCATTTGTCCTGTGGATTTCATTAAAATCGGTCTTAAATTTAGTCTTTTTACTATTACCTCAAAATGAAACAGAAACACATACACGGGATTGAATGTTTAAAATATGCCATGTTTTTATAACCTTATATTTTTTCATTTCTTTACTTTTTAGTACATTGAGAGACTTAAAATTGAAATATCTCCTGAGCTGCGAGAAGCATTGCTTTTCTTTGAATCAGAATTTCTGTCCCTTGTTTTTACTATCATCTGTCAAAATCTAACCCATCCTTTACAAGCCAGCTCAAATCATCTCCCCATAAAGCCATCCCTGTTCTTTTTAGCTGGAAATAATTTCTCTCCTCTGTGAGCCCATATTTTTGACCTAGGCATCTTGTATCTTTACACCAGGCTGTAGGCTGCATGTGAGCAAGGGCCTTGTCTCTTTCTTTTATTATGTACTTAGAAATTTAAAAAATAAATTGTCTTTGAATGGAGGTCTATGATTGCTCCATTTCATGAGGCATCTTTTATTAAATTATATTATTCTCTGTCTCTGTCTCTGTTTCTCTTTGTCCTCTATCTCAGGATTAGCTGGAACTAAAATTACGGCAAACTACTTTATGTGCGGTGAAGCCAACATTTCAGAGCTCAGAGTAGTTTTCAGATTAGAACATGAGATTTAAGTGTCAGTCAGTCTTTGCAGAATTGGATTAGATGTTCTATTTTCAGAGATTTCCATTACCATAGCCTCTCTAGTATCAGTCTAATTTAGTGTGAAAGCTCAAGAGGTCTCTGCTTAACTAGAAAATCATTCCTCTGGTCATACTCTGGGGAACTTGCAATGTGGTTAATGACATCCTTGCGTCAGTGGCAGAAAAACATTCCCTTGAAATCTCAAAGGTCGTTAAGCAGATATCCGATTAGACTCTAGATTGTATTTGACAACATCACTACCAGATGGCTTCGTTCTGGGTACCTTTCAATTTTTTTTTTTTTAATTTTTATTTATTTATTTATTTATTTATTTATTTATTTATTTATTTATTTATTTATGGCTGCTGTTGGGCCTTCGTTGCTGCATGCGGGCTTTCTCTAGTTGCAGTGACTGGGGGCTACTGTTCGTTGTGGTGTGCGGGCTTCTCATTGCGGTGGCCTCTCTTGTTGCGGAGCACGGGCTCTAGGCACGCAAGCTTCAGTAGTTGTGCCTCGCAGGCTCTAGAGCGCAGGCTCAGTAGTTGTGGCGCATGGGCTTAGTTGCTCCGCTGCATGTGGGATCTTCCCGCACCAGGGCTCGAACCCGTGTCCCCTGCATCTGGCAGGCAGATTCTCAACCACTGCGCCACCAGGGAAGCCCTACCTTTCAATTTTTATTTCTCTGTCCTTACTCTTCTTTACAGGGCTCTTCTGCAGCATACAATTATGCCTCTAGGAAATCTTTGCATCACGGAATGTATTGATCCTGAGTTGGGTTTCTCAAGATAGTGATCTTAGCACATAAGCCAGCTTTTGGTTGTATAGGTGACATTTCCTGAGGCTCTCCAAAAACCAAGAGTTTGTGTATTGGGTGAATTTCTCACTTCCAGAGTGGACAGAAATTTCCTTTTGGACAAGCAAATTAATTTGCCTTGTATTGACAGAACCTTGGAAAATATCAGAAATTGGAGATATCAGGTGATTCATAATGAAGGCATAAAATGGTATGTAAAGGGACCCCAAATTGGGGGATTATTTAATAGTCTGTAAAAGAAGCCGTTAGTTTACATTGTCTCCACCCCCATGCTGGCTATTTAGGTTACTACCCCTCTTCACTCCTACGGGAGCCTGGAGATTAATCTCTGGAGAAAGTGAAACCAAGGTATTTACAAAAACAGGTAGTGTGTGGATTTAGCCCTAGGGTCATAGTTTGCTGATCCTAAAATGATAGCTAAGGAGCACTAGATACGTGAATAAAGCCTTTAGCATGAGACATCAAAACAAACAAACAGAAAAAAGAAGAAGGGGAGATGATTCAGAGAGCAGAAGAAAACAAAGAAATTAAAGTCATTATTTTTCCAGAGATAATAGAAGTATGGCATCCATCAACCAAGAACAGGATACAATTAAAAGGAATAATCACATTATGAAAGAACTTCATGAAATTAAAACTATGATAGCCAAATAAAAACAATTCAAAAGAAGAGTCAACAGGTAAAGTTAAGAAAATCCCTAGAAAAATGAAAAGACAAAGAAATAGATAATAGAAGGGAAAGATGAGAAAATAAAGATAACCTTATTTCTGAAAGTCCAACGTCCTACTAACATAAATTCCAGCAGGGAGAGAATAAACAGAAAGGAAAAAATTATCAATTCAATATTACTGGAAAATTACCCAGAGTTGAAACACTTGTGATTCTACATTGAAAAAGCCAACTAAATTTCCAGCACAAAAAATGACAAACTCTTTCCAATGCATTAAAATACCAGAAAAAAAAAAAAAAACCTTCCAAAATTTTCTAGAGAAAAAAAGTTTAGTTACAAAGAAGAGCAACAGAAAATAGAATAACATCAGACATCTCAATGGGAATTTAAAAGCTGAAAGACATATTTTATATATAACGGCATATTGATCAGGTATTATAGTGGAGCAACGATATTGTCACACATGTAAATTCCCAAACCTTTTTCTCCTCAGAAAGATACTGAAAAGTATATCTTCAACAAAATAAGTGAGTAAACTAAGAAAAAAAAATATTTTGGACTTAGGAAACAGCATGTCCAAAACAAGAGAGGCGAAGGGAATTTTCAAGATACCAGCAAAGGGAATTTCCAGGATAATGCATGGCCTAAAGAGCAGTCAGTCCAGATTGGAGCAGGAGGTCAGGGGACAGCTGGAGTGAGTTTATCGAGAACTTATCTGGCAGGTTTGATTGAACTGAAAACTGTATTGCCACGTATTTTGTAGAGCTGCTGGAGTGTGTTAGAGATAAAAGAAATTTAAAAAATGAAGCTATTATCAATTCCTGGAAACACAGCAGTGATGAATATTTAAATAATTATAATAATGAAAACTGCATTTGGGTTTATATGGTGGAGAGAGAAAAAAATATTATAATTATATTGGCAGAAATAGAAGGAGGAGAAGAGGGTGAGTGAAATAATTTACGGTATTAGAAAAGTTAGTAAATAACTAAATTATGATGAGTTGAGAGACATTTGTATATACCCACTTTTTAGGGTCTTGAAAATAAATATTAAAGAAACTGTTAAAACTATAAACAGGACAAGAAGAGTGGCAGGCAAGGAGAACATGGAACGGTTATTTTTTTTTTTGATTGCCGTTGTTATGAGTCTTTTGTTGTTAACGAATCTTTTAGTCTTGTATACACCCCCCCAAAATTTGTAAATGTAATACTTCGATTACAAATTAAAATTAATTGAACCAATCTATTGGGGAAAAGGGTCTGTGTAGAGTCAATTCTTGCTGGTTTCAAATCAGTCCCATCTAAAAGAAATGGTGGTAGAAATTTAGCAATTATTCCTAGAATTTAGCTGTTAAGTTACATTAGTTAATTAAAAATGGAAGCTAGAAATCCTAGGAAAGTCGATTTACAATGCTTAAGAGCCACCACGCACTTTTCATACCTTTTAGCAAGATGCACAAAAGGATAAAAATTCTTATGTAAAAGATTGCGTATTAGAATGAGACAGGATCCTAGAAATCCTTTTATATTTTATCATTCATTCTTTAAAAAAATATCTTATGTTGAAGAAATGTCAACTGCTCTGAATAAAGTGTTGTGAATTTTATTCTGTTTTACAGCCAGAAATTGATTGTGTGAAGAGCCATGTGGTTTGTTTCACAGTAGTGCTGTAGGGACTAAGCGAAGGTTGCACAAGTCACTGTTTTGTCCATTTTATTAGTTTACTCTGTCTTATATAACACTGGGATTGACTTGCTCATGAGGGGTGCCTCATACACTAGGATCCTATTTGAGTGATCCGAGTATTAGGGCTGTCTTTTAATTTCAAGTTGTGCTGACTTGGGCTCTTGGACCCCTGTGAGCAGCATGCCAGCACAAAGGACATAGCTCTTTGGGAAGTCTTTAATTAGAGGTGCTCCCTTCTTCTCTCAGCCTCTTGGCTGAATCAGGATCTTGCTTCCTGTACAAGAAATGACGTGCTATCCAGCGTCCACAAACAGACAGCTTCAGGTCTGAAGGGGACTGTGTGATCTGTGAAAAGACTGTGTGTGCTGCTTTGCAAATTGGAGATAATTACTCCTGACAGAGAAGGGCTTTGAAGTTGCTGTGTGAAGTCAGTGAAAAGCATTATGAAGCCTCCACATGAAAGGCTTATTTTCTTATTAGGTCTGCTGCCCGAAGAGGGACGATTGCATCGCATCATTCGTCTTCTTTCCCCGTGAAAACAGACTGTTGGGTTCTGTGCCATACTTGGCATGTGTCGTCTTCCTAGGCCACCAAATTTCACAGAATGTTAAGTAAAGATTGCTTTTATGAGCACAAAACTGACTCCGCTCAGAAGAAAGGGTTGTTAAAGTGAATTAGTTTTTAGAAAACTAGTATAGTTTAACCCCAGAGAACACTGGGAGCAAATTGAACATAGGCGCTGATATTCAGCAAGTGACTGCTAAAATGGTGAAAAATGAAGCAGAGACCAAGATCCAGAGGTTCCCCTAGCCATGGAAAGGGTTCTGGGGGCAAAACGGTCCTATAATTTGGTTTCTGGATGTCAAAAACCTGCCCTTTTCTGGAAAGTAATAAAATTCAAAATTTGGTATATTTGCAGCCTGAAAAAGATGGGGAACAGAGTCCTGATTTGTACTTGGGGTAGTACATTTGATATGGAAGCAGTATCTGACATTCTAATCTGAAGAAAGTGGTTTCAAAAATGGAGACTCCATCGAGGAATGTAGTCTTAGTTCCCTGGCAGCAGGAGAGGCAGCCTGAAGGTCCTGGCTAGTGTCAGTCAGTCATGTCTGTCTGCACCCTTGTCCCACTCAAGGACACAGTGATTCAAGTCTGGGTTCTAGGTATCAGCTTATCCATCTATCTTCCCCAGCACTTCGGGTGCATTCTACCCTCTCCCCTGGCTGCTGTCTTCTGCAATTTATTTGCTGTACTAGATATTAACCTTAAACTAGAAAACCTTTCATTGTTTTCATATTGTTTCAGACATACTATTCTTGCCTCTATAATGAGATTGTTCACTTTTTTGATGGCAAGGCACATACCGTATCAAAAAAAATTTTTGTTACTGCTTAGTACACGTGGCACATGGTAGGTGTTTAATAGGTAGGAGGTCCCATATAATTTATTATCCAAATTGAAACACTTTTTAAGAGTAAAAGTGGATACTATTAGTTGTTATGCTGAGATAACAGGTGTAAATTTGGACATAAGATCAGTTTCTCAATCTATATTGGTAAAATGGAATTAATTTCTCCAGTGATCCCCTACCCATGATTCTTGACTTTTATAACTTTTCTTATCTCAGGAAACTTCCTGTTGGGGTTTTGAACAACTTCTTTCCCTCTAAAGCCTTTTTAGTGAGATTGTGTTTTCTTAAACCACATAGATGTCTCATGACTCGTTCCCTTTTTATGAGCCATTACATCCTTCCATATTCCTTCCATTTGTTTAGCAATGTAATTCCGCAGTGTTGCTCCCTGACTAAACTCTTGAAGATAGACTCCCCAAGAAGTCATTCTAGTCAAGATGTTTCAAATTATACTCCTGTTCTTGGATTTTAGTTATTAAACCAGCAGTCTATGTCTTTAATAGGTCTATAATTTGGGGTGGGAGAAAATAGTTTCTGTATATGGATCTGGTTACAATCTAGGCACCTTGCTCCTTATCTCTAATTATCACAAAATAGTGTATTCTTCCAAAGCTTGTTCTGTGAAATGTTACATCTTCAATGTGTTATTTAATATTATGTGAGAAAAGCTTTCCTTGATCAAGTTAATTTGAGAAATAAAGTTAAAGAGGTTTCTTTTTTTTTTTTTTAATTATTACTTATTTATTTATTTTTGGCTGCGTTGGGTCCTCATTGCTGCGCGCCGGCTTTCTCTAGTTGCAGCGAGCAGGGGCTACTCTTTGTTGCGTTGTGTGAGCGTCTCATTGCAGTGGCTTCTCTTGTTGCAGAGCATGGGCTCTAGGCGCGCGGGCTTCAGTAGTTGTGGCTCACGGGCTCTAGATCGCAGGCTCAGTAGTTGTGGCACAGGGGCTTAGCTGCTCCGAGGCATGTGGGATCTTCCTGGACCAGGGATTGAACCCGTGTCCCCTGCATTGGCAGACGGATTCTTAACCACTGCGCCACCAGGGAAGTCCTAAAGAGGTTTCTTTACTGCAACAATTTTTCATCTTTAATAAGCAAATGTGTTTTATTGATTTCCAAGAGAGGTCTAATAGTAAGCATTTTCAAACCATGGAAATCACACTACATCTTCTCTTTTCACCCTTCACCCTTTACCCCACAAACGAAGGAGCATCAGTTATGTCTAATTTTTCAAAGAATACACTTAGGAAAAATCTAAATTAGTATAACGTGTTGCCTTTCAAGACTGAAATAGGCTTCATTACAAGAGAATTCTTCAAGGCAGGCTATTCCCAGATTGCAACTCCATAGACAGAAGTATTGCACTACTTTGATATCTCCAACTGGGTACATGATAAGGATAATAAAATGAGTTGTTGGGAATAAATAAACCCAAACTTTGTAATAGGAAATGTTTTACCTCACATATTTATGTATAACAGACTTTAAAGGTTTCCCAATGGTTTCAGAAATAATCCCCAATTCCCTTTGCTAAGAATCTAGTGTCTTCATATCTATTGTAGCAGAGAAATAGTTTCCATTCTGGTCCTATCTTTATTTTGTTCTGTATGTCTCATGTAGGTCTTGTCCCACATAATATGTGTCAGTTTCCTCCTTTAGGGCTCTCATTACAAAGCCATTCTTTGATTATGCACTACTCAAAGTGCAGTCTAAGTATCAAGCCTTTATTAATAGCATTTTATAAAAGGATATGTTTACTTCTAAGATGTTCAGCAAACCACTGGCTGACTATTTATTTGCATTATATATAAAAAATGACTTCCTGATGTTACAGTTTTCTGCTCCATCTGCTGTGTTTTGGGTGGGTTTATTTTAAGTTTGCTTTGACAAATACTGCTTGGACTCTGAATCAAAAAGAGACCTCTCTTACCCCTATGTAAAATCACTGATGTCATGAGATTAAAATTTCCTTGCCATTAGTATCAGTTCTTTACTGTTTCTTAGCCTCCATATTAATTTAACACACCTGTAATGAAATCCTCAGATGTGTCGTGCCTGTGCATAAATAAGATAAGGAATAAACATAAATAAGACATTTTGGGTCCAATATTGTGTAGTCATGGCTATGTATTGTCTCTGTTTTTCAGATAGGATTGCTAGGTCATTTAAGAAAAAAGCATTGGACACATTTGATGAAAATTTTTAGACTAAATGAGAAAAAAAATGTGGAAACTTTAATCTCAGTAACCTATACCATAGTTTAAATTTTATATTAGATAATCTCTCATATTCATATAATTACATTAATAGGAAATATTATATTAAGAAAAGGGACATTTGCATGACTGGCATTTATTCCCAGTGAACATCAATTTGAAGTACTACACTCAGCAGGCTATACGTTAGCTGGGCTAAATGATATGTGCTTTTTAATTTTGAGAGATATTGCCCAATTGTCTTCCATGGATGTTGTGTGTCAATTTGCACTCCCACCAGCAAAGAATAAAACTGCTTCCTTCCCCAACATTTGTCAATACAGGAATTTATCAATATTTGATCTTTGCTAATCTGATGGATGAAAAATGATATCTCATTATAGTTTTAACTTGCATTTAGTGAACATCTTTCATATATTTAAGAGTCATTTGTATTTCTTTTTTTACCAACTTTCTCTCTTTTTCATTTTCCTATTGGGTGATGAATGCCTTGGCAGAGATTTTCTGTCCAACTACTGGTAGTATTATTATTCTATATTCAGATTCAACAATAACAGTAGATATAGATAGACTTATAGAGTGAGGTGATTTTTTAAGATGGAGGTGCCAAAGACTGAATTTCAGCATATTGATAATCTACATTTTTATTATAACTTTTTAACCCAGATTAAATGGATATATTATATTTCATAGTTATTTCTTTTTATGCTGTAAGGTGACAGAATTGTTCAGTATTGTATCTATTGCCAAATATTTTTAACGGGGCTTAAACACTTTACTTTCTATTGTGCTTTAATTGAAGATAAAATAGATAAAATAATTTTGCTTCTCTTCTTTCTTTTCTTACTTTGTAAATGACAGACTATTGTTGTTTTTTCCTTTTGCTCTAAATAAAGAGTGTGTCAAAAGGCAGTGGACATTTGAAGCTAACTACAGAAAATAACGTATTAAAGTTTCACCCAAAGAATTACATTGATACTTATGATGTTAAGTCCTTTATAAACATTTATTAAAAACCAAAAATATTCCTATGATGCAGGCTTCAGCATAAATATTATGCAATAACTTGCAGAAACTAAGATATAATGAATTTACTTGTCCAAAGTCAACCTACATGACTGCAGGCGTTGGACACTATCCTATTCTTATCTCATTTACCAATTGCTACTTCTTGTTGTGCTGTTGTGTACTTCTGATGTCCTAGAGCAGCATCCAGAACTCAGGGATACAAATATGATTAATATTTGGCCCCTGTCCCTAAAGAGATATATTGTTTTAATGGCTCTATTGAGGTATAATTGAACTTACAATAAACCATATATATCTCGAGTGTACAATTTGGTACATTTTGACCTGTTTTGACACCTATAAAACTGTCACTGCAATTAACATAACGAACGTACCTATCACTCCCTCAAATTTCCTGTGTTCCTTTGTAATTCCTCCCCTTTCCTCTTTTCTTTTCCCCTTCCCCAAATAACTGCTGGTCTGTTTTCTGTCACTACAGTTTACTTTGCATTTTTTAGACTTTTATATAAGTGGACAGGTGTATTTTCTGTTTGGCTTCTTTTGCTTGGCATAATTATTTTGAAACTAACTCACATTTTAGTGTGTATCAATAGTTATTCTTTTTTATTGCTGAGGAGCATTCAATTGTAAAGAAATACATCAATTTATTTATCTATTTATTTGTTGGGTTGTTTACAGTTTGGGGCTATTATAAATAAAACTTTAAATAATGCTTTTGGGACTTCCCTGGTGGCACAGTGGTTAAGAATCCGCCTGCCAATGCAGGGGACGTGGGTTCGAGCCCTGGTCTGGGAAGATCCCACATGCCGCGGAGCAGCTAGGCCTGTGCACCACAGCTGCTGGGCCTGTGCTCTGGAGCCCACAAGACATAACTCTTGAGCCCGGGTGCTACAAAAAAAAAAAAAAAAAAAAAAAAAATTCTGTTTGTTGAGTCGCTGTTTGCATAAAGATCAGAAATATCTATGCCTTTGGATTTGGCACCTGAAGGCACTGATTACATTGGTGGCTTTTACACTGAAATAAAATTCCTAGGAGGTCACTGGTTATTAGTTAGGCATTCCTTTAAGGCAATAAATAGTATATACTTCTTCTGAGAGGAAGATATCCTGGTTTGAAAACAAGTGACACATGCTTGTAGAAATGTTTAATTTATCAAAAAAGTTTGTGACAGGAGGTAGTCATTAAAAAATGTTAATGTAGTAAACATTTTAACTTAAGAATGCACATCAGCTCATCAGTCTTTTGTGTAGGGCAAAGGCCTTTTTTCATTCATTTCAATAAATATGTATTAAACTTTTATTAGACACTATTCTAGATGCTAGAGATAGAAAATATCTAAAAGAAACAAGCACCTCTGTCCATATACGTTTACTTCAGAGTGGAGTGGGACTTATGTGGGACTATGGGATTGCTCCAGTAGACTTCCTACTACAGGCAGCATAACTGAGCCCCAGCTTCTTGTGTACTCCCTCTCTTCCTCCTTCTTTTCATCAAATACTTTGAAAATTCCTCTTATGACCAGGTACTCTGGATGTTGAGGTTACTGTGATATAAGCAAGGCTCAATTACTGCCTTGAAGGGATGACTAAATTTGGGAACACAGACAACTAAATGAATATTTATAATAAATAATATTTAGATTCATATTAAAGGGATGGATGGTGTATTATGAAAGCCTTCAAGAGGAAGTGATTAACTGTGTTTGGGAGGATTAGGGAAGTTTTCACAGAGAAGGTTATTATATATATATTTATTTATTTAATTTTGAATCATATAAATGTATTATCTACTTAAAAGGTTAAATAATTTTTGAAAAAAATAAGGTAATATTGAACTGAGTTTTGAGCAGCTTGAAGAATTTGTCGGGAGGAGAGGAGAGATTGAATACTGCCTTTTCAAAATGAAGATTCGTGAAAGTTTAGTAGTTCAGGAGACAGTGGTTGGGCAATTCCGTGTGCCAGGTGCTGCGTAATAGAAGGGAGGCTTAGAAAACAAATCATGATTAAGTAGAACAGTTGCTTTTAATATTTTGTGATAGTGCTATTATGGTTACGTGCTTTTAAAAGAGTCTTTATCTTTAAGGGATCCCTACAAAAATTTTTACAGATTAAATTTTATGGTATTTGGGATTTTCTTCAAAATTATATGTTGGAGAGAGCGAGGAGGCAAGGTATAAACAGCCAGACTGGCCATAAATTGATAATTGATAAAGCTGGGTAATGAGTACCAGGAGTTCATGAGACTATTTTTCGTAATAAACAGTAAAAACAAAACAATTAGACTTGATTCCTGACTTTGAGAAGCTCATAGTCTCTTGGAAAGAGAGATCCAAAGAGATCGTTTTAATGCATTACATGGAGAAACACTTAACCCAGTAAGAAAGGCTGTATAGTGTTACAGAATGAAATAATAGTTGTTTAAAATAAAAATGAACCCTAGCCCATTCTACAATGTAGAGGGTGTGACGCAGTTCTTTTCATTAGCTAAATAAATCTCCATTCGACTCCCTTGCCTTTAGAGACTGGGGAGATGGGAAGAAAAATTAGATTCAGAAAAAATGACCTACGTTTAATCATAGCATACGGATGAGTCTTTGGATATAAAAAAGGAAACCAGAGGTGGTATTTTTGAAATGCTGGTGTTTGAATAGGGAAAGAGGGAGCTGAGCAACAGTAGAGGATGCTTCTCTTAAAGTTGGTGGACTAATTTTTTTTTTTTGGCCCCCTGAGCTGCTTGCGGGGATCTTAGTTCCAGGACCAGGGATGGAACCAGCATCCTCGGCAGTGAAAGTGCGGAGTCCTAACCATTGGACCACCAGGGAATTCCTGGGGGACATAATATTGAACTGGTTGTGTGTGTTGCTGCTATACAACCTCGTCCATTGTCTCCAGGTCTTCACAAAAGGCTATGACACAAATGATTTGTTTGTTTTTTTTTCTTTTCCTATTTTTCTTTTTGCAGAACACAAGGAAATAAACCTAAGTCCTACATGAGGAACACCTCAGTCATGGGAGGTGATATTGAAGAACTCTTGGGAACAAAAATTCAAGACCCGTTGGTGACATGGGAGGGTTAACCATAGGAATGCACAGATTTTAGGAGGAGGGATCCAGGATTAGGCTGGAGGTTGGGTATGCTGACATGTGGGTTAAAATTGGAATTGGCTCTGTCAAAAAGAAGGATGAAGCTAATATAGTTGTCACTAGTATTTTGTTGGAAATAGTTTATCAGATGTTTTATTCTGTTAAGCAAGGAGTAAGGGTTCTGGGCAATATCAATGCTCCAGATGCCCATGAGGAAGAAAAGCCTCAGGAAGGCGCATGGGAGTTTCTGAGGAGAAGACAGAAGATGCTTGAAGGAGGTTAATAAAAGAGAGCCCTCTTTCAAAGGTGGTTCTCCCTGGGCCCTTGGACTCCACTTTATTTCATTCTAGGATGAAATAAACAGTTGACTCTGAGGGCCTAGCAATGACCTCTGCAGAAAACTGCAATTACCATCCAGCAGATATATTTGCTTTCAATGCCTGTTTGCTCTGAAATGTGCTTTAAGTAAAATGAAATCAATATGGAATCCCTTTGGAAATTTTGGTCCTCATCCAACTACTTTAATCATTTAAATTCTGTACATTAGCTTTGTGCAATTTTTTAAACTGTCCCTTAAGCTAAAATTGTGTTGGTCAATAAAATTTCTGAATGTATCCACTTGGCAATATTGTCATTAAAGAAAAATAATTTTACACCAAAAAATTGGCAGCCAAAACAGGGTTTGAATAAAATAAGTAAATTATAGTAAACAACTCTCAGCTACTGAGTCAAGCGAAAGTTCACCTTCTATCCAAGTAATTGTTATAAGCCCCGGGTGTGCCCTGCAGCCACTACTTAATCCTTATTATATCCGGGTATTAAGGAAGATCAAGAATACAGATTCCAGACATTTTGTACTCTCAAGCCCATTTGAATTGTCAACTAAGGATATTAATTACCTGGGCTCTTATACTAAAATAAAGTACAGTACTGAAACACAGCAGGACCCTATGGTCCTTCCCCCACTTTTGTCGGTAGAAAAACTTTAGCCAAAGAATAAGTTTAATCAGAGAAGTGAGAAAGTGCAGAAGCAAAGGAAAACAGTCAAACAAGACCGAATAATAATAGTTTAGTCATTAAACAAATTCAAGGACTTTTTTAATTTTTATTTTTTTTAGAGCTTCTTTTTTTTTTTTTTACTCTTCTCATTAGTCTTCAAGTAAGATGTTCTTCTGAGGGAGAGTCAACACACTTTCTTTTGGAATATAGACCAAAGATTCGAGCCTGCTTTTACCTCATGACACGTACTGTTTTGAATCATAGCGGCAAGCACTCAGGCAGAAAATCATATTAGCAGAGGCTAAATGGTGGCTTGTGGTTCTGACCTGTATTCACAGCACAATTTTAAACACAGAAATGTTTTTTTTAAAATAAATTTCTTTCTTTCTTTATTTTTGGCTGTGTTGGGTCTTCGCTGCTGTGCTTTCTCTAGTTGTGGCGAGCTAGGGCTACTCTTCGTTGCGGTGCGAGGGCTTCTCCTTGTGGTGGCTTCTCTTGTTATGGAGCACGGGCTCTAGGCACGTGGGCTTCAGTAGTTGTAGCACACAGGCTCAGTAGTTGTGGCTCTTGGGCTCTAGAGTGCAGGCTCAGTAGTTGTGGCATACGGGCTTAGTTGCTCCGCGGCATGTGGGATCTTCCCCGACCAGGGCTCGAACCTGTGTCCCCTGCATTGGCAGGCGGATTCTTCACCACTGCACCACCAGGGAAGTCTGAACACAGAAATGTTTAACGGCACACTTGATATGATTAACTTGATTTAATTCATATTTACTGGACTATGCACTCTTATGACTTTCAATATTATGTTGTTTGAACAGAAGAGGTTATGACATGGATCTGCATACAATAGCCCCTGACCCACCAACTACGTTCCAGGAAATCTGAGATTTTACTTTGGTGCCATTTTTTTTTTTTTTTTTTTTTGGTGCCATCTTAATGCTACATTAACACTCTAGCTTTTACTTATATTGGTTCATACATGGCCATATACTGCTTTTTATTACCCACTTAATGTTCTATCCAATAGATATCACCATAGTAGAATGTATCTTCAGGTAGGGTTTAAAAATATTTATGCAATAATAAAAATTTGGTAGATAGCTGTGAAGCCTTCATGATATGTCAGTGTGTTGTTATAACTGCTGATTACTTGGCTAGATTTTGTGTTAGATACATGTTAGATATATAAGATATCAGAGTAGATATTTGTTTCTTTGTTTCCTACCCATTACTTGATCTCTCTTCATCTAGTAATAATGTCTTGATTTACCCTGGGAAACATTTTTGTAGATGCATATTTGTGCACAATAAAGTGGTTGAATTCTTACATATTTTGAAGATAGAGTCAGTAAGATTTGCTGATGAATTAGATACACATGTATGGAAAAGAGAGGAATTAAGAAAAACTCTAAAGATTTCGGTCTGATCAACCAAAACCAGCATCTATCACCATTTAGCATAATGCATATTTATTTATTTTTTTGCTTTCTTCTGCTAGTGGCTTGAGACCAAGGACTTTCTCTTTATTCCTAGAAACTAGAAAAAAACTTGGGGTATAATATACTTTTGATAAGGATTTTTGAGTGAATAAATGTGTATTTCTGTGGCATAGATTTCATAGATGTGGAGTTACATGGAATCAAAGAAAATGCATAAATTTAATTTTGATATGTTTGAAATTACCCTCTAAACCTAATTGCCAATTACCATTCCACTAACTGTATGTTAGAATGCCAAGGTTAAAAATGAATGGGAAGTATGGTAGGTAGAATAATTCCGCCCCCCCAGCTGTGCCCACTTTCACACACCTAAAAGATGTCCATTTCTTAATGCCCTGAACTGGTGAATATGTTACCTTACCTGGCAAAGGGGAATTTGACGTTGTGATTAATGTTAAGGGACCTTGAGATGGGAAGAGGCTGTGCGTGGTCAGAAAGTGATTTGACAATGGGAGATAGAAGTAGTGCTGCCTTTGAAGACAGAGAAAGTGGACCACAAGCCAAGGAATGCAGGAGGTTTCTAGACAATGGAAAAGGCAAGAAAATGGATTTTCCTTTAGAGCCTCCAAAAGAGAACACAGTTGTGTTGGCACTGTGATTTTAGCCCAGTTGAGACCATATCAGACTTCTAACCTACAGAACTATAAGATAATAAATTTGTGTTTAAGCCATGACATTTGTGATAGTTTGTTTCAGCAGCAATAGAAAACCAATACAGGCAACATTTCAACAGGTAAATCAGGGGTTGTGAGGATGGTTGCATGTCTGATGAAAAGGTGAGAATGAGCAAAATATGGAGGCAGACAGACACTAAGGGCAAATAGAGAAGGATTATACATAAGGTACACAGACTGATAGTAACAATTCTGGAATGGCAGTTTAAGGCTACACACTGAAGACCTTGGATGCCAGGCTAGGGGATTATAGTTTATTCAATGAATAATTGTGACTCATTACAGATTTTAGAATTGGACAGTGAAGGAAAGGCTGAAGGAAAATCATGAGAATGTTAACTTGGAAATGGTGTTTAAGAGGGTTTGGGTAGTTGAAGTGGGTGAGGCTGGATCTAAGGAGACTAGTTAAAGGTTCTTACAAGAAACCTTATTATTATAATAATAATAACCTCCATTATGATAATAATAATAATAGAAACAATAATGTAATGATATCATTATTATGGTAGATTGCATTTATTGACTGTTTACACTGTGTGCCAAGAGCGTTCCATGAATTGTCTGATGTTTCCTTATAGCCCAGTGGATAAATGCTGTTATTATCTTCATTTTACAGATGAGGAAGTGGAAGCTTAGAAAGGTGAGGCAATTTTTCATGATTATACAATTGGCAAATGGTAGGTCTGGGACCAGAACTCAGCTCTCAGAGTTCTTGTCTCTTCCCCTTACTCTTCAGGATCCAAACAAGCATGGTGATCCTGGGACAAAACATGAACTTTTATTTACTGAGTTTCTTTAATCAGATTCATTTTCAATGGGTTAGTAGAATATTTGTGCAAGTTGTAATGACCAAGTCAGCTACCCAAATTCTTAGTTTGTTTTCTAACATTTTTGTTCCTTGGTTTTTAAGTGAAGAGCTTGGTCCATATGACACCACTTAACACTGCACATGGACTTAATTGAAGAATTTCTCATATTTATTGATCACCTGGTATAAGGCAGGCACACAAATTTAATTCTGCTGAGCATTTAATTCATTTGTTCTCTTCCTCTCAAGTTATGTGTGTGTGTATGTTTCAAGTTAATTTCAAAAGGTACTTTGAGGTTTAACTCTTATTGTGAAAATTATGCTTTTGAAATATATACATACTAAATGAGAGGCTTTGAGAAGTCTTCAGATTAAATCAGCAAATATTTGAGGGTCCGCATATTAGGACTCTTCTGGATTGCCAAGGTCAGAAATCTTATCTAAATTAAATTAGCACAAAGAATAATTTGTTATAATGAAAATGAAGTATTTAATGGAACCCGTGGATAGAAATGCAGATGTTTTCAAGGAATTAGTAGAAGAAGGGCTTATATATCCCTAAATCATCTCACTGTCTCTCATTTCTGCTCACCTCTGTACATCTATTTTATAATTCTCTCTCTCTTTGTAGGCCTTTTGTCTTTGGTTTTCTGAGCTAAATAGCAATAAGCATTCTTTCTTTCTCTCCAATGTCTCCTGATTTGCTTATTACTGTTTCAGCCACTGAAGAGAAATTGGCTTTTATTTTCAATTCCAGTTTCACAAGTTATAGGAAAAGAACTGATTGATTTCAGCTGGAGTCAGGAATCCACCTCTGTATAAACTATAGCCCAAACCAGAGCCACAGTGTACCAAATGTAGTGGTGTGCTGAGCAGGGCAGGGGTGAGGGAGGTGGGCAGAGGGGTGCGGAAGGGGGGATTTGGGGGGCTGGAGGGACCAATCTGTGGTGATTGCCATCTCTGAGGTATAAATACTCTCACCACGGCCATTTTCCCAATGTGATAGCACTGAATGTGAATTTGGAAGAGACGCTAACAATCAGCTTTCACAAGATAACATGAAGTAGCTCTGAAAATGACTGTTCCTATAGTAACCGCCTAGGTGAGAGAACATTTCTCAAGGAAGTAGGAGATTTTTGACAAACAAATCAATGTGTCTAACAGCCCACGTTGTACACTAAATACTGTTGTTATTTTCTCCAATACACGATTTCTTTTTACTCATTTTTTAAAGTTAAGGTAGTAACATAACAAATAGCATTCTATCATTTTAGCTTTCTGAATATACACATTCAGCAAGATATATAATGCTAAGTGTGATGATTATGACTTTGATATTTCCTGTCAAATTAAATGGACAAATCAACAAGTTATAACTGCTTTATGTGTGAAATAAGACAGAGGAAATGTGGTTACCTTAATTCCAGAAGTGGCTGAGGTAGCACATAATATGGCAAAGCTGTTCCCCGAAAGAGAAGTAACTAGAACTTGGTCAAGAGAGATGATTGGCTTATATTTCTCAGGTTATCACAAATTACAAGCAAGGGCACGTGTTGGGAATCCTGGCTTTTGGAAGGCAGGAAAATGTGAGGAGCAGAACTAGTGATTTGGCTAAAAATTGTGTAACATGTAAAATTTTCCTTCCAGCAATTCAATTTTTAATAAAATTGAACAAACTTTTAAGTATTAGCAAAATTATAAATTTCACGTGATTGGACTTCTTGTGGAAAAAAACCCCCAAAAACTATCTGTATGTATTGACTTAATACTGAACCAAGCCTAGGCCACAGTCATGGGTGCAAGAGTGGTAAGAGACACATGGTACAAAAGAGGCTGTAAGCAAGTAAGGACAGCGGAGAACACTGATTTGAGAGGAGATGTGTGTGTATGTGTATGTATATTAGTAAAACTGCTGTGTATTACGCAATGTTTCACATATGAAAATTTTAGTAAAATCTGTATTGCTCAACAATGCCTTGTGAAACACACTTTTTTTTTTTTTAAATGAGGGAGTCAGTGAAATGCTGAATCCTACTTTCATGTCAGAATGAAGTGAAATTGGAGATA
The DNA here is from genome assembly GCF_028021215.1 of Eschrichtius robustus. Taxonomy (NCBI): domain Eukaryota; kingdom Metazoa; phylum Chordata; class Mammalia; order Artiodactyla; family Eschrichtiidae; genus Eschrichtius; species Eschrichtius robustus. The sequence continues at coordinate 61,150,068 of NC_090826.1, forward strand.
GTTCATGGAAAGATAACTACATATGCTATCTTGGGATAACATGGGAAAAAATACCCTCTTTTCTTAAAAATTAATAAAATTAAAAGAGAATGTTAGCAAGAAACTAAAGATAAAAATTTAAATCTCTGTTGATGTGAATAATATTAATATTTTAACTATTTTAAAAACGTTTTTCAAATTTGTATTTTGATATAATTGTAGCCTCATGGGACATTACAAAATGATACAGAGTCTCATGTACCCTCCCCTTAGCTTCCCCCAGTGATGTCATCATATATTGCTATGGTACAATATCAAAACCAGGACACTGGTACATTTCTGTTAACCAGAGTACAGATTTTATTTAGGTATCACCAATTTTTAACCTGCATTCTTGTGTGTGTGTGCAGTTCTGTGCAATTTAATCCCAAGTATAGATTCATGAAACCACCCCACAGTTAAGATACAGAACTGTTTCATCACCACAAAAGAACTCAATCATGCTACCTCTTTGGATTTGCAACCCCTATCCGCATGCCTGCCCTGGAGAAACTGCTAATCTGCTCTCCATTGCTGTAGTTTTGTTATTTTGAGAATGTAGATAAATGCTATCATACAGAATACAACCTTTTTTTTTTTTTTTTTTTGGCCACGCCACACAGCGTGTGGGATCTAGTTCCCTGACCAGGGCTCAAACTTGGGCCCCTGGCATTGGGAGCATGGAGTCTTAGCCACTGGACCACCAGGGAAGTCCCAGAATACAACTTTTGGAGTTGACTTTTTTTTTTTTCCAGCACAATACCCTTGAGGACTTTCTAGGTTGTCACATGTATCTACATGTAGTTCATTCTTTTTTATTGCTGAGTAGTATTCCATTGTATGGATGTACCAAAGTCTACTTAACCATTTGTCCTTTGAAGGATATTGGGGTTTCTAGTATTTTGTTACTACAAATAAAGTTCTTATGAACATTTGGGTGTAGGTTTCATGTGAACATAAATTTTTATTTCTAACTTTATTTTTAAGCTGTAAAATATTAAAAATTTATTTTCCCTTAAACTTTTTTTTTTACCACTTGTTATTTTTACTCATAACATTTCTGACACCAAATGTGTGGGGGTATTTCTTCTCACACCAATCAGTTCTCCAACTCTCTGGACACCAACTGGGTGTCCAACAATTCAATTCTGACACTATCTACCTGGAGTTAGTATCAGATCCCACAAGGTAAGGGCTCAATCTCACAAGACTGTTCCCACTTTAGACACCATTTACAAGTCCTGAGCTACCTGTACTTCTGACTTGACCAGCTATCAATTGTGGGTTCCCATGACCCTCTCCTCAGATTTGATAATTTGCTAGAACTGCTCATAGAACTCAGGAAGACACATACTATTACGAGTTTATTATAAAAGGATACAACACAGAACAGTCAAATGGGAGAGATGCACAGGGCAGGGTGTGGAGAGGGCGGATGGCTGCCCTCTCTGGACAGGCCACTCTCTCAGCGCCTCCATGTGTTCACCAGCCTGGATGCTCTCTGAACCCTGTTGTTCCGGGTATTTTATGGAGATTTCATTACACAGGCATGATTAAATCATTGGCGATTGATTACTCAATTTCCAGTCCCTCCCCTTTTCCAGGAAGTTGGGAGGTAAGGCTGAAAGTTCTCAGCTTCTAATCAAGGCTTGGTCTTTCTGGCAATCAGCCTCCCTTCTGCAGCTATTTAGGGGCCAAGAGTCACTTCATTAGAACAAGAGCCATACCTATCACTCTTATCACTTAGAAAGTTCCAAGTGTTTTAGGGGCTGTGTGCCAAGAATCAGGGACAAAGACCAAATATATTTCTATAATACCACGCTATTGTAGAAATTCTATATTCTGAAATGTCAAATAACTTTATCAGAATTGCAGTAGGTAACTCGGATCATTGCATCTAATGGAATTTATTAAAGAATATATTTTTACTGAATATGTGATGCACTGTTCTGTGTGACTCAAGCTGTTTTTTAATAAACATTGTGTACTTTATGCCTCACTTTTCATCAATAATGAAAATTAATGTTAGAAAGGAGGTTTCTTGTGACATTTCTATTTCCATAAAGTTTATCAATAGTAAATTGAACTAGTGCTTGAGGATAGCCTTCTGCAAAGGGATAACTGTTATTTAAAATTGCTCTTTCAGGACATCCCTGGTGGTCCAGTGGGTAAGACTCTGCGGCCCCAATGCAGGGGGCCTGGGTTCGATCCCTGGTCAGGGAACGAGATCCCGCATACATGCCACAACTAAGAGTCTGCATGCTGCAACTAAGACTTGGCACAGCCTAAATAAATAAATATTTTTTAAAAAATAAATAAATGATGGGAGTTATTAGTATATTTCATGTGGCTAGCATTGCAATTTCTTATGGTGGAAAAGAGGTATCCTCAGGTCATACTGAGGAGAGAAATTGCTCAAGCTGCAGAGGTCCTTAGCTCTACTCTGAATTAATCCTTAGACAGATGACACTAGGAATAACTGAATTATTTCTGCTCATTGCAAGAGGTTAAGTAAACTGAATAGATAAGAGACAGTTTTCAGAGATTAACCCTTTAGTTCTTGAATTTTCACACCAATAACACACACTGTCTGAATTTATTGTATTGGCTGTTGAAGTGTCAGACTTGATCATTTACATTAAAATGTGAGATGATATTGAGGGAGAAAACAGATTTACTCCTGTCTGCTTCATTGGCTTAGTTCCAAAACAGAGGACCTGGCAGGGATGTCTCCTGTCATTGTCAAAACGGTATACGTGAGAAAGTCTACACGCATACATTTCCAAAATAAAATATAATTATAATTACTAAATAAAATGTTACAAACAACAAAACATTTTAAAGGCCTTTCCACATGATTACAATACATGTATTAGTACACTGCAGTTTGAAGGAATAGGTATACATGTTCTATTTTTGACACATCCAAAGCAAAGGACAAATTTTTTTCCACTCTGAGAAATGGATGTGACTAGAGGGTGAGGCTTAAGGCATTCTGAAGAAGATTTATGAGCCAGGTTTTAGGAATGCACACCTGATGGCATACAGTTTGAATAGAAAGTCCAGATCTTCAGTGTATCTTATTCCGCCCCCCCCCCCCCCGACAAGACACTGGATCTTTGTGACTTTTGTTGCCAGAATATGCCTATCTTTTCTTGGGCACATTAATTAGACTTAGAACTGAATCCAATTAAGCTTGTTTCTTTTCTCCTATTTTTTCCGGTTCTCTGAAAAGTTGTCAGAGAGTTTCTTTGACTAAGGCAGTTGGTGCAGCCTGTAATTCCAACTCTCAGTGAACAATGACTCTTTGGATATTTATTCTAAGATTACAAATTTTGGCTGTTATTAGTATTAGTATTAGTATTTTTCTGACTCATGCGGCAGTCCTGTGAAATAGTTTTCCCCATTATTACTATTTTAGGAGATATCAAAGCTCATAGAATGACTTGCCCAAGTCTCAAAATCATGTCAGCACCTGAACTTGAACCCATGGCTTACGAGCTTTCTGACTCTTACAACGGAAAGACACAGATGTCCCTGTCATTTAGGAGACTGAGATCCATCCCAGAATGGGGATTATACGGTCCATTGCATCCCCTGCAAACAACACAAGGCAGGGAAATGAAATAAAATGACATTTAAATCTGCCTGTTTATGCCTCTTAGGGAAGATATGATTGAAACCAAATAAGGAGTTTATTTTATGCAGTTTTACTTTTTCTGGGTTCGTACTAGACAAACCGTTGAGAAGCACTTGATGAAGGGAGGTTTCATATAAACAGAAGTAAGGTCCTGATCACTCACATTCTTCATTGTCTTTTCTCCCCTGTTCGGTTCTGGTTCTTGTCTAGTCTTGCTGTCAGACTGCCTGGAAGCTGGCGCAAGAAGCAGAAAGCTGGGCTACTTTCCAGTGAGAGAATCTTTTCTGGGTCACTTTCACACATTTTTATACACTGAAAGCGGGGATTTTTCTGGCCGAGCAAGAACACTCTTTACTGTCTTGTGTTCCTTTAGTATCTCTTCAGACAGGCCCAGCATTTTTCATCTGACAAGACATAGATAGGGTCATTAATAATATTTTCTCTTCATATTTGAACACCTGGTCAGTTTTGTTTACAGTTAATTCTCTGAGATGTTAAAAAAATCATCCATTGTAAAATTCCTCTTTTTAATTGAGATCAGGTTTTACTACCTCTGCTTAGAATGTCTCTATACATTTCCATAAAAATAGCTAAAAGACTCAAATCCAATCATAGACAACCTGCTGAAATTCAAAGGAAGCATATTAATATTTACCTTGTGAAGTTGCCATTGTGTGATAATTTGTATGCCAGTGACTATAATTTGTATACCTGATCTTTCAATTGTTGTTGAATTTTTTGGAAAACTGTAGCAACTGTATGACAGTTTTGCCCTGCTTCATCTTATGAAAATGTATGTCATTTAAGTGAAATATGAATTAGTGACATAAGGTGAGGTTTTAAGGAAAAAGCCCTAGTGACCAAACTCATATATTTTAAGAGACCCCATGACATTTTAGAGCACAGGAAGCAACCAAATAACCACCACTTACGCAAATCCAAGTTGGTTTCCGGCCATCTCCACCATTCCAGGAAGTTTGTCTTTTCTTGCCCAGTCCCACCCTATATTAACTAGTGTTACTTTGTAATATACTTCATAAATTAATTGGATTGCTGACTTCTTAAGAAAAAAGAATGAACATTAAAAGATTCTGATTAAATAATTAAGAACCCGTATTGCTTTCCAAATGAAAATCTAACTAGACCTCCATTGTGCACTATGGAAATGTGCTCCATAAAAATAGGATATAGAAATGATTACGACACAGCTTCACGCTTTAAGGAGGATATAACTCACAGAAAGATAATTCTAAGACAGTGTGGTAAGTGCCATGTGAGTGGAATGCAGAGCACTGAGGAGGGGCTCCTGATTCAGCTTAGGATGGAGAGAGGTTGTGGTAAAGGTTTATCAGAAGCAATGAACCAGGAGATGTTCTTAAAGAATGAGTAAAATTTTGACACATAGGAAAATTTTGAAGACAAATCTTTAGGAGATCCTCTCAAATAAGAAATTCTCTGATGATCAATGAGGTATTGATTTGCATATTATTTAAACTTGTAAGAATAAAATTTCTGTAAAACCCAGAGGATCATTGTAACTGCTCTCTGTAGGGGTCTTGAAGTATTTATTTGCACGAACCATCTTTAACTTTTAAACTTCATTTTATTGGACCCTACTGCAAGGGGGAAAATATCCTCAAAGTGATTGATAGGGTTAGTAATATTTTACTGTAACTCTAGATTAGACAATTGTGTTGTATTTTGTTGAATTTGGAATTTAGTGTTCAGATTTCCCTCTGGGCAAAGTCAAAATAAAGGCAACTTGTGATGGAGTGGTGGACAATTACAAGGCGTTATTCAACTCTTTACTAATACAGCAAAACTAATTGAATGAGCCCCCAAAGGCTAACTGAATCACCGAAGTTCAACCTTTCTCTGGCAAGATCTTGAGGAGGTGCCAAAAGGAACTCCATTAATGGTTTGTCCCAAAGGACATGTGTCAATAGTTATTATAAACAGAGCAGAAAGTGCCACCTAGTGGTCTTAGAGGGAAATATAGGAAATGTACTTTCTAAAGTGAAGAGCTGGAATTTTGTTGTTTTCCAAGCTTTTGCACCACACTTGCTTGGTTTTTTAAGTTGCAAGTAATTCGAAGAGTGAATATCATGCCAAGTACTGGTAATTTCAAACTGTGTTTGACCGCTTCTTGCAGATTGGCTAGAGCAGAGACACACTCAGGTGACCTCAGGTGATGAGAGTTTATGGAAAGTACACATGTCTAAGAAAGGAGATACAGAAAACTTAATTAGTGGTCAAAACAGCCAGATCTCTTTGAGAACTGGAACCAGAGCTCCTTGTTCAAAAATTATAGCAGTTCTAGTGATCTAAGAATCACTTTGTTCATCTTATCATATGAGAGGCTTGGGTCATTGTGTCCCACTCTCAACTATCCAGCAGAACACTAGCTGTTAGATATTTATCCTCTGGGCAGGAGACCCAAGATTTCTTCCCTGAAGAAATTAAACAGTCCCATAGAAATGATCCCCCTGCATAAATGCTCGCTCCCCTCCAAGTAACTCAAAAGCAGTGGCTGCCAGCCTTGGCCCTACCTACGTGATAAACTTTTAGGATCACTTGGAGGTTTCCTTAAAACACAGAGGTCTCATGTTTTGAATTTCTGATTCACTAAGTTTGGGATGAAGCCAGGGAACTTGCCTTTTTAACAGGTTCCCAGATGATGCTGAGAACCATATTTTGAGAACCACTCATGTGGCTAGTACCTCAATCAGCTTTTCAGAGCCTCTTTCTTACATGTGAATAGGCAAAAGAGGATTGTTATATATTTGGGGTGGGGAGACTTCAGCAATGAAAGAGAAAAGTAAAGACAAATATGGTGGGAAACAGAAGAGAATTAAAAAGTTTTGAAAAAGTATTACATTCATCCATTCGTGTTTTCAACAAATATCTATTGAATGCCAAATAGATGCCAGGAATTGTTCTAAGAGATGCTAGGGACATAGCAGTGATATAATCTTCAGAAGTTTGAGAAAAAGATGACTTTCAACTAAGTATTCTATGCTCAGTCACCCTGTAATTCAAGCAGAGAGTGGATCAAAAGCATTTTTAGGTATGCAAAAGTGTTATTTGCCCACAAAATTTTTATTTCTCAATGAAATTTGATATACTCTAGTAAAATGAAGAAATAAACTAATAGGAGGAAGAATGGGATCCAGAAGTGCAGTCTGAGAAAATCCTTAGGATGATAATCATGAAATAAGTCTGAGAAACAGCCTGGTTTGCACTAGGAAAATAGAAGACTCCAAGAGGAGGTCTCTGGAAAAATTTCATAGAGGATCTGCTCTATTGAATCTTACAAAAAGGAAAATTATTATTAAAAATAAATCTTATGAAGGAAAGAAAAACTCAGGAAATCTGTACAGGAAAGGAAATATAATCACTGTAAACTTCTTGGCTTCGCAAATTCCTAAAAGTGTAAACAGATGTTAACGATTTAAATGAGACTTTATACAACTGTGTTGGAAGAAAGATGAAGAAGAGATGGAGGGTGGAGCAAGAGAGTTAAATACCCGTACATTATAGTAGTGAATAAATAAAATTAAAAATAGCTAATTAAATAATAGCAGCCTGCAGATATTATTTCCAGATTTGATGTGAACCGCCAAAATAAATAGTGCAAGGACTTGGCAAGTGTTTCCCCTTAGAGAGTAAGATGGATATGTGAGGAGAGATAAGACAGAAGATTGTTGCTTTTCTTTGAGTCTTTTCATCTCATTTTATTTTTGAATTATATTTATGTATTACTTAGACAAAAATAAAAAAAAATTTGAAAAAATAAAAAGCTCTTGGGGGTAGAATTAATAAATTTTACCTTAGGGCTTTTCTTGTGTTAGGAAAATCTGTCCTTCATTCTTATTTTTATTTACTTTTTTTTTAATTTTTTTTTTTTTTACTTTATTTATTTATTTTATTTATTTATTTATGACTGTGTTGGGTCTCTTAGTTTTCGTGTGAGGGCTTTCTCTAGTTGCGGCAAGCGGGGGCCACTCTTCATCGCGGTGCGGGGGCCGCTCTTCATCGCGGTGCGAGGGCCTTTCACTATCGCGGCCCCTCCCGTTGCGGGGCACAGGCTCCAGACGCGCAGGCTCAGTAGTTGTGGCTCACGGGCCCAGTTGCTCCGCGGCATGTGGGATCTTCCCAGACCAGGGCTCGAACCCGTGTCCCCTGCATTAGCAGGCAGATTCTCAACCACTGTGCCACCAGGGAAGCCCCTTATTTTTATTAATAGGAAGTGGAGAATACTTTTGTTCAGAAAGAAGGACATTTTACATTTATAAATTTAGTTTAACTGTCTTCTCTTTAATCAGATTAGACTTAGAAAAATAAGCTTAGGAAGATAATCTTGGAGCCTATTAGATTCTCTCTATGATAAGCATCACCAGAATCTGGAGTTTGATACAAAGTGGGCTCATCTAAGACTTCTTCTAACTCTTCGTCCAACAAATATTGATTATGAATGTGTTGTGTACCTAGCATTGTAAAACTAACAGAATTTATTATTACTGTTGTTATTATTAAAGTGTTATTCTACCTATGTCATGTGTTTTCAGTCAGGAAATCAGAAACTGAGGAGAACTGACATCCTCTGAGTGGGGTCATTTCAGGATCTTCAAGCAGGAGAAGGGAGATGGGAGGAAGGTCTGCTTTCACTGGCAAGAGAAGCATAGTGGTTTTGGAGATTTAAGTTTCTCAGATTCATCTGAATCATTCAAATTTCCACTCCAATTCTGAGAGGCAGTGATTTCAACTTACTGATACATTGCAATTCTGTAACCCAAAGGGTGAATGTGGGACAGAATACCACAAAACAGAATCCATCGGGCTACCTGTAATATGATCCTTGGAGTAGATCCTCAAGGAAAGCAGTGTAGCAAGCTTTGTATTAAGAAAATTTTCAAAATGGTTTGGCAGAATTTGTTTGTTCCTGTAGAATTGCTCTTTGAAAAGTAATGAGCAGCCGTTTTTCTCTCCCCTGTAACTGTAATGACTACCTATACCTTCTTTGTCTGCTTAGGCATGGCCCCAATTAAGCACCTCTTCCTTTGGGAGATCACTCTTCAATTTATTATTTCTTCCTTATTGTCCCCATTCCATCTAGAATTTGCTTCTGTTATTGCAAATAATAACAACTGCAGATGCAGATTCAAATAAGTAAGTGAAATGAGGATGTCTCTTTTTTATTCAAAATATGGGAGACGGCTTAACATTGTGGTTAAGACACCTGGGTTGATTGCCTGGCTCCTCGACCTGATGGCTAAGTGAACTCTGGGCCTAAATTCCTTATCTGTAAATGATGAAAATAATAGTACCTACCTCAAACGTTTGTTCAGAGGATCAAATGTGTTAAAATGTACAGAGCACTTGTAAATGTTAGCTATTATTATATACATATGTTTACAATCAAATAATTTTATTAATTTATTTTATTTTTATTTTTTATTTTTTTGGCTGTGTTGGGTCTTCGTTTCTGTGCGAGGGCTTTCTCTAGTTGCGGCAAGCGGGGGCCACTCTTCATCACGGTGCGCGGGCCTCTCACTATCGCGGGCTCTCTTGTTGCGGAGCACAGGCTCCAGACGCGCAGGCTCAGTAGTTGTGGCTCACGGGCCTAGTTGCTCCGCGGCATGTGGGATCTTCCTAGACCAGGGCTCGAACCCGTGTGCCCTGCATTGGCAGGCAGATTCTCAACCACTGAGCCACCAGGGAAGCCCCTCAAATAATTTTAAATACTGTATACTTAAAAAGTCATTCAATCTCATTGTGGAACATTTCAGAGAAAACATTTTTAGAACAGTTTGCATGTGTAATAGCTCTTCTGCAAACAGTGATATTTCATTTTCTGAAAATCCTGGAATAATCTAGTAAAACAATTTATAAGACACTTTTAAGCTTTTAACATTGGGATAATATTTTTTATTGTAAATATCAAACCAGTTATAGAATATTTAGTAAAATATCTTTTCTGGCATCAAAGTCAATATCTTTTTTTTTTTTTTCCTGCTACCAAGAGTTACTGGGTTGAGAACTTTGATTTAATCTTCTAGTTGGTTTATTTATTTTATTTTTTCAATTTTTAAAATTGAAGTATAGTTGATTTACAATGTTGTGTTAGTTTCTGGTGTCCAGCAAAGTGGTTCAGTGATATATATATATATATATATATATATATGAATATATATATGAATATATATGAATATGTATATATTCTTTTTAATATTCTTTTCCATTATGGTTTATTATAGGATATTGAATATAGTTCCCTGTGCTATACAGTAGGACCTTGTTGTTTATCTATTTTATATAGTTTGTATATGCTAATCCCAAACTCCTAATTTATCCCTGCTCTACCCTCTTCCCCCTTTGGTAAACATGTTTGTTTTCTGTGTCTGTGAGTCTGTTTCTGTTTTGTAAATAAGTTCATTTGTATCATATTTTAGATTCCACATATAAGTGCTATCATATGGTATTTGTCTTTCTCCGTCCAACCAGTCAATTCATTTAAATGGTCATATGATTCTTCCTTCCTTCATTTCATTGGTTGTTTGACTGATTGGGTTTTTGTCTGTTTGTTGTTAGCTGCTCTGTTTTTTAAATTTTATGTAGGCATAGAATTATTTTACAGGGCTTGGTTCTAACCATCCATTCAGTGTGCTTCTTGCCAGGTTTTAGATACTGAGATAAATAAGATTAAAGTCCCTGTCACCAAGATACTCATAGTACCCCCATTTAAGCAACGTTTTATATTTCAGCATGAACGATGGTTTAAGTATTCTAGTGGAAGGGTTAAGAGCTTTGCCATTTATTAGTACTAAATCTTGCTAATCCTGTTTTTCCCTCTGTAAAATAAGAATTATAATAGTACCTACCTCATAGGATGCTCTCAGGCAGCGTTTTCCAAACTTGGCTGATTATAAGAATCACATGAAGCACTTTAAAAAAATATAGATCCCTGCACACCTTCCCTGAACCCTCTGATTCAGAGGTGATCGGAGGTGGGGCTTGGGAATCTTTATTTTTAATAAGTACTGTAGGTGATTTTTATAATCAGTTTTGGAAATATTGTAAGGCAGTGTTTCTCAAAGTGATTTCTTGGATTCCACTCTAACCAACTAAATCAGAAACTCTGAGCCTAGCAATTTTATTTTTAAAAAATCTTCCAAGTGATTTGGATACTCACTAAATTTTGAGAACTGCGATGTCTTAGATAATTTGTTTGTTTTAAATTAGATAAGCTGAATTAGTACCTATCCAAATTAACTCTAATGATTATTAACAACATAGAGAAGGATCAAGTCAGCATCTTACCTTCCAAACTATGAGTGAATTGGTATTCTAGTTTCTAGGCATCTGTGCAATTCTTGTCAGTGTTTCTTTACATGCAAACTTGGAAAAACTGGCTAAAATAGCTTCACAGCATAGGTTCTAGATTTTTTAAAAAATAAATTTATTTATTTATTTATTTTTGTCTGCTTTGGGTCTTTTTTGCTGTGCATGGGCTTTCTCTAGTTGCGGCGAGTGGGGACTACTCTTTCATTGTGGTGCGCAGGCTTCTCATTGCTGTGGCTTCTCTTGTTGCGGAGCACGGGCTGTAGGCATGCGGGCTTCAGTAGTTGTGGCACACGGGCTCAGTAGTTGTGGCTCACGGGCTCAGTAGTTGTGGCGCACGGGATTAGTTGCTCTGTGGCATGTGGGATCTTCCCGGACCAGGGCTTGAACCCGTGTCCCCTGCATTGGCAGGTGGATTCTTAACCACTGCACCACCTGGGAAGCCCCTAGGTTCTAGATTTTGATAAGAGAATTCCTTATAGACAAGGCTTATGACAGATGACATGCAGCCTTATTGATCCTTTGCTGGTTAATTGAACACATAGTTACTGGGCACCAAGATGTGCATAAAAACTTTTGAACTAGTTCCTTTCATCAAAAAATATACAATCAAGTTGATGAGGCAAGAAACATGCCTGTGATGTTTGACCTTAGCAACTTATTTAACTTTTCCTGTTTTTCTTACCCTATAACATATTCAAATAATCAAATTCTGTTGATTCTACCTCTGTAACATTTCCTGCCCTTAAGGTTTTTCCTTCCTTTCATAACTGGTTTGATGTTTATAATAAAAGGATATCATCCAGATGTCTTCACACTGCACTCAGAGCGATCTTCCTAAAAGGTAAATCTTATCACATTACTTCCCTTTTTAAAACTCTCAAAGCCTTCTTATTATGATAAAGTATAAACTGTGTTACTTCTCCTTAAGGGTCTGTATAACCTCAAGACTTTTGGTCACAATCTCTTGTCAGGCTGGGGGCTTGGCCTCACGTGTGCTTGCGGGCAAGTTAAATAGGTAGTACACAAAGATTATGATGATGAAATTGCAGGGCATCTATAGCAAGGGAGGTCCAATTTGGAGGATGGAATATGACAAAGAGAATTTAGAAACCAAGGAAAGTTTGAATAGGTATTGCTGGATACATATTCTGATCATAAGTGATCAGTACATTTTTGACATAATCCTTACCTCTGCCAGAGGGGTGGTGATAGGAAGCAGGAATAACTTCATCCCTTTGGGTGGACAGTACTGGCAGGAGATCATGAGAGATGTAAACCAAGGAGGCTGGGTTCAGGGAAAGATGCTGGTATCTGGACACCTGGGTTTACATGCAAAGAAACTGAGGCCTAAACCAGAAGGAAACCTGCTTAGTGGAGAAGCAAGCTGTATGGATGGAGCTCATCTATTTATACAAAGTACAGAGCACAGAATGACTCCAGACCACAGGGGGTGTTGGATTGCAGCATTTACTTATTCTACTTTGGTCAGGATTAGGGCAAGCCATCAGACCCTGTAGGACAAGGTCTCCTCCTGGGAGAACATGGGAAACATAGGGAGTGACCTGTAAAACAGGATCTAATTAAATTCTCAAATAATACAGATAATGTCTTATAGCAAGGACAGATTGCTTAGACTACATTATAGTGGTGAGGATTTCATTGTGAAAGCCGAACAAGAATGTAGGAATCTTGAAAAATGGATAGGATTTTAATTATATAACATATTATATAATATATATTACAGCTAAAATATATTAACTGGTTATTATGCGCAGAGCGCTAATGAAACATGATCTTTCTTAATTTTCACAATGGCACCTATTTTACTGGTGAGGAAACTGAGGGCCAAGGATGCTAAATAATTTGTTAAAAAGCACAGACCTCTTGAGTAGAGGGCTAGGATTCAGACTATTATTAGAGCGATAACAGAACTAGCTTTGGTTAATGTAGCAAATTGCCCTTTTTCATGAATCAGACACAATCCCACAGTGGAGAAAAGAATGAAGGGAAGACAAAATGGCAGTTTTCAATCCCTTTCTATTACAAGGAATGACTTTGAGCTGCACACGAGGGGCTGGAGGTTATCCTGGTTGGATGCCTGTTCTCTTCATCATTCCTAGGAATTGAGAGGACGTCCAGAATGGTTATTAAAGGACTATGTATTAACTCTTTGGAAAACGGCATGTGGAAAATTGCTTTTCTGGGTTCTTTGAAAACCAGGAATGAAAATAATCTGTCACCCAAAATTAAATAACATTTTCTTGTTTTGCACTTTAAGTGCTTTTCTACCACCAATGTTAGTATGTCTAGCCTACACATTATGAAATAATTAACTTGCTTAATATCTTCAGTATATCATATAATTTAACCATAAGAACGATTTTACAGTTTAGGGGAGAGTGAAGATTTATTTCTAACTCAAGCACAGACATTTCTTTTTTTCCAGAATCCTGTAACCTTTTTGGCACTCTATAATTGTACTGAATTCTTAAAAATTATATTCATCTGTATGGTAAAAAATGAAAATATTCTAGGGTAGAACAGAATATTTAAGCAAAATCTGAAAATAGTAGGTTGATTTTTTTATTGTAGGTTGATTTTTCTCTTCTGGCCCCCCATATTCTCCTTCTGTGACGATCATGCTGGGAATTATCTTTAGTAGTTGTAATTAGATGCTTGAAAATACACAGCTTACCTAAATGCATTAAATAAAGTTCTTAGAGACTCAGCATTATTATTAAAATAACCCATAATTTTTGTGTTCCCAGGGGTTTGGAATATAAAAGTTAGTTTTCTGAACAGCTCATTTTCTAGAAGAAGAAATCTAGTAAGTAGTCTGTGCTAAAAATAAAACTTAAGATGACACTGAGAATCACAGAGAAATGGAGGCTTACTGATTTTGAAAGAGACTTATGATTTCCTTGACTAGTCTTTCTGCAAAATGGAAATAGGTTCATAATTTTATTTCTGACAAAATTCAATATACAATCTTTGGAAAAATTCAGATCACACAAAAAACTAGAGATAAAAATAATCTGGTTACAGATGCCACCACTGTTACAGTTTGGTGAATGTGTGACTGGTTTGCCCATTCTGCCCTCTGCCTTTTTCCTTTCTTCATGCCTAGAACACAGGCCGAGGTCATGGGGTGCCCAGGCATCTTTATCCTGAGGTGACAAGGATGAGGACAATAGCCTGCTGAGTAATGATGGTGGCATGAAAAGAGAAACAACCTGGGTCTTTAATGACACGACTGAGCTGTCATCAGTCCTGAACTGCTATCCCCAGAATTCTTTTTGGCAAGCTAGAATTTATTTAAGCAGCTGTAAGTTGGGGCTTCTGCTATGGGCAGATGAAGTCATTCCTAAACGATACCAAATAATGTTAATATTTTCCAAAAGATTAGTTAATTGTCCCCAAGCAATTTATTGGGAATTTAAAATACATATTTATCCCCCTTTAATTTTAAATATGTGTGTATCACATGCTAATTCCTAATTTTACTTCCCCTCTAGTTTTAAATACATATGTATCGCGTATTAATTCCTATATGCACCTGTATCTGGTCCAGGTGCATCATTCTTTTCTCTTCATCTGTCCTTTAGTCCTACCACACTACCACACTGTTTCAATTGCTGACACTGACACTTCTTCCCACTTCATTCTCCTACCCCATGCTTTGGTTGGATTTTTATGTTTTATTGCCGAATGACTATTTTTACTTCATGCAGCCTTTCTTTCAAGAATTACGACTCTGCAGTCTCTTTTGGAACCACAGTTACTACAGTTGTTTGGTTTGCAGTCTATGCTCAACACTTCCCATCTGTCCTCCCCTATGACTTACCCATTTGCATGTTATTTTGGATGATATTTTGTGGGGAGATGGTTCAGCAGTATTATTTTTTAAAGAAGATTTTTCAGGAAGGGTATAGGGTGCATTAAATAAAGTCCAGATCAGTTTGGGGCCCCAAATTGATCTGGACTCTTTCTCTTGCTGTGCTTTTTGCTGTGACCTAGGGTAGAACCCTGTTCTGGATTATGCTGACCTATAGGACACCCCACATAGCTCACATTCTCCAGGCCTCCCCTTTCCTGTGAGCAGCAGTTAGGAACTCTATGCATTTTACTCTAAAATCCAGCACTTAATTTTTATGTTTCTAATAATGGCCTTGTTCTCCCAGGAACCAAGATTCAAAATTTTGGACTTCTAATTTTCCTTTTCCCCGCTTTCTAATCTGTTAGAAGCCCCACGATTTATCACTGTCATGCTTCTCACAGGCAAAAAAAAATTTTTTTTGGTTTATAAATATTTAATAAAATTGAAAGTTCTTTGGTCTTCTATCCCATGAGCATCCATCCAGCTGTCTGTCAACTGTTAAGATGCATGACTGATGTCATAAATGCCCTTGAAATTTTCAGGATAACAGAACATCTGCCTTTGCTTAAAACTCCCTGTTCATTGCCTTGTAGCCAACACCTCTCTTCACAACTTTATATAAAATGTCTCCAGAATTTGCACCTCAAGCAAGCCATCCATGGATAAAAACGTATACCTGGGATCTCTTCAACTTCCAGCTAATTCTGCTTAGCGCCTGCTTGCCCATGGATACAGCATTAAGTTTGTGCTTTAGGACACCAGCAGCAGTTCTCATCCCTTTGTTACACAACTGTCCACCAGAAGCCATCAAAAGCCACATTGCATTCATGCCTGGCACCATTCCAAGAGACGTCTTGTACCCTCAAAAGCTCTCACAGGCAAATTTTTACTTCTTTTTTCACCGCCATGGCCCTATTTCTGACCTTTACAGTCTTCTCTACTGTATTCTTAGTTTCTTTATCTATATGTCTCTTGATTCTCTCTATACTTGTTGGATCCGTTTTTCTAGGAGGTATCTCTCTTTTGCTCAAAAGCCTTGTGTTTTATATTTTCCTTTTGCCCCTCCAAATCTATTCCATTCCTTTCTCTGTCCTGTTCTGTGCCCTGGGAAGAAGGCCTATATGGACAGTATCAATGGTCTCTTTTGCCTTCTGGCTTCCAACTGAGTTTAGCCAACAGGGGGCACTTGCAGGAGGCTGGAAGGAGCAAGCAGAGAGTTAGTTTGGGTACTTATTCCCCTGGTTCTCCTTGCTCAGCTGTAGGTTGCCTGTCCTCTTCCACAAAAGGTCTTGCCTCATGTCAAGAGATGCGTTCTTACAATTTGTAGCTTCTCTCTGCAGGTTCCAATAAAATCTCCTTCTACTTCCACTTTTAGGACTGGTGGTGGCAACCCTTCCCACTGTTGCTGGCAGGATGTGGTCCACCATCTCTTACTGGTGTCCCTTACACAGCCCACACCTTTTGTAAATCATGTCTTCATCAAACTCCACCCACTGATCCTATTTGAATGTGCTATTTGCTTCAGACACTGACAGGTACAAACCTTAAATGGCTTTCCATTACCTATTAAAATAAGTATAGCGCCTCCACTCCACGCTGAGCATAAACTTTCAGGCTGCTCTTGTACTTTATTTTTACATTGACCCGTTGCTCCAGTAAAACTGGGTTAGTGGTAGCTCCCTGAAAAGACCTAAAACAGTACACGGTGTTTACTTTGCTTGGGATACCCTATTTCTCTAATGTCATCTGTCAAAGACTTGTTACTTTTTTTCCACAGTTTATCTCAAATGTTACCTCTTCCTTGACACCCTGGTTCACAACTGTATATTCCCCTGTCTTCCAATGCTTATGATGCTTATGTTTTCCCTTGTCTTATAACTATTAATGTACGTGCTGTCCCTTTTATTTTATAAGCTCTCCGGGGCCAGTGGCTGACTGTTATAGACCTGCGGTATTTTCTGCATGTTCGGTGTTCAATAAAAATATAGTGGAGCTGGGTAAATTGTACTCATGATTTAAATTTAAAGATTCAGATTATTTTAAGGTGGGGTTAATGGTTAAAATCAGATAGAATATTTTAAAATTCAGGTATTATATTATGGTAACAGGGGAAAACACAACTTTGTTTTACATGGAGGTAGATAATAAAGTCAGGAATATCTTCTTTACCTTTCATTTAAAAAAATACGTTTATTGAATGTCTACTGTGTATCAGGTACTTAATCAAGCACTACAAAATGCCTCTGTTGATGCCCAGCAACATAGTATTAAAATTTTTTTTAATTCGTAGAATACTAGAAAAAATTAGAATTTACAATCAGTTACTCAATTAGTAATTTTATAATTACATTTTGGGGGGGCAATTTCCATAAAGACTTGACTTAATTCCTGCAGTTACCAGAAAGTTAACACAAATACAGTAATTTTCTCACTCTATATAGTGGGACACCAATTGCAGTATAACTGAAGATTTTCCCATGTTTCTAGAAATATATCATAATTTATAAAAGGACTGTCTAGATTTAGTTTTGCTTTTGAGTATTAGCAGAGACAAAGGAGCCAGCTGCTTGTTAAAAAACGCGACAGGGAATATACACGACGGCACTTTAATTTATTAACATTCTTACATTATAAATTGTGGATTCTTTTGTTTGTCTGCTTGATAAACAAAAACTGATTCTTGGGAGAGGAAGGATCTTTTCCAGTGAATAAGAAGAGAAAAATAGTAAATTGAGACTACCTATTTAGAGAATTTTTCTTCTGTTATGCCATCCTCCAGAAGTATTTCTTTTTGGTGTTTCCAATCTGTGATGTTGCCTTTTTTTTTTTTTTATAGAGCAAATTATGGTATTGTGCTCTTAAGAAAGAAAAGAGTAGACCAAACAGACTTGTTGCAGGATAAGCATCCTTATTTGGTCACAAAAATCTCAAAATGATGAAATGAGTATAATTGAATATTTATAAAAGCACACAATTAGATTTTTCAGGTTCTTATGCTCGGGACCTTTAATGAGTTAAGTTTCAAGTGTGGGGAATATAGGTGACCAGAATAGCACAAAGATTCAGGACAACATAACTGTGAAATTTGTTGTTCACTCTCATTTCAAGTGTGCAAACTTCTGAGTTCTTGGGTCCTGAATTGCTGTTTCAGGCTTGATCTGAATCCTCCCAAATGTCGTATAAATTTCACCACCACTTTTTGACTGATTGATATAAAAATTAATGATCCACTTCAGAGAAAGTTAATTTTGTGATATTCTGTGGCTGATTATCTCTAATCTAGTAGTTTTATAGAATGATAAACTTTACTATTTTTTTCTGATTATACAAAATGCAAATAACAAAAATCATTATATATTTCAGATGAATTCCTATCTCTAAGATTCTTCATTTTTCTACAAGAATTTTGCAAATTCAGAACACAAGATACATTGCTGTGCACTTGAAGAAAACCAGATCCCAAAGGTGAGATTGCATTTCCACTCCCTAAAACAAAACCGATCAACAAAACAGAAAACCAGTCGGAAAAGATTCTTTAAACATTTTTCCTTTGAAAATAGTGATATAAGTTTAGTACTTGCTTTCTTTTATTCCTTTTATCTCCCTGAAGGATGTCGCTGAGACATCTGTGCTCTGATTCACTTGAGTCTTTGGGAGTGAGGCAAATGGTTAACTCTGGTAGACAAAGAAGAAATAGTTTACATTAACTTCAAACATTCAGTGCCACAAACATTATTTGGCTGTTTGAAACCTTGCAATTTTTTCTTCATTTCAGTTAAGTAACGGTACCAATGTCTGCCTGCCTCTGCTGGAATCTTTTTCGTGAGAGTTCTTCTGTGTTTGTGTTAGAAGTTTTGTGTTTGCTTAACTTGAGAAGTAATTCCCAAATAAGGTTTAATACATGATATATTTGATAAACAAAATAAAGCAGTAGAACTTTCTACCTTAATTGAATCAAAATGGTTCGGTTATATTTTAAATGCTTAGTTCTTTAACAAAATTTGACAATTCGAGTTTTCACAGTGTTTGAATATCAAATTACCATTATGAGATGTGACAGTTGTATAAGAATAGGGAGCTTTAATTTTTGTTATACTGTGAGTTTTTTTCTTTAGGACAAGCAAATTAATTATTTTCCCTCACAACTTTTTAAAAAAAATTTTATTTTATTTATTTTTTTATATATCAGGTTCTTATTAGTTATCCATTTAATGCATATTAGTGTATCTTTGTCTATATATGTGTATATATTTATTATGAGGAATTGGCATACATAATTATGAAGGCTGAAAAATCCCACAATATGTTGTTTGCAAGCTGGATGGAGGAAAGCTGGTGATACAATCCTAGTCTGAGTCTAAAGGCCAGAGAAGCAAGGTAGCTGATGGTGTAAGTTCCAGTCCAAGGGCAGAGAAAGACTAATGTCCTAGCTCTGATGGGCAGGAAGCAAAAAGGAGCAAATTCCTCCTTCCTTCACCTTTTTGTCCTATATTGTTCTTTTTTTTTTTTAAAATTTATTTATTTAATTAATTTATTTTTGGCTACGTTGGGTCTTTGTTGCTGCGCTCGGGCTTTCTCTAGTTGCGGCGAGCAGGGGCTACTCTTTTTTTTTTTTTTTAGAAATTCACGTTCTTTTATTTAATTTATTTATTTATTTATGACTGTGTTGGGTCTTCGTCTCTGTGCGAGGGCTTTCTCTAGTTGTGGCAAGTGGGGACCACTCTTCATCGCGGTGCGCGGGCCTCTCACTATCGCGACCTCTCTTGTTGCGGAGCACAGGCTCCAGACGCGCAGGCTCAGTAATTGTGGCTCACGGGCCCAGTTGCTCCGTGGCACGTGGGATCTTCCCAGACCAGGGCTCGAACCCGTGTCCCCTGCATTGGCAGGCAGATTCTCAACCACTGCGCCACCAGGGAAGCCCAGGGGCTACTCTTCATGGCGTTGCGCCGGCTTCTCATTGAGGTGGCTTCTCGTTGCGGAGCACGGGCTCTAGGCACGCGGGCTTCAGTAGTTGTGGCATGTGGGCTCAGCAGCCGTGGCTCTTGGGCTCCGGAGTGCAGGCTCAGTAGTTGTGGCACACGGGCCTAGCCGCTCCGCGGCACGCGGGATCCTCCCGGATCAGGGCTCGAACCCTTGTGCCCCGCACTGGCAGGCGGATTCCCAACCACTGCGCCATCAGGGAAGCCCTATATTGTTCTTTTTGAAGGCTGTGAAAGATTGGATGAGTCCCATTCACATTGGGGAGGGCAATCTATCTTACTGAGTCCACTGATTCAAAATGCTAATCTCATCTGGAAACACGCCCACAGACTCACCCCCAAATAATGTTTAATCTGGGTGCTCCTTGGCCTAGTCAAGTTGACACATAAATTTAACCATCACACAAGGATTAGCAGATTGCTTCTGTAAAGGGCCAGATAGTAAATATTTTAGACTTCGTGTGCCACACAGAGTCTCCCCCGCCCTTCTTCTTTTTAACTATTTAAAAAGGTGAAAACAATTCTTTGCTCCCAGGCTGTACAAAAATAGACTGCAAGGCCAGATTTGGCCCATGGATCGTAGTTTGTCAACCCTTCTAGCCCACAGGTAAGTGAAGTAGCTAATATAACCCCCAGTTTACAGATAACTGGAATCTCAGAAAGGTTTAATAACCTGCCTGAGGTCCAGTGTACTACCTTGGATTTTTAAAAGTTCTTGTAAGATTCTAAACACTTTAACCTTTAACACTGTGCTAGTTCCTTCTAAGACCTTATCTTTTATGTGGACAACTTTATTTTATTATCACAAATGAGGAATGATATTAAATAACAATGTAACTTGTTGACCAATTACTGTTAGAAAGACTATCTAACCATTAATTCCACCAAAACTGAAATCATTGCATTTGACCAACATTTTCCAATATGGTACTAATTAATTTAACAAATATTTATTAAACATCTACCATGTACAAAGCACTGTGCTAGGATCTGGAGATATGGTGACAAAGATTCTTTCTTTGACCAAATTCTAAGCAGGCTC
The DNA here is from genome assembly GCF_028021215.1 of Eschrichtius robustus. NCBI lineage: Eukaryota > Metazoa > Chordata > Mammalia > Artiodactyla > Eschrichtiidae > Eschrichtius > Eschrichtius robustus. The sequence goes on from NC_090826.1 coordinate 61,170,968, forward strand.
TTCTGAGCTCTTTTTCAACTAGGCCTTGACTTTGAACTTCTGTGTTGGTCTCTGTATTATCACATTTTAGCAAAAACACTGCTAAATCAGTTTAACCAGAATACACCATCTTCAACATCTGATTGTTCTCAATACCCGATTGGGTCCCTCATACTCCATCATCCTCCAGGTGATGTCTGATCACTCTGGTCTGCCTTCAGCAAGAATCCTGTTAGATCAGTTTAGCCAGAATCCTCCTTACCCCTGATATTTCCTTTTAGTAATTTTTCATTTACTGACTCTCTTGCCCCCATGCACCCCACTCCTTTGCTATAAATTCCCACTTTTTCCTTGTCGTATTCAGAGTTGTGTTCAATCTCTCTCCTCCCCTACGATACCCCATTGCTGTGGTCCCTAGCCCTATCATGATAGTTCTCCTGAATAAATTCTACCTTACTGTTCTTTAATGAGTGTCATGAATAATTTTATCTTTAAAATGCCAGGGTATAAGACAAATTTTTCTTGTACTCACAGAAATTACTATCCAGAAACAAACTTTAAACAAATAATTGAAAAATGAAAGGAATGGCAAAGAAGTCAGGTTGCTGTAAAGTTACTCATAAGTGGCTTTTATCAATCAGTCAACACTTAGTTGGGGTGGGGAAGAGAGCTGTAGTATATGAAGTTGAGAAGGAGCTGGATCAAGGGAGATAGAGTTTGGCCATGTGATTTGCTGAAGGTTACCTTACCACTACCTATACTATACAAAAGGTCTCAGATGTTTTTTAAAAATTAATTAATTAATTAATTAATTTTGGCTGCGTTGGGTCTTTGTTGCTGAGTGGGGGCTTTCTCTAGTTGCGGTGAGCAGGGGCTACTCTTCGTTGTGGTGCGTGGGCTTCTCATTGCTGTGGCTTCTCTTGCTGCTGAGCACTGGCTCTAGGCACGCAGGCTTCAGTAGTTGTGGCTTGTGGGCTCTAGAGTGCAGGCTCAGTAGTTTTGGCGCACGGGCTTAGTTGCTCCGCGGCATGTGGGATCTTCCCGGACCAGGGCTCGAACCCGTGTCCCCCGCATTGGCAGGCGGATTCTTAAACACTGTGCCACCAAGGAAGCTCTCAGCTGTTTTAATTAAACAAAGCTGTTTTAATAAAAGGTAAAGTTGGAAAGGGTAGTTTTAAAAGTATGGTTTATCAATTCCATTTTTGTATAAAACACATGGGAGAAACCTAGCCAAGGAACACACAGCTGTTGCCACATGAAAAGGTACTTTGTTTTAAAAAGATTTTTTGGATGTGGACCATTTTTAAAATCTTTATTGAATTTGTTATAATATTGCTTCTGTTTTATGTCTTTTTTTTTTTTGGCCACAAGGCGTGTGGGATCTTAGCTTCCCCAACAGGGATGGAACCTGCACCCCCCTGCCTTGGAAGGCAAAGTCTTAACCACTGGACCACCAGGGAAGTCCCCCAAAAGCTACTTTTATCAAACTTCGAGTCTAAGAACCTACAAATGCTTCTTTTAGCAAGTCTGAAAGCAACTGTCTATGCTTTTCCACTTAACTGTATTTAAAAATTCCACATAGCCCCATTATTTTTCTTCTGACCCAGTTACAGTACAATGACGGGGGAGGAAGAATGTCAGTTAAAATAACTCTCTAAGCAGTTCTCTGCTGTCCCTTAATCGGAGAGTTGCGGATGTGAGGGATCACACCATCGCCAGCTATGGTAGCCTTGGTAAGCGAGTCCAACCTCACGTCACCGCGGACCGCACGCTGCACGTGGCGCGGAGTGATCCGCGTAACTTTGAGATCGTCGGAAGCGCCCCCTGCTGGCTCCAGCTCCTGGAGAAGTGCGTCCCGGGCACTGCGGCAGCGGCACCCGCTCTTCCATGTGGCTCGTGGTGCGAGTCTTCAAATGTCTGTGGCTGCAGCCCACGGGAAACTGTAACCCAGCTCTCTGTAAGCAGACGCTGCCTTAGCCTTGGCCTTCCCGCTTTCCTGCCCAGCTTCGTCTCCGCCGCTCCCGTCCTCGGTCCCAACGCCACCGCCCCGCCCCACACCCCGCCCTGCCGCCGCTGCACCGACCGCGGCCGCCACCGGGGCCCCTGGAAAGGGTGATTTAGATATGAGTTGTACCCTTTAGCTCAGGGATTCTCTAATTCGGTGTGAGGTTTATTAATACGCAGAGCGTATTAAATATGCCAGTTCCAAGGCCTCCTTGTAGAGATGCTGGTAGGGTCTGGGGGAAAGCATTGCTGTTACACACTCCAGATGATTCTGAGGTGGGCAGTCCGTGAGCCACACTCTTGACGAACACTGCTTAAGACAGAAGCAAAGGTGTTAGATTGGGCTTTGTTCACTCGGCCTCCCAGGAAGGAATGCAACAGCTCTCTCCAAGACCCTGTTTTTAAAAGGAAGTGGAACCCACCTCAGACCTTTGTTAAGGAATTTTGGTCTTATTCGTCTCCAGCTTTTATGCACCCCAGCCCTCCTCCTTCCTATCCTTAGTTTCTAAGGTATGCTTGGATTTTCTTGTCATTACTTTCTTGCCTTGACTTGTGTTGTTTTTTCTTTTCTAGTCATGATTTTTGTTGAATGCTGGCTACCCTAGAATACCACCCAAACAACTCATTGAGAAGACAAAGCCGCATTTATTCTTACCACAGTAAGGAGGAACACTGAATTGACAGTGTCTTAGCATCTTAGAGGGAGGAGGACAAAGTTGGGGTATTTCTGAGAGTCTTGGAGTCCTGTTTAAGCCTGGACTTCCAATGCAGGGGCTTGATTAGAATTGGGTAAGATTCATAGTCTAATAATTCAAAGTTTGTGGATTTTGAGGTGATGGGTCCAAAGTCTGGGGGTGTAAACTGTCATTTCTGTTTTTTATTGAAGAGTTTATGAATCTTTTGTAAAATTCTGGGAATGAACAAAAACGTTATTTTTATCTTCCTGGGCAAGAGTTTCCTGGAATAGTAAAGTTGTATTGATGAGGACAGGGGAATAATAAAGTCGTGTGAACATAGACAGTAAGCTGTGTGGATGAAGATGGTTTCAGCTCTCACTATATTAAAATAAAAATAATTCGAATTCTACATTCATTTCTTTATTGGTTTAATTTTATTGGCACAATTTAGAGCATACATTTTTTTCCCAGGAAAGTCTCAAGTTTGTTATATTCCCTGGGTTCTTTCATGCTTGAGAATGTTTGTTGCTATTTAAATGTGGAAAACATTTTGGTGGAATGTAATGTTCTTAGGGCAAATTTTCTTTTTCTCAGAAATATAAAAAAAGTTTTCTAGTATTTTCCAATGTACACTTCCATATAGACATTAGAGAGAAATAATTTTTTAATAATAAGATTACATCTATTTTTATATTAAACATTTTAAATTTTAGTTGACATTAAATTCACATAATTTTAAAGGAAGAAAAAGAAACGGGTGAAATTGAAAGAATTGCTAAATTTAAGTGACTGTTTATCCATGAAAAGAGATATTACTTTGTAAAGTATCCTTTTAAGGTTAACAACAAAAGGTTATGAAAAAAGTGAAGTCTTTGGAGCCATTTTTTTCATGATGTATTTTTTTAATATTATCTATTATTTTGCTATCATGATAAATGAAAATAGTTTGTGTTTTTATGTTTACTCCCATCCCTTCTTCCTCCTGCTAATTTTTTAGGTAAGTAAGTTGTCATTTTCATGTTTTCAAGTTTATGACATTTCAGTGCTGTTCTGTAACCACAAGTCTTGCTATCACTTGTTTCACCACAGCTTCTCTATTTAAGAAAATCTTTATGTTGATTCATCTCTTGATTGGATTTCACTGTCAAGTAGATTTTTCTGTCCGAAAAAGGCTTATAGATATGTGTTCCTGAGATCTTGCATATGTGAAGATATTTATTACTTTTACGTTTGAAGTAGAATTTGGTAGTGTATGAACTTCTTGGGTTACCTTCGTCAAGATTCTGTAGACACTGGGTTTCTTTCCTTCAGAAACTTGCTCTATTATTTTTTAGCACTGAATATTGCGGAGCTGTCTGAGGTTAGCTTGATTTTTTTTCCTTGTAGGTGACTTGTATTAGCCAGGGATCTCCAGAGAAACAGCAATAAGAGATATATATATATATATATATATATATATATATATATATATATATATATATATATATATATAATCATGCTTATGGAGGCTGAGAGGTCCCAAGGTCTGCAGTTGGCAAACTGGCAACCCAAGAGAGCTGGTAGTGTAGTTTCAGTCTGAGTCCAAAAGCCTGAAAACCAGGAGAGCCAATTGGTGCAAGTTCTAGTCTGAGGGTGAAAGATTGATGTCCCAGCTCAATCAGTTAGGCAGGTAAGGTTCCCTTTTACTCAGTTTTTTGTCTGTTCAAGTCTTCAGTTGATTAGATGAGGCCCAGCGACGTTAGAGAGGACAGTCTGCTTTACTCAGTCTACCAATTCAAATGCTAATCTCACCCAGAAATACTCTCACAGCCACACCCAGAATAATATTTGACCAAATGTCTGGGTACCTTGTAGCCCAGTCAGTATGACATATAAAATTAACTATCACATATGTTTTCTCCTTGAGTGACTGAAGTATTATTTCTTTGTCCTTGAAATTCAATAACTTCACTAGGTTATATATATATTTAATTTTATTTTTTATTGAAGTATAGTTGATTTACAATGTTGTGTTACTTTCTGGTGTACAACAAAATGACATATGTGTATATATATGTATATATTCTTTTTCATATTCTTTTCCATTGTGGTTTGTTACAGGATATTGAATATAGTTCCCTGTGCTATACAGTAGGACCTTGTTGTTTATCCCTTCTCTATATAATAGTTTGCATCTGCTAATCCCAAACTCCCAGTCTATCCCTCCCCCAACCCCCTTCCCCCTTGGCAGCCACAAGTCTGTTCTTTATGTCTGTGAGTCTTTAATTAGGCTATCTTAACTATTCTATGTCCATTTTCACTTAAACAATTTCATTACTAGTCCTCAGAAGCTGTTACTACTTCTGCTTCCCCCATCCCCACATTATGCTAGTCATCAAAAAGAAAAAATATATACGAAACTCTTTTCCCACCATGAAACAGATATTAATATCTGTTGAAATAAGAGATATGCAGAATGTGATCAGCATTTCATAATTCTGTCATTTATTTAACACATTGTGTCTGCTATGCATCTGCTAGATTCTTTTCAGGTCTTTCTGAATTCAGCAGTTAAAGTCCCTGCTCTCCACGATCCAGGGTTAGTTGGTCACATTTCCACATCATGACTATTAGGTATGTGTAGTATCCATCTGTCTTATTCATGGGTGCCATTTTCTTTTCATATACGAGAGAAACTTCCATGTTATTTCCCAGCCCCCTAATGGAGGAGTCAGGATGGAGATCAGTGGACATCCTTACAGCTACCACAGGCATGTGACATAGGCTTCAGCAATTATATGTACCAGTGTGAGACTTTGAAATGAAAGAGGTGGAGTAGCCTCAAAACAGCAACCATTTAAATATTTCTCATGATGGAGAGGGCAGAATGGGGATGGTTTGTTTCAGCTCCATGATGTCCCTCAGCTGCGATGCCTAGACTGGCTGGGGACTGGAAGATTGAGAAGGGCTTCTTCACTCACATCTCTGGCACTTGTGCTTCTTCATGTGGGCTGTGTTCCACATTGCATTGCATCCTTCAGGGCCACTCCACAGGTCCTCTCTCTCTAGTTACTTAACTTCTTAAATACCAGCTTAGGGTCCAAAGAGCATAAAGCGGAAGCTGCCAGACCTTCTTAAAACCTAGGCTAAAGAGTCCTGGGTCATCGTTTGCTCTATATTCTACAAGTCAAAATAGTTTTTCTTCGAATGAATTTAATTTGTAAATGGTTTGGAGTTTGAAAATGCAACTTAAAAGAATCATGAGGCCATGTGGTGATTCTCCTCCACTCTTGCTCAATTTTAGGCAATGAATAGAAGAGTAACATTATAGTAGTTTTCCAGAAAGTTTGTGCTTATTTTCCATTGTTGATGTTAGACTCTCTAAAATGTTCATAGTTTGGAAATTCTTACAGATGTAAGTGTAAATCTTTTTCTGAAACCAAGGTCATTTAAAAATCATTGTAAAAGGTACGTTAAGAAGAGGACAGTGTGGTGGTTAAGAGTGTAATTTTTGGAACTTGACTTGTTAAGTTCAAATCTAGCTCCATCTCTTACTGGCTGTGTGACCTGGAGCAAGTTACTTAGCCTCTCAGTGCCTCAAGTTCCTCAAATGCAAGATGGGGATCTTAAGAGTCTTTCTCTTATAGAGTTGTTGTGAAGGTTTAATGAATTTGTACATGTAAAGCCCTTATAATATATACCCTATACTAAACGCTAAATTTTATTTATTATTATTATCATCATCATCATTATTGTTATTATATGTAAAACAATCCAACAGAATGCAGCAAAAGAGAAAAAATGAAAACAAAAAAGAAAATGTTAGAAATATGACCAGTGTGATAGTACATATGAAGATTAAATAAATGTGTATTGATTAATCTTCACTACTGAGGACATAATTAGATTGGATAAACATTACAAAATCCATTTATTAATATATAATGTATCCAAGAGCCAAATCCGAAACAAAATCACATAGAAAGATAGAAAATAAAGGGATAATTAAAATATATATCAAGAAAATTATAATTTAAAAAAGTTGGCAAAGCAAAATCATACAAAGTAGAAACTAAGGCAAAAAGCATAAGCAGAGATAAAGATTATTACATAATAATAAAGGAAGAATTAAGTAAGAAGATATAAAAATTATGAACTTCTGTGTACCCAGCATTGTCTCAAAATATAAAACTGACACAATTATAAGGTAAATTTGATAAATTCACAAAGGTACTGGGAGATTTTTAGCAAACCATTATCAGAAATTGATCAAGTAGATAAAAATGTAATGATCTTGAACAAAAATAATACCTTGATCTGTACCCTAAAGTAGAAAATATACATTCTTTTTAAGGATACATAAAACAGTTATAAACAGTGGCATTAGGTACAGATAGTAGTTCTCAAAAGAAGTCTCAGTGAAGGTCAGAGCAAGTCCTCTGAACACAGTACATTAAATTAGAAGTCAAGAATAAACAATTATTATTTTTTGAATTTTATTTAATTTTTTATACAGCAGGTTCTTATTCGTTATCTATTTTATACAAACTAGTATATATATTCAATCCCAGTCTCCCAATTCATCCCGCCACCACCCACACCCCCGCCACTTGCCCCCCTTGGTGTTCATACGTTTGTTCTCTACATCTGTGAAGAACAGACAATTATTTAGGAAGGCTCCATAGATTTGTAAACTAAAAAAGGACTACTACATGAGACAAAGGGGAAATCACAATTAAAATTACAATAAATTTTTAGAATTGAGTGACATTGAAAGTTCTGCTCATTGAAGTTGCTAAAAAAATAAAGTACATGGAGCTTCTTTTATAGCTCAGTTTGAAAATAGTTCAAATTATTGAAGTATCAGCTCAAAAAGTTGAAAAAAATTGATGAAAGGAAGCAAAAAAAGAGAAATGAATGAAATAGGAAACAAACAGAGATCAACAGAAGCAAAAGCTGTTTCTTTATTAAGATTTAGGCAGTATTTATAACATTTGGTGTACGTGAAATATTGTTTCATGATTGCTCTGTCATAGAGACAAGGAAAGGCGATATGTGCATAGAGACAAGGAAGGGAGAGAGGAGGATTTCAGAATTTTGCAGTGAACTTTTGGTCTCTGTTATCATGTTATCTAATCACACAGATGTCTGCCTGCCTTTTTTTTTTTTTTAATAAATTTATTTATTTATTTATTTTTGATGCTTTGGGTCTTCATTGCTGCGCGCAGGCTTTCTCTAGTTGTGGAGAGCAGGGGCTACTCTTCATTGTGGTGTGAGGGCTTCTGATTGCGGTGGCTTCTCTTGTTGCAGAGCACGGGCTCTAGGTGCGCAGGCTTCAGTAGTTGTGGCAAGTGGGCTCAGTTGTTGTGGCTCGCGGGCTCTAGAGCTCAGGCTCAGCAGTTGTGGCACACGGGCTTAGTTGCTCCGTGGCATGTGGGATCTTCCCGGACCAGGGCTTGAACCCGTGTCACCTGCATTTGTCAGGCAGATTCTTAACCACTGTGCCACCAGGGAAGCCCCCCTTTCTTTACTTTCTAATGTTACTTTACCTTCTGAGAAATAAGAAAATACTTTCCCTTTGGAATTCACATGGTTTAGGAAGTGAATAAATTTCCTAATGCATTTTCTCAAATGTGTTAGTCCCACTACAAATTCAAAGCAAAATATTTAAGACAATTTAAATACAAATTTAAATTTACATATTTAAGACAAATATAGTTACACAGTCCTCACAGAGAAGTGAAGTAGAAAGTATATGTGGCAAAAACTAAATTCCTACTCAGTGTGAGTTGAAGCATATATGGAATGTTTCAGACATATATACAAGAATTGGTGAGATGTACTTAATAAATTAACAAAATGTTTTTCCTAAAATTTCAGGGTTCAGGTTTTGTTTAGTTGTACTTTAATATTTTGTAGTCACATCTGTTCTTTTTAGAGTCATGCCTTTTACATTATCCAGAATGATGCCATCTGTTTTATTATTAGAGAGCTTACTAATGGGAACTGTCTGTATATAGACTTATTTCATCTAGTTGATATGCTAATAAATTCTCGGGGAAAAATGGTATTTTATTGAATTAGTTACATTTATGTAACTGGAATTGCTGTGATTTCTCCTCTATGAAACCTTAATTCCCTTGTTCAAATTGCTCAAACTAGGTCACCACTGAATACTGTAATAGGTAACCCGATGAGCTTTGCAGTCACAGAATATCCTGATGTCCTTATTTAATGCAATCATTTTGGACTTTAAACCAGATAGGCTCATTATCTTCTCTCTTCAACATGCCTCATAGTTAAGGAAAAATTAGTGTTAATCTAGAATAAGAATGTTTTATTCTTTCTCAACTCAAAACACATACGCTGCCTCTTTTATTAAAATTAGCTCTGCTCTCATGGTTTGTGGATTTCCAGTCTTATGAATTCATTACATTGTCATTTTATTTTCAGGAACAACCTATATATCCTTTGGCTTTGCTAGTTGTTGTCAAAAGGAAATGGAAAAGATTAGAAATTAAGTTTGGTTTAGTAGATATTTATTGAACATCTATTATATGCTCATTGTTGTGGGGAAAAAGAACCATAAGAAATGACTTTGCTTATTTCACTCAAAACTAATATGAGTAATTAATTGTTCAAACGAATGGTGCAAACTTTAAGTGCTGTTTTGAGCATTTCAACTTTTGTCTACCAGGGGAACTATCAACATAAAAAGATGGGACTCTGCTTCATTCAGTCAACAAATGCTTGGTGAGCACTTACTGTATAAGATAGAATATGATAATTGCATACAACACAGAGGTAGTCCCTGCCTGCATGATGCTGGGAAAAATGTAGAAGATAGTTTTATAGGGAACAGAGTCTACTACTGAAAGGCAATTTCTGAGATTTCAAAAACTGATGACAAATGTGGTACTCTTTTCTCCCATGCTCAAAAGAACCCTAAGGGGAGACCTGTGATCACAGGCATGTTCTGTCTTGTTCTTATTGCTCCATGAGAGAAACATGGTCGATTGATTTCCAAGCTTCAGTGGGTATTTGACACCACATTTGTCAAATGCAGCCACTCAAATTCTCACCTTTTCCTTGAAAGAAAAACACCCCTGATTTGCTAACTCCATGCAAAAATGAGATTGTGGTTAAAACACAGTAGAACTTAAGCTGTTCTTTAGGGCACATGTTTTTCTTTTTAAGTTAAAAAAATGCTGATGTAACCAGGGAAAACTTAATATTAAACTAATACCCTGCGGTTAACCTAAGTGTTACAGAATGAGTATAGTATAAATATTTCAAATCTTCAAGGAAAAGTAATTTGAACTGGTAAAACTGGCGGAATTGCCTTGCATGTAGTGGCTTTCTTGAATATTGTATATTTAAATATACATAAAAAGATATTCATATCCTCATAGAATCTATGTATCAGGTATTGAAGATTTTAATATGTGCCAGGTACTTTGCTAAGTGCTTTACATATATAGTCTAAGCATTACAGTAATCCTTACAATAGGAACTATCATTAGCGAGATTTTGCAGATGAGAAAATTGATGCTTAAAGAAGTAAATTAAAAAAAAAATTAACTCTTATTAAATTTCACGGAACTATTAAGTGGCAAGTCCTGGCTTTTAAACCAGATCTGCTTAATTCCAAAGACTGTCTTTTAAACCATCCTGCTATTTGGTTTAAAACTTTATTTATCCAATTTGCAGTTTTCTTTTTTTATCCCTCCAAAGATTTTTGCTCCTATTTAATATATAGCCTTGGAGACTTTTGTAGATCAAAAGTTAAGACCTAGTACCTTGTCTGCCAAACAGTTATTGACCCTCATTAGCATTTACTGGTAACAACCACTCTATCCAGTCCTGTTTTTATTGAAGTGCATTGGTTACTATCACTGTTTGAAAAGTATTTAAAATGGGTCCGAAGTCTATACAAAGAGTCTTTGCAAAATATAATTAAAGCACCTATTACACCTTTATGACATCAAGGCATATCATGCGTGATCTCTATTTTCCTTCTCCCTCAAATCTGGCCTACTGGTTTTATTTTCTCTCTGCACCAGGTCCAAAATCTGATGGTCTTGTACTGCTTTCCAGTGACCTGGCATTTTGCAAAATTTCTGGGATTTTCTCTAGAGCAGAAGCATCCAATTCATAGATCATAATCCAAATCTGATACGTCTATTTCGTACATTGTTCTTAAGGTTTTTTTTTTTTGAGGTAACAGTTAAAACTCAGGAAATTTCATATAAAATATCTGAATCCTAAACATAATCTGGCAACACTGGATCTGAGTTTCTGCGTGGTAATAAATGCCTAGCTCTGGGTAGTAGGAGCCCCTTTACATAGGGTGGTTCTCTCCTATATACCACAGACACAAGCACTCACAGTTGGCTTTCCAATTCTAGTTGCCAATGCCAGTAGCATCGGCATTATCAATTTATCAATTGTGCTTGCACTATTAGTTTTCTCACAGTAGAGAACTATTTCTCTATACCATGTCTTAAAAGTGGGAAAATGAAAAATATATCCAAAGGTTAGTGTACTTCAAGAAAAATGGAAAAAAGCATCTATCTCTCTAGATTTGAAGAATATTCAGTAATCTTTAATATGTAATCAAAATATTTTTACCAATTTTTTTTACTAATTTATGTTATCTCTCAAGTGACAGGGTTTATGACTTTGGATTTAGAACAAGATACTGTTTATCTGGTAAACAGTCACAGACACTGAAGAATTAACAAAAAGGAACAAGGACTAGAGTTACCAAAATTCTCTTTGATTCAGTCTAATTCCTTTAGAGTCACCCACATTTCTTTGAAGTTTAACTGTATAAGTCATATATTTAATTGAATCACTGAGCAAATTCATTTGTGAAGAACTATGTGTAAAAGTAGGTCCTTCCATTGTTGCTTTATTTGTAAAATGTTTATATATAATTTTCTTCTTTCAAATTCAATGAAAGAAATTTTACCTGTATTACATAGCATTCAGTTATAAATTAGTTAGTTAGCTAATCAATATCCCTCCCTCCCTTCTCCTTTACTAACAGAAGCCTTATTCTTTTTTTTTTATTTATGGATTTTTTTGGGTTTTTTTTGGCTGTGTCGGGTCTTTGTTGCTGCACGTGGGCTTTTTCTAGTGGTGGCTCGCAGGGGCTACTCTTCGTTGCAGTGGGCAGGCTTCTCATCGCGGTGGCTTCTCTTGTTGCAGAGCACGGCCTCTAGGCACGTGGGCTTCAGTAGTTTCAGCACACAAGCTCAGTAGTTGCAGCTCTAGAGCGCAACCTCAGTAGTTGTGTCACATGGGCTTAGGTGCTCCGTGGCATGTGGGATCTTCCCAGACCAGGGATCGAACCTAGAACATTCCAACCAACAGCAGAATACACATTCTTTTCCAGCACACACACAACTTATTCCAGGATAGATCACATGTTGGGTCACAAAACAAGTCTTAACAAATTCAAGAAGATTGAAATTTTACCAAGTATCTTTTCTGACTACAATGGAATGAAAATAAAAACTAAGAATGAAAATTGGAAAATTCACAAAAAGGTGGAAATTAAATAACACACTCTTGAATATCCATTGGATCAAAGAAGAAATCAAAAAGGAAATTAGATATTGGAAAATAGCTTAAGACAAATGAAAATGAAAACAAAATATACCAAAACTTATGGGATGCAGCAAAAGCAGTACTGAGGGAGGTTTATAGTGATAAATTCTTACATTAATGAGAAGAAATACCTCAAATAAACAATACAACCTTACACCTCAAAGAAGTAGAAAAGTAATAAACTAAGCCTAAAGTTATCAGAAGGAAGGAATAGAGATTAGAGTAGAAATAAATGAAGTAGAGAATGGAAAAATAGAAAATTGATGAAACCAGGAGTTGATTTTTGGAAAAGATAAACAAAATTGGCAAACCCTTAGCCATACTAATTAAGGAAAAAAAGAGAAGATTCAAATAAGTAAAGTCAGAAATGAAAGAGGAGACATTACAATTGATGTCACAGATATAAAAAGGGTCATAAGAGGCTATTATGCACAATTATATACCAACAAATTGAATAACCTAGAAGAAATGAGTAAATTCCTAGAAGCAGACAACCAACCTAGAAGTTGTCAACCTAGGTAGACGACCTACCAAGACTGAATTGTGACGAGATAGAAAACCTGAACAGAGTTATAACAAATAAGGAGGTTTATATAAATCAGTAATCAAAAACATCCTACAAAGAAAAGTCCAGGGCCAGATGTCTTAACTGTTGAATTACACTAAACATTTAAAGAATAAACACCACTTCTTCTTACTCTTCCAAAAAAATGGAAGAAAAGAGTACACTTCCAAACTCATTTTATGAGGCCATCATTATCCTGATACCAAGCCAAATAAGGACACCACAAGAAAAGAAAACTACGGGCCAATATCCCTGATGAACATAGATGCAAAAATTCTCAACAAAACACTAGAAAAATGAATTCAGCAACACATTAAAAGGATCATATGCCATGCTCAAGTGGGATTTATTCCTGGGATAAAAGAATGGTTCAACATAGGAAAATGAGGAGCTTCCCGGGTGGTCCAGTGGCTAAGACTCCACACTTCCAATGCAGGGGGCCTGGGTTTGATCCCTGGTCAGGGAACTAAATCTCACATGCTTCAATTAAGAGTTTGCATGCCCCAACAAAAGATTCCACATGCCACAACTAAAGATCCCTCATGCTGCAACAAAGATCCCACATAAGCAGAAACTAACACACCATTGTAAAGCAATTATACTCCAATAAAGATGTTTAAAAAAATAAATAAAATGAAAAATAGTGCATGTGAATTAATCATAAATAAATAAGACCAAAAAAAAAAAAAAGATCCCAAATGTAGCAACAAAGATCCTGCATGCCACAACTAAGACCTGGTGCAGCCAAATAAATAAATAAATATTTTTTTAAAAAATAGGAAAATGAATTAATTTCATACACCATATTAACAGAATGAAGGATAAATATCTCATGGTCATCTCAGTAGATGCAGAAAAATCATTTGACATAATTCAACACCCTTTCATTATAAAAACTCTCAAAAATCTTGTCATGGAAGGATTTTACTTCAATTTAGTAAAGCTCATATATGGAAAGCCCACATCATATGCAACAGTGAAGAACTGAAAGCTTTTCCTCTAAAATCAGAAAGAGACAAGGATGTCCACTCTCACCTCTTCTATTCAATATAGTACTGGAAGTACTAGCCAGAGCTATTAGGCAAGAAAAAGATATGAAAATCACCCAAATCAGAAGGGAAGAAGTAAAATTATCTCTGTTTGCAGATAACATGATCTTATATGTAGAAAACCCTGAAGACTCCACAATAAAAGATATTAACAAATAAATGAATTCAGTAAAGTTGCGGGGTAAAAAATCAACATAACAAAACGTTTTGTTTCTAAAATAGATAAACAACAAGATTTACTGTATAGCACAGGGAACTATATTCAGTATCTTGTAATGAACTATATAGTGGAAAAGAAAAAAAAGAATAGAGATATATACATATATACGTATAACTGAATCACTTTGCTGTACACCTGAAACTAACACAATATTGTAAATCAACTATATACTTCAATTAAAAAGAAGTTTCATTTTATACACCAGCAACAAACTATCAAAAAGGAAAATTAAGGAAACAATCCATTTATAATAACATCAAAAAGAATAAAATACTTAGAAATTAACTTAACCAAGGAGGTGAAAAACTTGTACACTGAAAACTACAAAACACTGCTGAGTAAAATTAAAGACAAATAAATGGAAAGGCATTCTGTGTTCACAAATTGAAAGGCTTAATATTGTTAAAATGTCTGTACTACCCAAAGTGATCTACAGATTCAGTGTAATTCCTGTCATAATGCCAATGGTATTTTTTATAGAAATAGAAAAAACAATCCTAAAACTCATATGGAATCACAAATAACTTCAAATAGCCAAAGCAATCTTAAGAAGATCAAAGCTGGAGACATCACAGTCCTCGTTTCAAAATATATCACAAAGCTACAGTAACTAAAATAGTATGGTACTGGCATAAAGACAACATATAGACCAAAGGAACAGAATAGAGAACCCAGAAATAAATCCATGCATTTATGGTCAACTGACCTTCGACAAGAGTGTCAAGAATATACAATGATAGTATCATCAACAAATGGTGCTGAGAGAACTGTATATCCACGTCTAAAAGAATAAAGTTGGACCCTTCTCTTACACTATACACAAAAATCAACTCAGAATCGATTAAAGATTTAAATGTAAGACCTGAAATTATAAAGTTCTTAGAAGAAAACATATGAGACAAGTTTGGAACATTGGTTTTGGCAAAGATTTCTTGGATATGACATCAAAACCACAGGAAACAAAAGCAAAAATAAAGTGGGACTACATCAAACTAAAATGCTTCTTCATAGCACAGGGAACAATCAACAAAGTAAAAAGGCAAACTATGGAAGGGGAGAAAGTATCTGATAAGAAGTTAATACCCGAATATACAAGGAACTCCTACAACTCAATAGCAAAAAAAAACAAACAAAACAAAACCAAAAACAAAACCCCCACAAATAACCTGATTAAAAAATGAGCAAGGGAATTGAATAGACATTTTTCCAAAGAAGATATAGAACTGGACAACAGTTATATGAAATGATGCTCAACATCACTAATCATGAGGGAAATGCAAAACAAAACCACACTGGAATGTCTCCTCACACCTGCCTGAAGGGCTGCTATATAAAAAAACCAAAAAAACAAAGATAAGTGCTGGCAAGGACTTGAAGAAATTGGAATGCTTGTACACAATTGATGTGAATGTAAGTTGGTGCAGCCAGTATGGAAAACAGTATGAAGGTTCTTTAAAGAACTAAAAATAGAATTATCATACGATCCAACCATCCTACCTCTGGGTATAAATTCAAAAGAATCAATCCAACCGTACTGTCTACAAGAAACTCACTTTAAATATTATGGCACAGAAAGATTAAAAGTAAAGGGATGGGTAAAGATATATTATGCTAATATGAATCCAAACTGTTGTCTGGAAGTAGAGCAGCCATCTTGTGTCCATAAGGATTAAGCCATTTGCTAAAGTGGGTAGATCCACAAGGAGCCTGGGTCTTGGATGCTTTTCTTAAGCACTGCACCAGCCTTGGACTTTATGTGTCCAGTCTTCTTGTTATGTGATAAAAATAAACCCCTACTTGGGTAAACCATGATAATTGTTACATATGACTGCAAGAAATCTCTAACTGATACTAAAGGAGACTAGCATTCATTGATGATTCTGTATTAGGAGCTTCACATATACTATTTTAATTTAATCCTTCTAGCAGCATTTTAAAGATGAAGACACTGAGACTCAGAACTTAAGTAACTAGTTGAGGGTTACACAGCTAGTGTATAGAGGAGCTTGGATATGAAACTTGGTCTTTGACATCCTGTGTAATCATCACCATCATTATAGGGTTAGCATTTTTTTGTTTCATTAACATGTTTGCACTAAAAGTGTTTTCCCAAGATGAGAATAATTTTTAACATAATTTTCAGTGAATATAAATAGTTGTTTTTATTGTAATTGTTATTTTTTAAAAATGTTAGGGAACAAATACATTTTCTTACCTGAAAGCTGGAGTCAGAATAAAGTTAGGTATATTGATTTAACCTTCATGCATAGCTTTTTGTGCAGAACTCCTGTTGAAATAAAATTACAAAGCAAGAAAAAAATCTCTGGCTTTTAAAAAACTTTTATTTTCTCTGTAATACTGCTTACGAAGATGTCATGATGCTAAGTACAAGAAGTGTACAATTGGGAAAAAAGTTGGAGAGATTAGATTAGAAGGGAGGGATGTGTATTTACTGAAGGAGGAACATATCTTGAAGCCTAATAAAGAAGAAAGATATTACAGGCTACATTTATGTATTGTTTGTCAGGGATGGATGGATGAATCTAAATGATTTTGTGCTATCAAGTTATCTGGTACAAGTTTCTGAAAAGTATTATACTCAGGGTGATGCTTTTTTTCTTTTTTCTCCAATCACCTTTGTCTTAAATTTTTAAAATCATGTCTGATTTGAGGGAAATATCGTCCATTCGTTTCTGGTTCATTTCCCCTTTACTCATTTATTTGTAACATAAATCTCTGAAACAGAGGGCTTTGGGAAGAGCTAAATTTAGTTTTCCATTATCTCTCATAATGAAAAACATCTAGATCAGAGTACAAAAGCCCTAAACAGAAAGTTGTAATTGGTATCTATGGATATTTCTTCAAGTTAGCTACTACATAAAGTTCCCATAGTCAACAACTTAAACTAGGGTCATTCTTCTGGTGCATTCCTCTCTGTGGAATATTGCAAGATACTTTCCTGGCAGAGTCAAGGAAGCTTTTTCAGAGTTGCTTCAATTCGACAAATGGTTTATTGAGTACCAGCAGGGGTCTAGGCTCTTTTGGGAATAAGAAATTTATATTAGTCACATTTCCAACCCTCAAATAACATCAAGGTCCATTGAATAGGTCAGACATAAGTAACAGATTGGAAGATCAAAAAGGTGTTTCTGGTCTGGCAATGAGAGCTATAGAGGTCTTTTGGGTTTATCAATGGGGAGATATAAATTAAGGCTTAAGTGTGCATGTGTGTGTGTGTATGAGAGAGAGAGAGAGAGAAAAAGAGAGAGGGAGAGAGGGAGAGAGGGAGGGAGGGAGAGATTTGGGTTAGACCTTAAGAGGTTTTTAAGACTTATATGTGCATGAAAAGAAGGCCAGGGTTGGGGGGTGTCACAAGTTAGGGCACATTTCATAGAGAGTTATAACGTCAATATGATGCAGGAATATCATAGATACTGGGGCAAGAAGTTCATGTACAAGGCAGGTTTTTGGAAGATTTATTTTGGGGAGGTACAATTTTATTCTCTATTTTTGTCTCTCAAACATAACCTCTACCTGGGATTGGTGACTGCTTTCTATCAAGTGCCCTTGTTAAATCATATAACTTTTCTCTCCTTTGCTCTTGTCACCTTGAGTTCCTTTATGGACATAGGTAAATAGGTAACCCCTTTAGCATGTCTTGGCTTGGTAGAAACTTTGAAAATCATTTAACCTTTGGAATTGCTGCTTTATTGTTATAAAAACTGATTAAAATTTTCTAGAATAAAAACTTCACAGAAGATTGCAAATTTATCTAGTTTTCCAATTTCATTTAACATTCCTGCTTTCAAAATATATTGAGATAAAAATGGACCCTTTAAGGTATAATTTTGAAAGAATGCAGAGAGATTCAGAAAATATATGATCTTAAGGTTCTCCAGGCTCTGAGTAATACTATATAGGTATAAATTTTACATGTGGAATTGAGACTCTTGTAAATAAAATTTCATTTACCTTCTTACTTATACGGAGGAAATGTGTATTGAGTTGAAATTGCCAATTCTCTGTGTCTGCAAAGCAGTAATAGAGGAGGGTAGGTTGAGGTTGGGAATAGTTTCCATTATTTATATGACTCCTAGTTGTTTAGCTAGAGGAAGATTTTAAAAATCCCTTTACTGTAGAAATAATGTCAGGTGGACTGCATCATGGTTTCAGTCTCACTGCAGTTCTGGGAATCCACAAATAACAAGAGCTGGACAATTCAGGAGACTCTGGCCAAGAACATAAAAGAAGACATAGCTTTCCTTTTTTTAAAAAAAGATGAACACAGTAAATGTTTTTTTAAAATGGATTGTTTTAGGAATACAGGTCTAGCAAGTGCAGATTTTAGGCCACAAACAATGTACAAAACAAACACACAAATAAAAAACACTCATTTTTTTCCTAGCAGTTTTTCTTTTAAACCCTTATTCTGCCTGCTGGTAAAGATTAAATATTAGTCAGTTCAATCACTTCAGGGGTAGCTGTCCTCCTACACATTTCCCCCATATTGTATGTAAGTTCCAGAGGACTTATGGGAGCTCTGGGAGAATTTCTTCTCATTCTTGGTTGTTGTCATCTATCCGCTATGACACCAGCTGAGATGTATATTATTTTTTCCACTTTCAGTAATTGATCTATGTGTGTTACTGCTGTATTCTGCTGTCGCAATCACATGGCCTCCGTACCCCACTTTGTGTATAAAACACCTTTGGCTCTGCTCCTGGACCCCAATGATGAAGGGGAAAGCTCTCCATTTAGACAAGCCCCAGAGGCATTCTATCTACTATTTCTCCGACTATGCTTGCAGCTGTCAAGTTCCTCTCTGTTTTATGTGCAAATGAAGGACACAGATCCTCACTCCTCTCAGATTCCAGGGTTTCTCTGCCTCCCAATCCCCAGCCTCTAAGGGCGCTTTCTTAGGGAACCAACAGCATATAGCCTTCTTGTTTTCCTTGTCCCTTCTCTTTTTCCTCCCCTTGCCACACATCCCCACTGTAAAAGGGAGGCTTCGTCTAGCCTGCAGGTGATGCGATGTGACTTCCTTCATTCTTTCCAATCTATTATTTAAAGCATACATTTTATGTTTTTAAGGGCTCAAATTTTGGGACCTCAGAAACTCAAAACCCTGGAAATGAAGTGTCAGGGTTTTTTTGTTTTCTTTTTTAACATTTTTTTTTTTTTTAAGTCTCGGTTTAAATTCTTTTTTTTTTTTTAAATCCTTAAGCCAACAATTTTTTTTTTTAATTAATTATTTTTGGCTGCGTTGGGTCTTCGTTGCTGCGCGCGGGCCCTCTCCAGTTGCGGCGAGCAGGGACTACTCTTCGTTGCAGTCTAGGCGCGCGCGGGCTTCAGTAGTTGTGGCGCACGGGCTTAGCCGCTCTGCGGCATGTGAGATCTTCCCAGACCAGGGCTCGAACCCGTGTCCCCTGCATTGGCAGGTGGATTCTCAACCACTGCGCCACGAGGGAAGCCCGAAGCGTCAGGTTTTGAAACTCAAAAGCTGTAACTGCCTTTCTGCTAATCTATCACCCTCCCTAAGACAAGGCATCATTATACTCATGCTGTCTTAGTAAGAAAGAATCACAGGGTAATAGAATTAATATATTAAGCCATATACCGCCACATTTGTGTTTTTAGCCATACTTTATGGAGATGTACAAAGAATATTTCCTTTTATTCTTGAACATCTCATTTTCAGGAACTGCAAAGAGTCTGGTTTTACCCTACTTACAGCTAACAAGTTAGCCTGCTACACAGTCTCATGGGTGATGGTAGAAGACATGAGACTCATGAGTCAGAGACAAAGGACAATTTATTACTAATATAAATAGCAGTAGCCAGAGTACCAATCAACAGTTTTGGAGCCCCAATTCCCACATGATGATGACAAGAGTGACAGATGCCACCTGTGTATGCAGCGGGTTATGTTACAGGAGAGGAACTTTCAGCTTAGGGAATTTGAGCGTTTTATAATAGTAAGCATACCTGCCTTTTGCTTCAGAGAGAGACATTATCTGTATAGCTGTTTGCAGATATTTTTGGAAAGATAGTATGTAGCTAAAGTCTGTTAGTGCCTTACTTGCAAGACATACAGGAATGCAAGAGAATCATGAATGTGTCTCCTTATTCCCATTAGCATTCAGAGAAATTTGCTTTAATAACAAAAACCCTTGGATCACCAAGCAAAAGTTTGAAGTCTATTAGTTGTCCATTGCCCCCTTAGATTATGATTTTAACCTTATCACAAAGTGATAAGGCAAAGACCCAGTACCCTGACACACGTGACAATAGCAATAGTGTTGAGTAGTAATGTTTATTTAATGAGATATTCCACCTCCCTCTCGGGTCCCAGGTCCTTAACACTGCCCCATGCTTGTTCATTCTAATGGGTATTGGCTATTGGGCACCCTTGTTTATTCATTTATTTTTTAGTCAACTTAAAAAATCAGTTTTAAGGATTTTTACTAGGATTAATGTGATCTGTTTTGAAATACATTTAAAACACCCTACTGAGACCTACTAAGAATAGGAAGGTGTTAGAGGGAAGATATGTTAACTCTTCCTTAAACTAAAATGAATTTTTTGTTTAAATCCAGTTTTTATGTATACAGAGGACAGCTTCTAGAGTAAATGCATGAGCCAAATAAATGGATAACAGTGAAAAAAAATGTAGTCAATTTTATATGTAAAAGCAACTGAATTTTCCTCTTTCCCTAGGGATGTTTAGTCTTATGCAGATAAATCCAGGATAATAAACCTGGGGACAATTCTGCTTTCTGGAAGGAAATTCTTTTGATTCCTCTTTGATTTTTATCAAAAAAATTAGTTTCTGGTATCTGTACTATTTAGTTACTGGTGATGATGGAGCAAATTAAAGTGTGCTAGTTATATTTACTATAGTTAAACAACCACAAAGGAGAATCTATATGAAATATTTATGGAAGCTGGTAATATTGTTTTACATTCATAATATTTTTAATAATAAAAGTGATAGCCATTCCATTTAAACTGCTTACCATTAGAGTGATAAAGATTATGTTTTTCAACTAATTAAATTAGGTCTCAGTGTATGGCATCTGGAGTGAACTCAGCTAACTGATATGCCTGGTAGCTTTCTTCCTAATCAGCAGGACATGAAGTCTGTGTTCCCTGACATGTGCTAAATCGTAGATCGTACTTGATGCAGCAGCACTAAAAATGAGGACCTCAGACAAGCCATCCTAGCCACTGTGGCACACATGCTTGGTGGTGTATCCCTTTGCATACCAGGGCAGCTTATAAAGGATGAGTGATCTTTCCTGTGTGGAGATAGTACAGTGTTTTTGCAGAGTGTACTTATTATCTCTAGAAAATTGACCTAAGATGTAATGTGGCTGCTGTGGGAGGATTTATGTAGTCATTAGGAAAATTTTGTCTTTATTGCAAAAGTGCTGGATATTTTGTCCTCAACTGAGAAGTATTGTGGTAATTAGTACTGAGGCATCTTGGAAAAGTAGTCTGGACCCTCATTGTAAATCCCTCCAAGGTATCAGCCTGAATGCTTTCCGCTACTTACATTTCATCCTCTATAACTCATGCCTCTGAGGAGACCCTTGAGGATCCTTGGCAAAGGACCAGTCGTTTATTTAGTTTCATCACAATAACAGCATCCAGACAGGAATGTTTGCACAATGCATCCAGGGAAATGGAATCACAATCCAGCTTTACCTAAGATTCTCATGCTTACAATGAGGTACAGAGGCAACAAAGAGCTGATAGATTTCAAGAGCTTGGACTCTGAGGAAGGCAGTGGCCATCCTGATGGTTAAGGACTAGAGGCCCTGCTCCTGCTTTCAGGGCACAAAATAAGCCTCCTGAATACTAGTGTGACACTGGAAGAGAGGGAGAGCCCTGGTTATGACCAGGGATAATATTCTTGAAGTCCAATAGCTAGGAAGTTCAGAACTGAGATTAATTTGGAGAAAATAAAGTGCTTATGATTGTGAACAAAAGATTTATGTTTGCTAAAATTACTTATTTGTTGATGATAGAATTTTACCCTGGTGATTCCTGTGATTGTCAATTAGCATGTATTTCTGTTTATTCATTCATTCAACAAATATTTATTGAGCTTCTATTATGTGACAAATCTTGTGCTAGGAGCTAGGAATATAACAGTGGGCAGTACAGTCATGATCCCAGTTCTCTGAAAGCTTACTGTCACTAAAGAATACAGATACTAAAACAGATAAATAATTGTAAGTGTGAGGTGTTTAAAATTTACAGGCACAAGTAAAGAATTCATAAATGTGATTTTACTTTTTTATAACTGAAAGCAGTTTTGCTCTGGAATCCCCATTTTTACAAACAGTGGGAAATTCCCAGTCTTGCCACTTGCAGGTAACTCAGTCACTCCCAGTCTAGAACATAGAGTATTTTAAATAAATATTTAGTGAATTTAAAGATTTATACTCAGTTCAAAATTCACATTTATATCAAGACTGTTTTCACCTTTCAAGGACTTTTCCTTTTATTTCCTAGGGATGTCATCTGGTTATAGCTTATGCAAATGACATCACAGCACTAGGGGAGAAGTGTCTGGTCCACATGCTGTCCTATTTCCTGGCTGACCTTCACTGAGGGGTCTTGTTCTCCTTGGTCCTTGAGTATCACCTTCTGATCCCATTGCAACTTTTGTTGATGTGCTCTGTTCCAGTTACTATTGCTGCATAACTTGCCACCCCCAACTTAGTGGAATAAAATGACAAACATTTTATTATACTCACAAATTCCATGAATCAAGAATTTGGAAAGGACATGATAGGAATGAATTATCTCTGCTCCATGATGTCAGAGATCTATGGGAAGACTCTGTTTGGGAGTAACTTGAAAACTGGGGTCTGGAATCATAAGAAGGCTTTCTCATTCACTTTCATGCCTGGAATAAAATAGTTCTTGCTGGGACCTCAGTTGGGGCTGTCAGGACAACACTTCTAAATATCCTCTTGTGTGGCTGCTTGGGCTTCCTCATAACATGGTGGCTGGTGGTATACTTTCTGTTTTTCACGTAATTGCAGGTGACAATGTCGCTAAGCTTTCTGATTCTCCATAATAGGGATTCTCCTTCCAGTTTTTGCACTTCATTTTGAACTATCTCATTGGCAGCATTCTCAAAATACAGATTTGTATTAACAGCCTGTTCAAGGCAACTTAGACTTTCTCAGTAATCCTCCTCAAAATCCTTTCAGCCCAGTTCCAAAGCAACTACTACATTTCTAGGTATTTGTATGGTAACCTTACTTTTACAGGTACAAAATTTGCATTAGTTTTCTACTGTTTGCAGCAACTTACCCCCAAACTTGATAGCTTAAGACAACAAAGTTTATTATTTCACAGTGTCTGTGAGTCAGCGGTCTGGGCACAGGTTAGCATAGGAACTCTCACATGATTACAGTCAAGATGTTAGTTGAGGTTGCAGTCTTATCTGAAACTTAACTGGGGAATGATCTGTGCCCAAGCTTACGCAATGGTTATTGGTAGGATTAAGTTCTTCATAGGTTGGACTGAGGCTGTCTTCAGTTCCTTGGCACATGGGCCTTTCCACATGGCAGCCTGGTTCATCAGAGTGAGCCAGCAAAGAAAACAAAAGAGCACCAGAAAGAGAGAGCATGTCAGAGCCAGAAGGCACAGTCTTTCATAATCTAATCTTGGAAGTAACATCCCATTACTTTAACTGCATTTTATTCACTAGAAGGAAGTCACTGGGTTCCGGCCCACACACATGAGGAGAGGATTACACAAGGGAGTCATTCTCAGGAGCCAGGAGATCACTGGGGACCATTTTAGAAGCAGCCTATTACATATACATTTATAGATTTGCTTATAAAAATATAACAATAAAAGAAAGTTTGCAAAGTATTTTAATATATTGAAAGAACCTTTGACTCTCAGACTAGAGACTTGGGTTTTCATTTGACCTCTGCTATTAATTGAGGAGTCTACTTAAATTCCATGGGTCTTAGTTACCTTAGCTCTAAAATGAGGATACTGATAAAGATATTTTGAAAGGTTTCTTCTTATTCTTTTACTGAAAATATTTTATTTTATTTTATTTTTTTATTGGAGTCTAGTAGCTTTACAATGTTGTGTTAGTTTCTGCTGTACAGCAAAGTGAATCAGTTATACATATACATATATCCACTCTTTTTTATATTTCCTTCCCATATAGGTTACCACAGAGCATTGAGTAGAGTTCCCTGTGCTATACAGTAGGTTCTTATTAGTAATCCGTTTTATATATATGAATGTATGTATGTCAATCTCAACCTCCAAATTCTTCCCATCCCCCTTTCCCCCCTTGGTAACCATAAGTTTGTTTTCTACATCTGTGACTCTTATTTCTGCTTTGCAAATAAGTTCATCTGTACCATTTTTCTAGATTCCATGTACAAATGATATTATATGATATTTGTCTTTCTCTTTCTGACTTACTTCAGTGTGTATGACAATCTCTAGGTCCGTCCATGTCACAGCAAATGGCATTATTTCGTTCCTTTTTATGGCTGAGTAATATTCCATTGTATATGTACCACATCTTCTTTATCCATTCCTCTGTCGATGGACATTTAGGTTGCTTCCATGTCCTGGCTATTGTAAATAGTGCTGCAATGAACATCGGGGTGCATGCATCCTTTCGAATTAAGGTTTTCTCCGGATATATGCCCAGGAGTGGGATTGCTGGGTCATATGGTGGCTCTATTTTTAGTTTTCTAAGGAGCCTCCATACTGTTCTCCATAGTGATTGTGTCAATTTACATTCCCACCAACAGTGCAGGAGGGTTCCCTTTTCCCCACACCGGTTTCTTCTTTTTTTTAAAAAAGATTACTAAAATCAGTATCTCAAATATATCTAGGAAATAATATAATGGAATGATAAAATGAAGGAGTAATAATAATATCTTTACACAGGTATACACATTTGGTATCCCTTTTTATAACATATGAGTTTTAAAATTTGATTTATTTTTAAAATTTTCAATATCTAGCTTTTAGAATTGAATATTACTATTTAGATCACTTTATGAGATCTTTGGAGAAACACTAAAAAAGCTAGAAAGTTCCACTCTTGGCAAAGCCTTTAAAATGAAACTAGATGTATTATGACTTCTGTGGGAGTATTCATTGAGGCCCTAATCCTTTCTGACTAGTATTCTGGCATTATCCACTCAATAGCATTTTTATTAGGAGATTTTATTGACTACTCTCTGTGGTAAAGGTTGTAGGCCTTCTTAGGCCTGCATCATTCTTTAAGGTGAGAAAGTTTCCTTTATTTGAAAAGGGAGAAAGGAATATCAAGTGAAAAAAATTAAGCTGAGAGTATTGACTATCTCAATAGTTTTTTTCTACTTTAGAAGATAACCAAAAGGAAAACTATTGATAAGATATACTACTTTCACATAGACAAGGGTCTGCCACAGTTAAGGTTGTCTTTCTGTCCTCAGTGATACAATATCCAATGAGGGAAATGCAACAAATTCGGGTCATAAGGTGTTTTTTTTTTTAATAATAAAGATAATAAATAACTCTTGTAAAACACTTACAAATATGTCAAATATAGAGAATAAATATCACTTACTGTTACACAACCCCCAAATAATCATTGATAGCATTTTAATATGTTTGGAATAATTTCTAATATTTTTAGACCCTAAGGTTACAAAAATGAATAAAACATGGTGTCTGCTTTCAAGATGTTTGTAATCTAATGGAGATAATAGATATATAAATATATGATGAAAAATCAGTGTGGTAAGTTTATTAAAGAAGGTATGCACCAAGTGTTATAGAAGCATGAAGGAAGAACACTTAATTCAGTCTCGTGGTGGAGTTGGGTGTCAGAGAATACCTCTTAGAAGTGGTAGAGGAGGTGAACTTTAAATTATGAATCTTAAATGAGTAATTTTGAATTACTTGAGAATGAGGCAGGGGGATGATGGGTCTAGGACTTATATGGATACCAAGATTTTTTTCTTTTTCTTTTCTTATTTCCTTTCTTCCTTCTGTCTCTCTTTGGCGTGAGTCTCACCCCTAAGACTCTGCCAGTTGAGGGTCACAAGGGTCACCAAGGCTGTAGGTGACCCTGCCCCAAGGGCTCCAGGCACCTTACCTCCATGGCTCTGAGAGGTTGCTGTCTGGCCTGGTGAAACTGAGGCAATTCACCCCCTTCCCCCCACCACCCCCGCCCACACCCCCACCCATACCAACCTCCTTCGTTTGAAACCAAGGAGGCAGCCTTGATGATCTCTGAATTGCCTTCAGGGTCATTTTTCCTTGTGGTTTTGAAGTATACCACAGTGGCAGCTGGATAACTCTATGATCTGGTCTTGTAGGATCTAAGAAGCCTGACAGCCTTCCTTCATTTCATCCTGTCTCTATCTTCTTCAGTTTAAACTGGCAATGTTTCTGCTGGGGTGCCTGATTAAGGCAGTGACTCATACTCATACTAATCTCTTTATCAAATGGCTGTTTGGCCACACCCTTAGTGGCTCTTTACTGAATACATTTTCTCATTTTTTGCAATATGGGAAGGCTGAGGATTTTCCAAATCCTTAAGTTCTGTTTCTTTCTTGCTTAACATTTTCTTTTTCAATTCATTTTCTCTCCTTTCACATTTTACTATAAGCAGTCAGGGGGAACCAAGCCACTCCTTCAATACTTTGCTTTGAAATCTCCTCAACTAGATATCCAGTTTCATTACTTGCAAGTTCTCCTTCCACAAAATGCTAGAATAAGAACACAATTCAGCCAAGTTCTTTGCCACTTTACAACAAGGTTTGCCTCTCCTCCAGTTTCCAATAACAAGTTACTTATTTTTATCTGAGACCTTGCCAGAATGGCCCTTACTGTCCATATTTCTGCTCATGATTCTTTATGTATTCTCTAAGTAGATAAAAGTGTAAGCAGATAGGTTAGGGTGTCCCTGGAGAAAAGAGAACCAGGAATGGCTTTCTTGACATAAGAGAAGCCATTTTGGCCTAAGCCATTTTGTGATCTAAGCCTGGCCACAATGCTTGCCCTTGAACAGGTCTCAGTAATCAATGATCTTAAGGGAAGTAAGGGAATGCAGGAACAAAGGAAAAGCAGTCAAGAAACAATAGTTTAGCAATAAAACAGAGTCCTAGTTCCTCCTCAAGGGATATACATAACAATCTGATACAGTCTTTGAGTTCTGCAGGAACTAAGGCCCCCATCCAGGTGGAGGATGGTGACTACAGGCTGACTCCAGACTGGTTGGAATGAGAAAGTTGATGATTAAACCTTACACATTTATGGGAGGAGCTTAGGGAGTTTGGAAGGAATAGGAGGATCAGAGAAAATATCCCTAATCAGCCCCATGGCACTGGTTCTAACCAGTGCAGCAAGGCAAGAAAAGGAAATCAAAGGCAAATAGATTGGAAAAGAAGAAATAAAACTGTCCCTGCTTGCAGATGACATGATTGTCTTCCTAGAATAGCCCCCCAAATCAACAAGAAGTCTTCAAGAACTAAAAAGTGGGGTCAGCAAGGTAGCAGGATACAAGATGAACATATATAAAATTTAATTGTATTCCTTTATACTAAGAATGGACACCAAAATTAAAAATACAATACCATTTATAATCACTCAAAAATTAAATATTTAGAGATAAATATAACAAAGCATGTACAGAAACTATATGCTGAAAATTATACAATTCTGATGAAAGAAATCAAACATGATCTACTTAAATGGAGTGGTACACGATGTTCATGGATAGGAAGAATCAATATATTAAAGATATCAATTCTTCTTTAATTGATATATAGGTTTAACACAGTTATTAAAATCTCAGCAAGATTTTTTGTAGCTATAGATAAAGCTACTTTAAAATTTATTTGAAAGGTAAAAGAACTAGAATAGCTAAAACAATTTTTATTAAAAAAATATAATGATAGGAGTCAATCCACCCATTTCAACTTACTGTATAGGTACAGTAATCAAGACTGCATGGCAGCAGAATAGGTATAGATAAATGTAACGAACAGAAAACCTAGAAATAAACGTACAAATATGCCTACATGATTTTTGACAAAGGGTATGGCTATAGAAGGGCATTGTGATGGGTCCTTGTCGTGGTGAAAATGTTCTGTATGTTGACTATACCAGTGCCCATATCTTAGTTATGATATTGAGTTATAGTTTTGTAAGATATTACCATTGGGGGAAACTGGGTATAGGGTACATAGGATCTCTCTGTATTATTTCTTACAACTGCATGTGAATGTATCTTTATCTCAAAATAGAAACTTTAATTTAAAAATAAATTATAGGTTCTGTTTCCCTGGAACCACACCCAGTACCAATAATCATATCAGTCAGAGTACAATAAAGGAAGCAGAGCCACTGTGAATGTCATGGGATAAGGGATTTATTATAGGAATAAGACTTTATACAATTTTGGGAGGCCTTAGGGAAGTAAAATTCCAGAATGAGAAGTTGGTGGATCAGAAAACAAATCACTAATCAGGCTTCTTGAAGTAGTGGTGTAGATGGAGAAGACAGAGCTTGCAGGGGAATCTGAAATATACAGCGTGCACAGCTGCTGACGTGGGACTGTGAAGATGGAGTGAATAGAGAGGTTTAGGAGAAGCTCTTACCTCTTTGTAGCTTTCACCTCTGTGTGTCAGCGGCCAAGTGTCTGGTCTTAGCTCTGGGGCCTTTGATGGTCGTCAGGTCCATCAGTTGCGAAGAAGAGCTGGATGGACGTGGAACAGAGGAAAGGATGAACTGGTACCTACTTGGCTTTTGTGTCTTTCCATCTGATTTTGAAAAGACTCTTAAGCATAATAGTCACTGTTCATTTCCACCTGCCAAATCTCATGTAAGTTCCTTTTTTGGCCAATTCCAACTATAGGGAAGGGCATTTTGGAAAACATAATTCCCAACAAATCCCTGTATTAATAATAGCAGCTAAAATTTGTTTATGGAATGCTAACTTTGTGCTACTTTAGGCACTGTTTCATGTGTGTTACATGCATTATTATATTTTACATAACGTATTATGTGGTTGGTCCTAAAGGCACAGGGATTATGTAGAAGAGTCAGGTGCAAAACTCAAGCAGTCTAGACCTAGAGTTTGCACTTAGAAAGTCATCCTGATATTGCCTCCCCAACTGGTCCTGGAGCCCAACAGGATCTCTGCCCATTTTTGCTGAAGTTATTCAAAATATATTTCAATTGAATGGGACAACCTAGAATTCTTCCAAAAAACTCCACCTTTTTACCAATCTTACTTGAGTTGGGTTTCTGTCAATTGAAATATAGAAAGAACTGACAGGAGAGATCTTCTGTCTTGACTCCTTGGTTTTTCAATCAGTTGAGAGAGGTTATATTCTTTTCTTTTTTTTTTTGGCTGTGTCAGGTCTTAGTTGCAGCACGCAGGCTTCGTTGAGGCATGTGGGATCTTTCGATGCGGTGCTCTGGCTCTTCGTTGTTTTATGTGGACTTCTCTCTAGTTGTGGTGCACAGGCTCCAGAGCACGTGGGCTCTGTAGTTTGCAGCACGCGGGCTCTCTAGTTGAGGCACGTGGGCTTAGTTGCCCCGCCATGTGGGATCTTAGTTCCCCGACCAGGGATTGAACCCACGTCCCCTGCATTGGAAGGTGGATTCTTTACCACTGGACGACCAGGGGCGACCTGAGAGAGGTTATATTCTAAGGAATCTTAGGATATCTCTACCATGGCAACTAGGATTCCGTGCATACATGGCCTTCTGTATCCAATCCTGCTCATCACATTTTATGAAAAACACATTCTATAATACCCCAAACATCTTGTTGGGAGAAGAGGTTGCCAGGACAATAGTCTCAGAATAGATGCAGAAAGACTATTGATAGAGAGGGAGAAAGCTGA
The DNA here is from genome assembly GCF_028021215.1 of Eschrichtius robustus. Taxonomy (NCBI): domain Eukaryota; kingdom Metazoa; phylum Chordata; class Mammalia; order Artiodactyla; family Eschrichtiidae; genus Eschrichtius; species Eschrichtius robustus. The sequence continues at coordinate 61,200,964 of NC_090826.1, forward strand.
CTATGACTCACAGCTATCAGGTTTCTGAATTCCTAGTTTTCTGGTTAGAACAGAATTTGTGTTTCTGAGTTGGTGGGAAGCTGGTGGAAGTGGGAAAGAGCAGAGCTGATTTTGTACCTACTTCCTGGGTGGTAGAGTTCTGTTTCAGAGGTTAAAGAGTACATGGTCTAATGGATTAACTTCTTAATCCAATGTTATCCAAAATGAAATTTCTCCCAGACTTTGTAATATTTTTGCCCATTATTTTTGTCTTTAGAGCTCTTTTAACTTTTGTTAATTGTGGGACTTAAAAATAATTTTAAAAAATTGAAGTATAATTTATATACAGAAAATTGCAAATAAGTGAATCATAAATAATCAGTGAATTTTCACGAATCAAACACATCCATATAATTAGCATTCAGTTCAAGAAACAGAATTCTACAGATATCTGAAAAGTCTCTGTTGTACTTTCTCCTAGTCATTACCCTAGAAGTCTATGTTGACTTTTATCAGCATATTTCCCCATTTTTGTACTGTATCTAAAAGCAACATTATAGTATGTTCTTTTTGTGTACGAATTCTCTTGCTCAATATTGTTTGTGAGTTTCATCTATATTGTGTGTGGGTGCAGATTTTATTCTCTTGCTGTGTTCCTTTGTGTGAATATACCATAATTTACTCATTATCTGTTCTTGATGGGCATTTGGATAGTTTCCAGTGTTTGACTGTTATGAAGTGTTGCTATGAGCATTCTAGAATATGTCTTTTTGCAAATATAAGTATGCACATATTTTTGCTGTATATCCATGTGTGTAATTATCGAGTCATTGGACTGTCATATATTCAGCTTTGTAAATACTGCCAAATCATTTCACAAAGTGTACTGGTTTACAAGACTACTAACAGTGTCTGAGAACTCCAGTTGCTCCATATCCTTTCCAACACCTGGCTTTTTTGCTCAGGAGATTTTTAAAAAATTTTTTATTTTTTAATAAAAATTGTGTAATTTAAAGTACTCAAATGGATTTTAAAGGAAAGTTGGGAAATGGACTATGAGAAAATATTATCCAGTAGATATATAAACTAGAGATTTAAAAAAAAATAAATTTATTTATTTATTTTTGGCTGTGTTGGGTTTTCCTTGCTGTGTGTGGGCTTTCTCTAGTTGTGGTAAGCAGGGGCTACTTTTCCTTGTGGTGAGGAGGCTTCTTATTGGGGTGGCTTCTCTTGTTGCAGAGCACGGGCTCTAGGCGCATGGGCTTCAGTAGCTGTGGCACGAGGGCTCAGTAGTTGTGCCTCGCTGGCTCTAGTGCGCAGGCTCAGTAGTTGTGGCGCATGGGCTTAGTTACTCCGTGGCATGTGGGATCTTCCCGGACCAGGGCTCAAACCCATGTCCCCTGCACTGATAGGTGGATTCTTAACCACTGCACCACCAGGGAAGTCCCGAGAGGTGTGTTCTTAAAACAGTTGGGAAGGGGAGGAATACTGGATATCGGTGTCACTAGTAATGCCTATTGTACCTTGCATTTTCTTCTGGACATTTCTAAGTTGCAGTAAGAGTAATAATTAAATGTTTTAACCACTGTTACCACTTTTCCAGAGCAGCCCTGTGAGGTAAATACTATTTTATCCATTCAACAGGGGATATCACTAATCCAGAGAAAAAGTGGAAAGGTTGAAGGGGGCTCCAGTTCTATCAGAGTCCCGGGGTATTAGGCAGCTTACCAGAAGAGGAACTCAGATATCAGATGGAGAAAGGAAGCAGCGTTTACTGAGCATCTGCTATGAGCTAGTCTCTGTGTAGGAATTTCACAAATATTATCTCACTGAATATTCATAATTGATGTATGAAGTTTTCTTAGACTTATTCTACAGGTTAGGAAATGAAGGCTCAGAGATGCTAAGTAGCTTTATTGGATCACACAGTTGGTAAAGGTATATCTGGAATTTAATCTCAGTGTGATTGACCTTGACTCTATAGTTCACATATTCACATATGAATTAATTCATTAATTTATTCAATCATGTTTATTGAACACATTCTCTGTGGCTGGAATTATTCAATGAACTATGTATACAGCAATAAATGAGAGATATAAATTCTTACTTTTGTGGAGATTATCTTCTGGTGAAGGGAACTAGACAATAAACAGTAAAGAAATAAACAAGCAAGAAAATTATAGATTGCCATAATTGCTGTGAAGACAAAGTCCAGGGTAATGGGATGGAGAGTGACTGGTGAATGAGAGCCATTTTATAAAGGGTGTTCAGGGAAGGCTTGTCTCAGCAGGTGATAGCTGATCTAAAAGTTGGGGAATGAGAAAGAACCTGGTCCCTGAAAATCCCAGGGAGGATATTAGTCGAAAGGAACAGAAGGTACCCAGGTCCTGCTGTGGGAAAGAGATGGGTGAGTGTGAGAAACTTAAAAGGAACTAATTTGCTTGAGGGCCATGAGTAAGGCAGACAGTGAGTGAGGAGAAGATGGGGAAGTAGGCAGGTTGGAGGAGGTCGTTGAGGGGTGTGACCACCGGTTGACCTACAAGCTGGACCTGGCAATCAGAGGCTCCTTATCCCCTCCCTTGTCCTTGGAATGTATATCCTGCCCACTCTTCCTATTGTGGGAGACGTTTTCAAGGACAAAGACTTGAGAGAGCAATGTACTGTTGAGTTCATCTGGATGGCACATATGGCTGAATCCAGTTAAGGCATCTCTGTAAACTTTGCAGATTCTGGTACATGGATGCAGAGATCTATTCATATTGTGGCCACCCAAGAGAAGTATTGTATGTAAGTTCCCTTGCTTATTAAATTGGCCATCTACCAATCTGGAGTACAGTAGTTCTTTCTTCTGTCTCTCTTGCCCTCCATATGTGCAGGGACCAGTTTCAGATTTCACCTGGGGAACTCCCCAGTTTGCGAACCAACACAGATCATGTATGGCTTTGGATATCAGATAAAGGAACTAAAAAAGTATTTTATACGTGGATGTGACATAATCTTGATGATGATTTAGGAAGGTTGATCTTGTTGTTACCCAGAAGGGGAAGAGGCCAGAATCAGGAAGACCTTTTAGGAGGCTACTGTAATAGCTGAGTTCAGCAGTTATAGTGGAAAGGAAAGGACAGTAATGAGGGAGTCCGTGAAGGGAGGATTGGAGGATATGGAGACTTACTGAATATTCTGTGGGTAGGGTAAAGAGGAGGGAAAAGTCAATGGCAGCTTCTAGATTTAGGACTTGGGGGACTAGAAAGTGTAACAAACTGGAAATCTTGAGGAGGAGTCGAGGAAAGAGAAAGGTATTATTATGAAATATGACACATAAGAAGTCACAATAAAATAACAATGTTGAATGTAACGGTAGCTTTCTCTTTTCTCATTGCTTTAAAATTTTTTATTTGATGACCATATATTAAAATAAAAGTAAAGAGTGACCAAAAAAAAGAGAGTTTGAATGTTCATTCCTGAGACTGATAGAATTTGCAGTTTCTGTTACTTTTCTACAACTGAGTTGGTAGTAGAAAATGAAGTGGATGGAAAGCACAATGCAAACAACATAATTCAGCCAGCTTGGAAGGTAAATTGAGGTAAACATTTTGTTTATTGCTAAGACGAATGAGAGGATAATTGGAAAGAGAGTCCAAGAGCAAAATATTATAAATATCTTTTTTTTTAAACATCTGTATTGAAGTATAATTGCTTTACAATGGTGTGTTAGTTTCTGCTTTATAACAAAGTGAATCAGTTATACATATACATATCTTCCCATATCTCTTCCCTCTTGCATCTCCCTCCCTCCCACCCTCCCCATCCCACCCCTCTAGGTGGTCACAAAGCACCGAGCTGATCTCCCTGTGCTATGCGGCTGCTTCCCACTAGCTATCTATTTTACATTTGGTAGTGTATATATGTCCATGACACTCTCTCACCCTGTCACATCGCACCCCTCCCCCTCCCCATATCCTCAAGTCCATTCTCTAGTAGGTCTGTGTCTTTATTCCCGTCTTGCCACTAGGTTCTTCATGGCCTTTTGTTTTTCCCTTAGATTCCATATATATGTGTTAGCATACTCTATTTGTTTTTCTCTTTCTGACTTACTTCATTCTGTATGACAGACTCTAACTCCATCCACCTCATTACAAATACCTCCATTTCATTTCTTTTTATGGCTGAGTAATATTCCATCGTATATATGTGCCACATCTTCTTTATCCATTCATCCGATGATGGACACTTAGGTTGCTTCCATGTCCTGGCCATTGTAAATAGAGCTGCAATGAACATTTTGGTACATGACTCTTTTTGAACTATGGTTTTCTCAGGGTATATGCCCAGTAGTGGGATTGCTTGGTCGTATGGTAGTTCTATTTGTAGTTTTTTAGGGAACCTCCATACTGTTCTCCATAGTGGCTGTATCAATTTACATTCCCACCAACAGTGCAAGAGTGTTCCCTTTTCCCCACACCCTCTCCAGCATTTATTGTTTCTAGATTTTTTGATGATGGCCATTCTGACCGGTGTGAGATGATATCTCATTGTAGTTTTGATTTGCATTTCTCTAATGATTAATGATGTTGAGCATTCTTTTCATGTGTCTGTTGGCAATCTGTATATCTTCTTTGGAGAAATGTCTATTTAGGTCTTCTGCCCATTTTTGGATTGGGTTGTTCGTTTTTTTGTTATTGAGCTGCATGAGCTGCTTGTAAATCTTGGAGATTAATCCTTTGTCAGTTGCTTCATTTGCAAATATTTTCTCCCATTCTGAGGGTTGTCTTTTCGTCTTGTTTATGGTTTCCTTTGCTGTGCAAAAGCTTTTAAGTTTCATTAGGTCCCATTTGTTTATTTGTGTTTTTATTTCCATTTCTCTAGGAGGTGGGTCAAAAAGAATCTTGCTGTGATTTATGTCATAGAGTGTTCTGCCTATGTTTTCCTCTAAGAGTTTGATAGTGTCTGGCCTTACACTTAGGTCTTTAATCCATTTTGAGTTTATTTTTGTGTATGGTGTCAGGGAGTGTTCTAATTTCATACTTTTACATGTATCTGTCCAATTTTCCCAGCACCACTTATTGAAGAGGCTGTCTTTTCTCCACTGTGTATGCTTGCCTCCTTTATCAAAGATAAGGTGACCATATGTGTGTGGGTTTATCTCTGGGCTTTCTATCCTGTTCCATTGATCTATATTTCTGTTTTTGTGCCAGTACCAAACTCTCTTGATCACTGTAGCTTTGTAATATAGTCTGAAGTCAGGGAGCCTGATTCCTCCAGCTCCGTTTTTCGTTCTCAAGATTGCTTTGGTTATTCGGGGTCTTTTGTGTTTCCATACAAATTGTGATATTTTTTGTTCTAGTTCTGTGAAAAATGCCAGTGGTAGTTTGATAAGGATTGCATTGAATCTGTAGATTGCTTTGGATAGTAGAGTCACTTTCACAATGTTGATTTTTCCAATCCAAGAACATGGTATATCTCTCCACCTATTTGTATCATCTTTAATTTCTTTCATCAGTGTCTTATAATTTTCTGCATACAGGTCTTTTGTCTCCTTAGGTAGGTTTATTCCTAGATATTTTATTCTTTTTGTTGCAATGGTAAACGGGAGTGTTTTCTTAATTTCACTTTCAGATTTTTCATCATTAGTGTATAGGAATGCAAGAGATTTCTGTGCATTAATTTTGTATCCTGCTACTTTACCAAATTCATTGATTAGCTCTAGTAGTTTTCTGGTAGCTTCTTTAGGATTCTCTATGTATCGTATCATGTCATCTACAAACAGTGACAGCTTTACTTCTTCTTTTCAGATTTGGATTCCTTTTATTTCTTTGTCTTCTCTGATTGCTGTGGCTAACACTTCCGAAACTATGTTGAATAATAGTGGTGAGAGTGGGCAACCTTGTCTTGTTCCTGATCTTAGTGGAAATGGTTTCAGTTTTTCACCATTGAGGACAATGTTGGCTGTGGGTTTGTCATATATGGCCTTTATTATGTTGAGGAAATTTCCCTCTATGCCTACTTTCTGCAGGGCTTTTATCATAAATGGGTGTTGAATTTTGTCGAAAGCTTTCTCTGCATCTATTGAGATGATCATATGGTTTTTCTCCTTCAATTTGTTAATATGGTGTATCACGTTGATTGATTTGCGTATATTGAAGAATCCTTGCATTCCTGGGATAAACCCCACTTGATCATGGTGTATGATCCTTTTAATGTGCTGTTGGATTCTGTTTGCTAGTATTTTGTTGAGGATTTTTGCATCTATGTTCATCAGTGATATTGGCCTGTAGTTTTCTTTCTTTGTGACATCTTTGTCTGGTTTTGGTATCAGGGTGATGGTGGCCTCGTAGAATGAGTTGGGGAGTGTTCCTCCCTCTGCAATATTTTGGAAGAGTTTGAGAAGGACAGGTGTTAGCTCTTCTCTAAATGTTTGATAGAATTCGCCTGTGAAGCCATCTGGTCCTGGGCTTTTGTTTGTTGGAAGATTTTTAATCACAGTTTCAATTTCAGTGCTTGTGATTGGTCTGTTTATATTTTCTATTTCTTCCTGGTTCAGTCTCGGCAGGTTGTGCATTTCTAAGAATCTGTCCATTTCTTCCAGGTTGTCCATTTTATTGGCATAGAGTTGCTTGTAGTAATCTCTCATGATCGTTTGTATTTCTGCAGTGTCAGTGGTTACTTCTCCTTTTTCACTTCTAATTCTATTGATTTGAGTCTTCTCCCTTTTTCTCTTGATGAGTCTGGCTAATGGTTTATCAATTTTGTTTATCTTCTCAAAGAACCAGCTTTTAGTTTCATTGATTTTTACTATTGTTTCCTTCATTTCTTTTTCATTTATTTCTGATCTGATCTTTATGGTTTGTTTCCTTCTGCTAGCTTTGGGGTTTTTTTGTTCTTCTTTCTCTAATTGCTTCAGGTGCAAGGTTAGGTTGTTTATTCGAGATGTTTCCTGTTTCTTGAGGTAGGCTTGTATTGCTATAAACTTCCCTCTTAGCACTGCTTTTGCTGTGTCCCATAGGTTTTGGGTCGTCGTATCTCCATTGTCATTTGTTTCTAGGTATTTTTTGATTTCCCCTTTGATTTCTTCAGTGATCACTTCGTTATTAAGTAGTGTATTGTGTAGCCTCCACGTGTTTGTATTTCTTACAGATCTTTTCCTGTAATTGATATCTAGTCTCATAGCGTTGTGGTCGGAAAAGATACTTGATACGATTTCAATTTTCTTAAATTTACCAAGGCTTGATTTGTGACCCAAGATATGATCATCCTGGAGAATGTTCCATGAGCACTTGAGAAAAATGTGTATTCTGTTGTTTTTGGGTGGAATGTCCTATAAATATCAATTAAGTCCATCTCGTTTAATGTATCATTTAAAGCTTGTGTTTCCTTATTTATTTTCATTTTGGATGATCTGTCCATTGGTGAAAGTGGGGTGTTAAAGTCCCCTACTATGATTGTGTTGCTGTCGACTTCCCCTTTTATGGCTGTTAGTATTTGCCTTATGTATTGAGGTGCTCCTATGTTGGGTGCATATATATTTATAATTGTTATATCTTCTTCTTGGATTGATCCCTTGATCATTATGTAGTATCCTTCTTTGTCTCTTATAATAGTCTTTATTTTAAAGTCTATTTTGTCTGATATGAGAATTGCTACTCCAGCTTTCTTTTGATTTCCATTTGCATGGAATATCTTTTTCCATCCCCTCACTTTCAGTCTGTATGTGTCTCTAGATCTGAAGTGGGTCTCTTGTAGACAGCATATATATGGGTCTTGTTTTTGTATCCATTCAGCCAGTCTGTGTCTTTTGGTGGGAGCATTTAATCCATTTACATTTAAGGTAATTATCGCTATGTATGTTCCTATTCCCATTTTCTTAAATGTTTTGGGTTTGTTATTGTAGGTGTTTTCCTTCTCTTGTGTTTCTTGCCTAGAGAAGTTCCTTTAGCATTTGTTGTAAAGCTGGTTTGGTGGTGCTGAACTCTCTCAGCTTTTGCTTGTCTGTAAAGGTTTTAATTTCTCCATCAAATCTGAATGAGATCCTTGCTGGGTAGATTAATCTTGGTTGTAGGTTTTTCTCCTTCATCACTTTAAGTATATCCTGCCACTCCCTTCTGGCTTGCAGAGTTTCTGCTGAAAGATCAGCTGTTAACCTTATGGGGATTCCCTTGTGTGTTATTTGTTGTTTTTCCCTTGCTGCTTTTAATATGTTTTCTTTATATTTAATTTTTGACAGTTTGATTAGTATGTGTCTTGGCGTGTTTCTCCTTGGATTTATCCTGTATGGGACTCTCTGTGCTTCCAGGACTTGATTAACTATTTCCTTTCCCATATTAGGGAAGTTTTCATCTATAATCTCTTCAAATATTTTCTCAGTCCTTTTCTTTTTCTCTTCTTCTTCTGGGACCCCTATAATTCGAATGTTGGTGCGTTTAATGTTGTCCCAGAGGTCTCTGAGACTGTCCTCAGTTCTTTTCATTCTTTTTTCTTTATCCTGCTCTGCGGTAGTTATTTCCACCATTTTATCTTCTAGGTCACTTATCCGTTCTTCTGCCTCAGTTATTCTGCTATTGATCCCATCTAGAGTATTTTAAATTTCATTTATTGTGTTTTTCATCGTTGCTTGGTTCCTCTTTAGTTCTTCTACGTCCTTGTTAAATGTTTCTTGCATTTTGTCTATTCTATTTCCAAGATTTTGAATCATCCTTACTATCATTATTCTGAATTCTTTTTCAGGTAGGCTACCTATTTCCTCTTCATTTGTTAGATCTGGTGTGTTTTGACCCTGCTCCTTCATCTGCTGTGTGTTTTTCTGTCGTCTCATTTTGCTTATCTTACTGTGTTTGGGGTCTCCTTTTTACAGGCTGCAGGTTCGTAGTTCCCGTTGTTTTTGGTATCTGTCCCCAGTGGCTAAGGTTGGTTCAGTGGGTTGTTTAGGCTTCCTGGTGGAGGGAACTAGTGCCTGTGTTCTGGTGGATGAGGCTGGATCTTGTCTTTCTGGTGGGCACGTCCACGTCTAGTCGTGTATTTTGGGGTGTGTGTGGCCTTATTATGATTTTAGGCAGCCTCTCTGCTAATGGATGGGGCTGTGTTCCTGTCTTGCTAGTTGTTTGGCATAGGGTGTCCAGCACTGTAGCTTGCTGGTTGTTGAGTGAAGCTGGGTCTTGATGTTGAGATGGAGATCTCTTGAGAGATTTTCGCCATTTGGTATTACGTGGAGCTGGGAGGTCTCTTGTGGACCAGTGTCCTGAAGTTGGCTCTCCCACCTCAGAGGCACAGCCCTGATGCCTGGCTGGAGCACCAAGAGCCTTTCATCCACACGGCTCAGAGTAAAAGGGAGAAAAAATAGAAAGAAAGAAAGAGGATAAAATATAGTGAAGTAAAATAAAGCTATTATAAAGCAAAGCTATACAGACAAAATCTCACCCAGAAGCATATACATATACACTCACAAAAAAAGGAAAAGGGGAAAAATTAATATATCCGGCTCCCAAAGTCCACCTCCTGAATTTGGGATGATTTGTTGTCTATTCAGGTACTCAACAGATGCAGGCACATCAAGTTGATTGTGGAGATTTAATCCGCTGCTTCTGAGGCTGCTGGGAGAGATTTCCCTTTCTCTTCTTTGTTCGCCCAGCTCCCGGGTTTCAGCTTTGGATTTGGACCCGCCTCTGCGTGTAGGTCACCTGAGGGCGTCTGTTCCCCGCCCAGACAGGACGGGGTTAAAGGAGCAGCTGCTTCGGGGGCTCTGGCTCACTCAGGCCGGGGGGAGGGAGGGCTACAGAGGAGGCGGGGCGAGCCTGCGGCGGCAGAGGCCGGCGTGACGTTGCACCAGCCCGAGGCGCGCCGTGCGTTCTCCCGGGGAAGTTGTCCCCGGATCACAGGAACCTGGCCGTGGCGGGCTGCACAGGCTACCGGGAGGGGCGGTGTGGAGAGTGACCTGTGCTCGCACACAAGCTTTTTGGTGGCAGCAGCAGCAGCCTTAGCGTCTCATGCCTGGCTCTGGGGTCTGCGCTGATCGCCGCGGCTCGCGCCCGTCTCTGGAGTTCGTTTAGGTGGCGCTCTGAATCCCCTCTCCTTGCGCGCCGTGAAACAAAGAGGCAAGAAAAAGTCTCTTGCCTCTTCGGCAGCTGCAGACTTTTTCCCGGACTCCCTCCCAGCCAGCTGTGGTGCGCTAATCCCTTCAGGCTGTGTTCACGACGCCAACCCCAGTCCTCTCCCTGCGATCCGACCGAAGCCCGAGCCTCAGCTCCCAGCCCCTGCTCGCCCAGGCGGGTGAGCAGACAAGCCTCTCGGGCTGCTGAGTGCTGGTTGGCACCGATCCTCTGTGCTGGAATCTCTCCGCTTTGTCCTCCGCACCCCTGTGGCTGCGCTCTCCTTCGTGGCTCCGAAGCTTTCCCCCTCTGCCACCCGCAGTCTCTGCCCGCGAAGGGGCTTCCTAGTGCGTGGAAACCTTTCCTCCTTCACTGCTCCCTCCCACTGGTGCAGGTTCCGTCCCTATTCTTTTGTCTCTGTTATTTCTTTTTTCTTTTGCCCTACCCAAGGACGTGGGGAGTTTCTTGCCTTTTGGGAGGTCTGACGTTTTCTGCCAGCGTTCAGTGGGTGTTCTGTAGGAGCAGTTCCACGTTTAAATGTATTTCTAATGTATCTGTGGGAAGGAAGGTGATCTCCGCGTCTTACTCTTCTGCCATCTTCTTCTAGTCCCTATAAATATCTTTAAGATACATATTAGGAAATCCTAGAACATCTCTGGGTATTGATTGGGGAATACCAGTGTCATATGAGTTTGGTTATTTTAATCAACGCATTTATTTTATTTAATTTTTTGGAGATATAATTGACATATATCATTGCATAAGCTTAAGTATACAACATGTTGATTACATACATTTATATACTGCAATATGGTTATAACTGTAGCTTTCAATAACACCTCTAGCATTTGTGTGTGTGTGTGTGTATGTGTGGCAGGAACAATTGACATCTAGTTTCTTAGCAACTTGGAAACTTATAATACAGTACGTCATTTAAAATCACTATGCAGTTTGTTAGATCTCCAGGACTTAAGTATCTAGTGGTTGTAAGTTTGTATCCTTAAACAACATCTTCCCAATTCCCCCAACCCCCATTCCTAATTCCCCCATCCACCATGCTACTCTCTGTTTTTACAGGCTCTGTTTTCACAAGCTCTAGAGTGCAGGCTCAGTAGTTATGGAGCATGGGCTTAGTTGCTCTGCGGCACGTGGGATCTTCCCGGACCAGGGATTGAACCTGTGTCCCCTACATTGGCAGGCAGATTCTTTTTTTTTTTTTAATTTTACTTATTTATTTATTTATTTAGTTTTGGCTGTGTTGGGTCTTCGTTTCTGTGCGAGGGCTTTCCCTAGTTGCGGCGAACAGGGGCCACTTTTCATCGTGGTGCGCGGGCCTCTCACTGTCGCGGCCTCTCCCGTTGTGGACCACAGGCTCCAGACGCGCAGGCTCAGTAGCTGTGGCTTACGGGCCCAGTTGCTCCGCGGCATGTGGGATCTTCCCAGACCAGGGCTCGAACCCGTGTCCCCTGCATTGGCAGGCAGATTCTCAACCACTGTGCCACCAGGGAAGCCCAGGCAGATTCTTTTATTTATTTATTTATTTTCTTACTAGTCATCCATTTTATACACATCAGTGTATACATGTCAATCCCAATCTCCCAGTTCATCACACCACCACCCCCACCCCTTGCCGCTTTCCCCCCTTGGTCTCCATACGTTTTTTCTCTACTTCTGTTTCTCAATTTCTGCTCTGCAAACCGGTTCATCTGTACCATTTTCTAGGTTCCACATATATGCGTTAATATACGATATTTGTTTTTCTCTTTCTGACTTACTGCACTCTGTATGACAGTCTCTAGACGCATCCACGTCTCTACAAATGACGCAATTTCGTTTCTTTCTATGGCTGAGTAATATTCCATTGTGTATATGTACCACATCTTCTTTATCCATTCATCTGTCGATGGGCATTTAGGTTGCTTCCATGACCAGGCTATTGTAAATAGTGCTGCAATGAACATTGGGGTACATGTGTCTTTTTGAATTATGGTTTTCTCAGGGTGGTATATGCCCAGTAGTGGGATTGCTAGGTCATATGGTAATTCTCTTTGTAGTTCTTTAAGGAACCTCCATACTGTTCTCCATAGTGGCTGTATCAATTTACAGTCCCACCAACAGTGCGAGAGGGTTCCCTTTTCTCCACACCCTCTCCAGCATTTGTTGTTTGTAGATTTTCTGAATGCCCATTCTAACTGGTGTGAGGTGATACCTCATTGTAGTTTTGATTTGCATTTCTCTAATAATTAGTGATGTTGAACAGCTTTTCATGTGCTTCTTGGCCATCTGTATATCTTCTTTGGAGGAATGTCTGTTCAGGTCTTCTGCCCATTTTTGGATTGGGTTGTTTGTTTTTTTAATATTGAGCTGCATGAGCTGATTATATAGTTTGGAGATTAATCCATTGTCCGATGATTCATTTGCAAATATTTTCTCCCATTCTGAGGGTTGTCTTTTCGTCTTGTTTTTGGTTTCCTTTGCTGTGCAAAAGCTTTTAAGTTTCATTAGGTCCCATTTGTTTATTTTTGTTTTTATTTCCATTACTCTAGGAGGTGGATCAAAAAAGATCTTGCTGTGATTTATGTCAAAGTGTGTTCTTCCTACGTTTTCCTCTAAGAGTTTTATAGTGTCCGGTCTTACATTTAGGTCTCTAATCAATTTTGGGCTTATTTTTGTGTATGGTGCTAGAGTGTGTTCTAATTTCATTCTTTTACATGTAGCTGTCCAGTTTTCCCAGCACCACTTATTGAAGAGACTGTCTTTTCTTCATTGTATATCCTTCCCTCCACTGTCATAGATTAGTTGACCATAGGTGCGTGGGTTTATCTCTGGGCTTTCTATCCTGTTCCATTGATCTATATTTCTGTTTTTGTGCCAGTACCATATTGTCTAGATTGCTGTAGCTTTGTAGTATTGTCTAAAGTCAGGGAGTCTGATTCCTCCAGCTCCGTTTTTTTCCCTCAAGACTGCTTTGGCTATTCGGGGTCTTTTGTGTCTCCATACAAATTTTAAGATTTTTTGTTCTAGTTCTGAAAAAAATGCAATTGGTAATTTGATAGGGATTGCATTGAATCTATAGATTACTTTGGGTATCAACATCTGTTGATATCATCTTTAATTTCTTTCATCAGTGTCTTATAGTTTTTTGCATACAGGTCTTTTGTCTCCCTAGGTAGGTTTATTCTTAGGTATTTTATTCTTTTTGTTGCAATGGTAAATGGTAGTGTTCCCCTAATTTCTCTTTCAGATTTTTCATCATTAGTGTATAGGAATGCAAGAGATTTCTGTGCATTAATTTTGTATCCTTCAACTTTACCAAATTCATTGATTAACTCTAGTAGTGTTCTGGTGGCATCTTTAGGCTTCTTTATGTATAGTATCATGTCATCTGCAAACAGTGACAGTTTTACTTCTTCTTTTCCAATTTGGATTCATTTTATTTCTTTTTCTTCTCTGATTGCCGTGGCTAGGACTTCCAAATCTATGTTGAATAATAGTGGTGAGAGTGGACATCCTTGTCTTGTTCCCGATCTTAGAGGAAATGCTTTCAGTTTTTCACCATTGAGAATGATGTTTGCTGTGGGTTTGTTGTATATGGCCTTTATTATGTTGAAGTAGGTTTCCTCTATTCCCACTTTCTGGAGAGTTTTTATCATAAATGGGTGTTGAATTTTCTCAAAAACTTTTTCTGCATCTATTGAGATGATCATATGGTTTTTATTCTTCAATTTGTTAATATGGTGTATCACATTGATTGATTTGCATATATTGAAGAATCCTTGCATCTCTGGGATAAATCCCACTTGATCGTGGTGTATGATCCTTTTAATGTGTTGTTGGATTCTGTTTGCTAGTATTTCATTGAGGAGTTTTGCATCTATATTCATCAGTGATACTGGTCTGTAATTTTCTTTTTTTGTAGTATCTTTGTCTGGTTTTGGTATCAGGGTGATGGTGGCCTCATAGAATGAGCTTGGGAGTTTTCCTTCCTCTGCAATTTTTTGGAAGAGCTTGAGAATGATGTGTGTTAGCTCTTCTCTAAATGTTTGATAGAATTCACTTTTGAAGCCATCTGGGCCTGGACTTTTTTTGGTTGGAAGATTTTTAATCACAGTTTCAATTTCATTACTTGTTATTGGTCTGTTCATATTTTCTATTTCTTCCTGCTTCAGGCTTGGAAGTTTATACCTTTCTAAGAATTTGTCCATTTCTTCCAAGTTGTCCATTTTATTGGCATAGAGTTGCTTGTAGTAGTCTCTTAGGATGCTTTGTATTTCTGCGGTGTCTGTTGTAACTTCTCCTTTTTCATTTCTAATTTTATTGATTGGAGTCCTCTCCCTCTTATTCTTGATGAGTCTTGCTAATGGTTTATCAATTTCGTTTATCTTCTCAAAGAACCAGCTTTTAGTTTTATTGACCTTTGCTATTGTTTTCTCTCTATTTCATTTATTTCTGCTCTGGTCTTTATGATTTCTTTCCTTCTGCTAACTTTGGGTTTTGTTTTTTCTTCTTTCTCTAGTTGCTTTAGGTGTAACGTTAGATTGTTTATTTGAGATTTTTCTTGTTTCTTGAGGTAGGCTTGTATAGCTATAAACTTCCCTCTTAGAACTGCTTATGTTGCGTCCCATAGGTTTTGGATCATCGTGTTTTCATTGTCATTTGTCTCTAGGTATTTTCTGATATCCTCTTTGATTTCTTCAGTGATCTCTTGGTTATTTAGTAACGTAGTGTTTAGCCTCCATGTTTTTGTGTTTTTTTTACGTTTTTTTCCCTGTAATTGATTTCTAATCTCATAGCATTGTGGTCAGAAAAGATGCTTGATATGATTTCAGTTTTCTTAAATTTATTGAGGCTTGATTTGTGACCCAAGATGTGATCTATCCTGGAGAATGTCCTGTGTGCAATTGAGAAGAAAGTGTAATCTGCTGTTTTTGGATGGAATGTCCTATAAATATCAGTTAATTCTACCTGGTCCATTGTGTCATTTAAAGCTTGTGTTTCCTTATTAATTTTCGGTTTGGATGATCTGTCCATTGGTGTAAGTGAGTTGTTAAAGTCCCCCACTATTATTGTCGAATTCCTCTTTTAGAGCTGTTAGCAGTTGCCTTATGTACTGAGGTGCTCCTATGTTGGGTGCATATATATTTATAATTGTTATATCTTCTTCTTGGATTGATCCCTTTATCATTACGTAGTGTCCTTTCTTGTCTCTTTTAACATTCTTTATTTTAAAGTCCATTTTATCTGATATGAATATTGGTACTGCAGCTTTCTTTTGATTTCCATTTGCATGGAATATCTTTTTCCATCCCTTCACTTTCAGTCTGTATGTGTCCCTCGGTCTGAAGTGGGTTTCTTGTAGACAGCATATATATGGGTCTTATTTTTGTGTCCATTCAGCAAGCCTGTGTCTTTTGGTTGGAGCATTTAATCCAGTCACGTTTAAGGTAATTATCGATATGTACATTCCTGTTACCATTTTCTTAATTGTTTTGGGTTTGTTTTTGTAGGTCCTTTTCTTCTCTTGTGTTTCCCACTTAGAGAAGTTCGTTTAGCATTTGTTGTAGAACTGGTTTGGTGGTGCTGAACTCTCTCAGCTTTTGCTTATCTGTAAAGTTTTTGATTTCTCCATCGACTCTGAATGAGATCCTTGCTGGGTAGAGTAATCTTGGTTGTAGGTTCTTCCCTTTCATCTCTTTAAGTATATCCTGCCACTCCCTTTTGGCTTGTAGAGTTTCTGCTGAGAAATCAGCTGTAAATCTTATGGGAGTTCCCTTGTATGTTATTTGTTTTTTTTCCCTTGCTGCTTTCAGTAATTTTTCTTTGTCTTTAATTTTTGCCAATTTGATTACTATGTGTCTTGGCATGTTTCTCCTTGGGTTTATCCTGTATGGGATTCTCTGTGCTTCCTGGACTTGGGTGGCTATTTCCTTTCCCATGTTAGGGAAGTTTTCGACTATAATCTCTTCAAATATTTTCTCTGGTTCTTTGTCTCTTTCTTCTCCTTCTGGGACCCCTATAATGCGAATGTTGTTGCATTTAATGTTGTCCCAGAGGTCTCTTAGGCTGCCTTCATTTCTTTTCATTCTTTTTTCTTTATTCTGTTCTGCAGTAGTGAATTCCACCGTTCTGTCTTCCAGGTCACTTATCCGTTCTTCTGCCTCAGTTATTCTGCTATCGATTCTTTCTAGTGTATTTTTCATTTCAGTTATTGTATTGTTCATCTGTGTTTGTTTGCTCTTTAATTCTTATAGATCTTTATTAAACATTTCTTGCATCTTCTCGATCTTTGCCTCCATTCTTTTTCTGAGGTCATGGATCATCTTCACTGTCATTATCCTGAAATCTTTTTCTGGAAGATTGCCTATCTCCATTTCATTTAGTTGTTTTTCTGGGGTTTTATCTTGTTCCTTCATCTGGTAGGTACATAGCCCTCTGCCTTTTCATCTTGTCTATCTTTCTGTGAATGTCGGCAGGCAGATTCTTAACCACTGCGCCACCAGGGAAGTCCCCTGACTGTTTCTTTTGCTGTGCAAAAGCTTTTTAGTTTGATGTAGTTCCATTTGTTGATTTTTCCTTTATTGCTTGTGCTTTCGGTGTCACATCTATAAAAAATCATTGCCAACATCAATGTCAAGGAGATTCTTCCCTATGTTTTCTTCCAGGAGTTTTATGGTATCAGGCCTTATGTTTGTCTTTAATCCTATTCAGAACATTTATTGAACACATTTTTGTTAAGTACCATACTGGATTCTGTGAGTACAAAGATGAGTAAGACAGGATGCCTTTCATCAAGGGGCTTATACTCTAATGGAAAAGATAAATACAATTTATGGTAAGTGATAAGATAGACATGAACAAGATGCTAGAGAGGTTCGGGCAGTTCAGTGTTCACTGAAGACTTCTGCTCATGAGCACAAGAGGAGTCTTGAGGGATATAAATAAGTGTGAGCCAATTGAACGATGGGAAAGGAAACTGCATTAAACAGTCATCAAGGTATGAAACAGATGGTATTCAACCTACAACATCACACTTCTTTCCAAAACCTTGTTTATTTCTTCCCTTCCCACAGCCTCTTACCTCAAGCCAGAGGATACCACAATAGAAATGATGATCTGTTTCATTTTCTTAGGATCCCAGGAGCAGTGAGCATATATGCAATTTCTAAAGTCAATGCTTTTCTAGGATGATGCTTCAATACAAGAAACCTGCTAAAGCTAAAAAACCCAGTGACTCTGCCTCATGCTTGTGTGATCGGCTTGCTTTCGGATTAGAAACTCTTGTTACATAACCTCAATCTTGGGCAACATCAGGATTACTGTGGAGCTTTGGGCCTTCAGATCATCTTAGTGGTATTTAAAAACAAACTCCTTTCCTGGAATCTTAGGATATAAAAACTTTGAATAATGTTTATGTATGTTTTCTAATAGCGAAAATGACTGCAGTTCTCTCTTGAATTCCATGGAAATCTCTTTCAGTAAAAGTAATTGCTATTATTATCTGTGTCTTTTTTAAGGGCTGCAGTCATATTTCTATGAACACTACAGTTTTTCTTTGAAAACATGCAGCAGTCTTAACAATATCAAATGTAGTAAGCTGATTGTGTGGCAATCCAGAAAGTTGGTCTCTTTTCTTGTGTGTCTTTACTTTGATAAGCGTTAAGGATGCAAAAATTCTTTCAAGGCTTTGTCAGGTGTTCCTAGCAGGCAAGATGCACAGCAGTATAATACTTGTAAAGAGTAGTTCCTTTGTGCTACCATAACAGATACCAAAGACTGGGTGGCTTATAAACAACAGAAATTTATTTCTTACAGTTCAGAAGGCTGGGAAGTCCAAGATCAAGGCTCTGGCAGATTTGGTGTCTGGTGAGGGCTTGCTTCCTGGTGAGCTGTCTTTTTGCTGTGTCTTCACATGGTGGAAGAGACAAGGGACCTCTTTGCCGCCTCTTTTATGAGGGCACTAATCCTATTCATGAGGGCTTTGTCCTCATGACCCAACCATCTCCCAAAGGCCCCATCTAAATACCATCATGTTGGGGATTAGGTTCCAACATATGAATTTGGGAGAATGCAAGCATTCAGTCTATAGCAGTCTCCTTTTCAAGTTCTTGGTTAGGGGTAGGCAGTGAGCTAGAGGGTTTATATAATATCAGCTGTAGTTCTTTGCACATCCCAATGAATGTTTATTAAATGAGAAAAGGAACAAATGATGAAACTCCTATGAGTAGATTGGAGTGTGTGTGTGTGTGCGTGTGTGTGTATTTTCAACGGCTTCTTAAGTGGCCTTTGACCCCCCTACAATCCATTCTAAATAAGCAGCCAGAGTGATTCTGTTAAAAAGAAGTCAGATCATCTTCGTCTTTGCTTTCAACCCTTTATGGCTGCCCATTACACTCAAAGTGAAAGCCAAACTCCTAAAACTATAAAACATTGCACAATCTGGCCTTTATTACCTCTTTGGCTTTATCTCACAAGACTCTCTCCTGAGTCACTCTTCTCTAGCCACACTGGCTTCCTTGCTGTTTCTCATAGATGCCTGGTGTGCTCCCCCCCTCAAGGCCTTTGCACTTGCTATTCCATCTACTTGAAATGCTCTTCCCACCTAAACATATAAAGACTCCCTCTTTCCTTCCAGTCTTTGTTGAAACGTCACCTCAATGAGGCCTCCCCTGGCCATTCTATTTAAAGTCACAGCTGTCCCTCTCCTCACCCCCACCCATTGCCTTTCCTTCTTATCACCATCTAACACACTGTGTATTTATTTGTGTTTATTTTATTTATTGTCTGCTTCCTCTTTAACATCTTTTTCACCTAAAAGACTATAAACTCTAGGAGGGCAGGGATTTTAATATATTTTATTCACTAATTTATCCTCCTTTACCCAAAACATACGTGGCAAAAATAGGACATCAAGAAACATTGGTTCAGGGACTTCCCTGGTAGTCCAGTGGGTAGGACTCTGTGCTCCCAGTGCAGGGGGCCTGGGTTCAATCCCTGGTCGGGGAGCTAGATCCCTCATGCATGTTGCAACTGAGAGTTCGCATGCCACAACTAAGAGTCCTCATGCTGCAACTAAGAAGCCCACATACCTCAACGAAGATCCCACGTGCTGCAACTAAGACCCGGTGCAGCCAAAATAAATAAATAAATAAATAAATAAAAATAAATCTTTAAAAAAAAAGAAATATTGGTTCAATGAATGACAAAGTAAATGTGTGTACATGTGCGTATGTGTGTGTGTGTGGCCTTTAATGCAGCAGTTAGATGCTGTATTAGTAAGATTTTTAGATGTTCATGAGCAAAGCCTCCATCTGAGACCTTATTTTCTGCGTCTTCTTCAAAACCTAGGCCAAAGCAGAATACTAGCAGAAAGGAATAGAATTGAGGTGTCAGCGTTTCCTTGCCTGGGCAAGGAAGACCCAACACAGCCAAAAATAAATCAATAAAACTAAAAAAAAATAAAGTGAGATTCTGAGATTGGATATTCACAGATAAACTTCTTGTCAAGGGAATGAGAAAAGGGAAAAACGAAGTACTTGAATGTTTAACTCTGAAAAGAGTGGAAAATCAGAAAGATTCAGTGGACTCTGAAGAGTTCCTCCTCTCCTGTAGTCATGGGGCAGAGACGGTTCCGGGTCAGGGCCGGAGTCTGATAGGAGGTGTGGGGGAGAGATATGTGATGCTTCCCTCAGAGTGGGCACCGAGTGGCGAGACATTCGTGCCTCACCTCATCGGACGGCATCCACAGTGGAGGAGGCCCTCAATAACAAGCTTGGCAAGACGGCCGTCCATCCGCCTCCTTCTCCAGCTTGTGTTAGGTCTGTGCACAACTACGGCAATGGCAGCAGTGTGGGAAGCTCTGCATGAGCTCAAAAATATGGCCTTTCCCTCACCAGGGCTGATCCGTGACTTGGTATTACTCCCCAGGTGTACTTTACAGCCATGTGGTGATACATCGATTATGTCAATCCTCTTTCAACATCGAAGAGGCAGTGTTTTGATTCCATCAGGGTAGACACATATTCTAGGACAGATTTGCCTCCCTAGCCACAGTGCTTCTGCCTGCACCACCAGTTGTAGACTTAGAGTGCTGTATCCATGACCATGCTGTTCCACAAAACATTTCCTCCACCGTTGGGGCATACATTACAGCAAAGAAAGGGCTGCAGTGGGTTTGTGCCCAGAGTATTCACCAATTTTACCACTTACTCCCATGACCCAGGAACGGTCACAGTACAGCCCTGATACAACACCCAGTAAGATTTGGTGCTGTCATACAGATAGTGGTGTATGACTTAAACCATCAGTCCACATATGTTAGTCTTCCCCTTAGTCAGAATATGGGGCTGTGGAATGCAAGAGTTGGAGGCTAGAGTGGCATTGCTCACTTTTACACCAAATAACACGCTAAAGTTGTTTTTGCTTCCTGTACCAGTATTCTTGGGCTTGGTGGATTTGGAGGCTCGGGAGAGACATGCCTCAGAGAGAAGTGCTTCCATCAGAGAACCCAGTCATAGTTTTGAAGAACTGAAAGCTCAGATTGCTCCCTGGATACTCTGGGATTAAAGCGACAGGCAGAGAAAGGGGTCACTATCCACCAGAGTGAATAAGCCCAAATACCAAGGAAGAAGTGGGCTGCTCCTCCACGATCAGGGCAAAGAGGGCTGTTTCTGTAACCTAGGGGGTTTGCTAGGACATCCTTTAGTGCTATTCTTCATGGTCAGTGGAAAACACTGGCAACTCAATAAAGTGTGACCAATAAGGACTCATAAATGAAGGTTTGAGTCACACCTTCCACCCCCGGGTGTTGCAGAAAGTAAGTTAAACAAAATTGGTGGTGGTGGAAAAGGAAGTGGTGATAATCAGCTTCGTGGCTATTTATAAAGGCAGTGACCATTGCACCTAAATTTCAAGTTAATTTTTGCTTTTCCTGCCTCCCTCTGCTCCTTTACATTTAGAGTGCCGGTGATAGCTCATGTTTTATAGGTAGGAGTATGGCATCATTCTGCAATAATGCAATAGCTAATGGTTTGTTTGTCGTCTGTGTTAGGGATGTGGATGTTTTTCACCCAGACTAACTGGTCAGAACGGATGCTGAGGAGCAAAATGTGTAGACTGCGATGGCTATCTTCTGCTGCCCTCCAGATCCACTCCTCACCCTTTTTTTTACAACTTTTTTTTTTTTTTAAACTTTGGGTTTATTTATGTATTTATTTATGGCTGTGTTGGGTCTTCGTTTCGGTGCGAGGGCTTTCTCTAGTTGCGGCGAGTGGGGGCCACTCTTCATCGCGGTGCGCGGGCCTCTCACTATCGCGGGCTCTCTTGTTGCGGAGCACAGGCTCCAGACGCGCAGGCTCAGTAGTTGTGGCTCACGGGCCTAGTTGCTCCGCGGCATGTGGGATCTTCCCAGACCAGGGCTCGAACCCGTGTCCCCTGCATTGGCAGGCAGATTCTCAACCACTGCGCCACCAGGGAAGCCCCACTCCTCACCCTTTACCTCCTGCTCAGGTGTTCCAGGAGGCTGACTTTTATGGACAGTTTCTACTAGGTTCCTTTGCCCTCTGGCTTCCAGGTGTGTGTCAGCCAATGAGAGATACTGGTGGGATCTGCGAAAAGGGATGAGTCGTGTTAGTGTATTTACTGCCCAGCTCTCTGCCTGCTGCGTTATACTGGGTTGGCTGCTTTCCTCTAACCAAGGTCTCCCTGAGTTCCCTGGTTCTGGTAGCTGCTCTGTCTTTTGCCTCTCAGGCCCAGGGATATTAATAGCCCTGGGCACTGCATATTTCCTTGTTGTGTTCTCTAAACTCTGCCTACACATTTATAAACAGTTCTTTTATTAAACTTCGCTGGACCTCCAAAGGCTACAATTATTATTTCCATTTTACATTAGGCAACTAAGTCTAAGAAAGCCTAGGTAACTTGCGTAAGTTCTCACAGCTAGTGAGCTGTGGAACTAAGTAATTGTGGAACTAGGACCTGTATCTGGTGACTCCAAGCCAGTGCTAAGTAGATGATATCAAATCCTGATTACTGCAGCACATATTGTTAGCCAGGAGAAAAGTTTGAAAACATAACTTATTGGCATTCAAAATCTCAGGTTTCAGATATAACGATGAGAGCGGGGAGACTTGGGATATATCTAAAAAGAAAAAAATCCAGCCAAATTTGAATATTATCAAGTCAGAGGGTCTGTTTCTAATATGATTTACAGACCACAACCTTATCTACCTATTCCAAATAGGTCTCTGCTTCTTTGGTAATGTGTGATCTTTACTTTTTTCCTGGTCTGAGGTTCCTAATCTTTAGTTAAATAAAAGAGATATAGGTCACAGGTTGATGGTGGTGGTGGTGTAGACAGAGGTCTTTGACCTAAGGCTTTTATTGTAGCTGCATTATGTTTTAAGGTAGAAAATAGTGCCACCTAAAATGGATGTGGGAGGGGTAAGTGGGGGTCTGGAATGGTGGGCTGCCAGGGGCAGCTGGGTCCAGCTGGAAGCCAGGGGAGGTAAGGGAAAGGGGAACAATAAAAACGAACTCCATCACCCTTTAGGTCTGGCTGTGGGTCCTTTGTAAAAAGGTGATCAGGAATTAACAGGAAACGGAGACACCACAGGTATAAGACAAAAACAAGTGAATTTAAGTTCAGGGAGACTTAGAAATGAAAATAGCAAGGAAATATAAAAGGATCCACTAAATCAATGTCAGTCTGTGCCTCCTGTTGGAGAAAAGGGAAACTGGGATGGAATTTGCAGTGATGGAGTTAGTATAAGACTGTGAAGGGGGAGTACTTAATGTGTGGATATGCTTTGAGAAAAATAACACGGGTGCTGGACTGTAGCACACAGTGGAGTTAATGGTAAACCTGAATGTATTTGCATCTGGTTGGATAAATTATCAATTATGCTGACATAATTATCAGTTATGCTGACGGAGTCACTAGAAAGTTTGAGAGAAGAATATTCATCTCACTTCGAGCTCACCCTTGTACAATGGAACACAAAATATATGGCGGCTTGCAGAGCTGGAGTACCACTCGGTAGTGTACAGTAGAAAGCCATGGGGCACATAAAAAAGAGAGCAGAGTTTTAGTTTCATTGCTTCATTGATTCAAAGGGTCAAAACAAATGAACAACAATTTAGAACAGGCTTAACTTTTCTCAGTAATAAGAGAGATGCTAAAGGAGAGGAAGTACTTTTTGAAATATGCAATGAATGTCAAATGGGAACCAGGCTTAGGAAAAACAGGGAGAAGGGGATGTAGATATATGCATTAATAACCCTGACTGGGAAGAATAGTAGGAACACAAACAGTTTAGGGGGTATATATAAATTATATGTTACATATATAAAATTTTTTCCATTTATATTTTATTTACAGTTGTTTGACTATGGGGTAGAATTGTTGAGGGCAGATCAGCTAGTGCAGTGGATTATAGAGCATGGATTCTACAGAAAGGGAGAGCATGGGGGTTTTATGAATTTAGAAGCCCACCTCCTGGGTGTTGGAGCAAAATGGAGGAAATAGGCAAGGAGAGGACTCCAAGTCAGACCAGGCAGATGGGTTAACAGAGGGGTGGCTCCAGGATGGATAAGAACTAGGATCCTAGGTTGGAACCAGGTATGTTTAAACTGGCAAAGAATACAGTCTGGAAAGGGCAAGTGAGGACAGTATCTCTGGGTTTTGCACATACGAGAAGGTCCATTGAATAAAACACCTGGGGTATGACTTTTGCATCTAGACCAGTGGTGGTCTGTCCTTAAATTTAGTTTTAAGCACCTTTGTTGGGTGAGTAGATCAAAGTTGGAAGATGTTTGCTGCTCCTCAGAGATAGGGTTTTGTACATTATTGTGGCTTGTGGTCATAAGAGGAGTAACAGTTGAGAGGAAGTGAGGAGGTGAGTCCTCTGCAGAGTGCTAGGCACTTCTATTTTCAGACCATACATTTTTGTTGCTTTAGGTAAACTTTGTAATAAGTGTTTTATTTTACTTATTAATTTACTAATAAGCCTCTGAATTTTGAAATCTGCCCACTCTTTGACTAAGAAGTTTCACTCTAAGAATTAATATTAATGAGATGCTTATTTATTTAGCTAATATTTATTGAGAGCCTACTATGTGTCTGGCACTGTTTTAGGCTTTGGGGATGTATCAGGAAATAAGACAAAGTTCCCTGCCCTCATGGAGCTTTCACTGTAGAGGAGCAGAGAGAAAATAAACAACAAACAAAATAAAAAATAAAGTATTTAGTTTGTTAGAAGGTGATGCTTTAAAAAAGTAGAGCAGGGTAAGTGTGGGCTATAGGGAGCAGTTTGCAAAAGTAAATAGGTTTTAGCAAAGTCCCACTGAGCAGTTTTCATTGGAGGAAAGTTTTAAAGGTGGTAGGAAGTTAGTCATGCGGATACCTGGTTAGAGCGAGAAGAATATTCCAGGAAAAAGCCAAACAAAAAAATGCAAAACTGTCAGGCACGAGCGCCCTGGCATGTTTGAGGAACAGCATGGAGGGCAGGGTGCTGCAGTTGATTGAGGAAGGTGAAGGGGTGCGGGGAATGCAGAGAGAAGGAGAGCAGCCACAGTGAAGAGACTGGAGGTGCAAGACACGCCGAGAAAACCATTTGAAAAGTCCACGGGCCTCAGCTTGGTTGGAAGGAAGGAAAGAAGATTAAAGAAGACAAATTAGAAATAAAAACTATAGGTTCTTCAAAAGAATGTAGCTAATTTTGGGTTTCCCTGGTGGCGCAGTGGTTGAGAATCTGCCTGCCAATGCAGGGGACATGGGTTCGAGCCCTGGTCCAAGAGCAACTAAGCCCGTGAGCCACAACTACTGAGCCTGTGCTCCAGAGCCAGCAAGCCACAACTACTGAGGCCCACATGCCTAGAGCCCGTGCTCTGCAGCGGGGGAGGCCACCGCAGTGAGAAGCCCGCGCACGGCGGCGAGGAGTAGCCCCCGCTCGCTACAACTAGAGAGAAGCCCGCATGCAGCAACGAAGACCCAACGCAGCCAAAAATAGAAATAAATCTATAAATAAATCAAGAAAAAAAAAAGAATGTAGCTAATTTTTATTTCTGGAATGTGAGTTATAGAAAATGGATTTAGTATTGTGATTAATGCAATTAAAAAGGCAGAGGAAGGAACTCTTTTCAACTCAGCTCTAGAAAGTGGAATTCATTCTTTAAAGTTTTACCTGCCCTGATATACTGAAATATATGGAAATGTAAGCACATTTCAACCTGAGGCTTCATAATGTAGTATATGTAATAAAATAGCCATATGATCAGC
The DNA here is from genome assembly GCF_028021215.1 of Eschrichtius robustus. Classification (NCBI taxonomy): domain Eukaryota; kingdom Metazoa; phylum Chordata; class Mammalia; order Artiodactyla; family Eschrichtiidae; genus Eschrichtius; species Eschrichtius robustus. Next base: position 61,226,299 of record NC_090826.1, read on the forward strand.
CTTGGCAACCAAAGTGTAAATCAAATTCAGTGTTTCTCAGCATCAGGCACGGTGAATTTATCACTGATATCTCAAAGTTTGATGGAGTCAATAGTGTGGGCAATGGAGTCAGATAGAACTTAGTTTAGGTTTTGACTTTCTGTCTGCCCTTTGGCAAGTTACTTTATCGCTCTGAGCCTCAACTTTCTCATCCATAAGATGATGCTATCTTCTCTAGCCCCCCACACCCACCCCTGCCCCTGCCCTGGCTTATTTTTCTCTAGAGAACTTGCTACCACCAGGCATTCTAATGCATATTTACATGTTAACCTGAAAAAGAAGATGATGATAATATCTATTTTTTATGATTGTTACGAAAATTATTTAATTTATTAAAGTATGCTTTATTAAAGCATAGAGTGGATGCTCAACAAATAATAGCTATTATTATTATTTTCTATCTCCTCATTTGCCTTTCTAATCTCTATGAGGTATTCACATACAAATTTTCCCCTCGTTTTTTTACCTGCATTACTTCTATCATCCTCTTGCTTAAAGTCTCTCTTTTATACAGATGAAATAATTTTGTAATCACAAACAAGAAATGGCTCTAAGTAGAAAGTGAATGTATGATTATATATTGCCAACAACAAAAGCTTGGCATTAATTCTACTTAAACCAACCTTTGGGGTATATATTCCAACATTTAAGTAGACAAATATAAATGATTTTACTCAAAAGATCAGCTCATTTAGCCAGCAACTAACTCATTCAGCTTGAACAAGATGTATTCTCTTACAGTCACCATATATTCCTAGTTTCAAACTGAAATACATATTTGAGGCATGTGGATAATAGGAGTCAAACAGACATGCCCAAGACCATGGTCAGATTCTTTTGCAGTTTAGGTGTCTGAATATCTAGTCTTAAAATTTTAGAATTTCATGTTTTGTAACTCAGAAGTCCAGGAAATATTTGTCCAAAGATCCAAAGATTTAAAAAAAAGTCTTTACTTTTTTCTTTTCCCCAAGTACTCATCAATTTTCACTGATTTTTTAAAAAATTGAAGTATAGTTGCATACAATATTATATGTTATAGGTGTACAATATAGTGAATCACAATTTTTAAAGATCATACTCCACTTACAGTTATTATAAAATATTGGCTATATTCCCCGTGTTGTACAATATATCCTTGTAGCTTATTTTATACCTAATAGTTTGTACCTCTTACTCTCCTGCCCCTATAATGCCTCTCCCTCTTCCCTCTCCCTACTGGTAACCACTAATTGTTCTCTACATCTGTGAATCTGCATCTTTCTGTTATATTTACTAGTTTGTTGTATTTTTAAGATTCCATATATAAGTGATATCGTACAGTATTTGTCTTTCTCTGTCTAACTTATTTAACTTATCATAATGCCCTCCAATTCTCTCCATTGTTGCTGCGAGTGGCAAAATTTCATTCTTTTTTATGGCTGAGTAGTATTCCATTGTATGTTTGTATGTGTGTTTATATATATATATATATTTACCACATCTTCTTTATCCATTCATCTGTCTGTGGACACTTAGGTTGCTTCCATATCTTGACAATTGTGAATAATGCTGCTATGAACATTGGGGTACATGTGTCTTCTCGAATTAGTGTTCTTGTTTTTTTTGGATATATACCCAGGAGTGGAATTGCTGGGTCATATGGTAGTTCTATTTTTAGCTTTTTGAGAAACCTCCATACTGTTTTCTACAGTGGCTGCACCAACTTACATTCCGACCAACGGTGTACAGGGGTTTCCTTTTCTCCACATCCTTTCCAACATTTGTCATTTGTGTTCTTTTTGATGATAGCCACTCTGACAGGTGTGAGATGATATCTCATTGCGGTTTTGATTTGCATTTCCCTGATGATTAGCAATGTTGAGCGTCTTTTCATCTACCTGTCGGCTATCTGCATTTCCTCTTTGGAAAAATGTCTATTCTGTCCATTTTTTAATCAGATTGTTTGTTTTTTTGGTGTTCAGTTGTATGAGCTGCTTATATATGTTGGTTATTAATCCTTTATCAGTCATATCATTTGCATATATTTTCTCTGATTCAGTACGTTGTCTTTTCATTTTCTTGATGGTTTCCTTTGCTGTGCAAAAGTTTTCAAGTTTAGTTAGGTCCCATTTGTTTATTTTTGCTTTTATTTGCTTTGCTTTAGGAGACAGAAACCAAAAAAATATTGCTGTGATTTATGTCAAAAAGTGTTGTGCTTATGTTTTCCTCTAGGAGTTTTATGGCATCTGGTCTTATAGTATAATTGATCTTGATCTGTCATACTGCATGTGGCTGCTCATTTATTAATCTCTGGGTATTTTATGGAGTGAAAAAATTAGAAAATACTGTCCTTATTTTTTAACTTCTTTTTTTATACCATGAACTTTAACTCGTGGTACTTTGGGAGTTTTCAAAAAAAATTCTTCACAACATATCTCTGTATGTAAATAATAATATAGCCAGTAAGAAACTGAAAGGTTACATACTTTATATATGCATTAATTCAACAAACACTTAAGTATGCTATATTCATTCAAGAAATAGTTATGGAGAATTTACTATGTGTTGGGCACAATTCTAAGTGCTCAAATTCAGCAGTGAACAAAACAAAAATATTGTATTACATGCTTCATAATAAATTATTGTATTGATAGAATTTTGAAGTTTTATAGCTGTAAGGGGATGTAGAAGGTATAGCAAAATATAATAATTTTACAACCAAATAGACTTATGCCAGAGGGCTTAAGTAACTTCCCACACGGCCACTCAATTAATGTCAGAACAGGGACTAAAAGTTGTTTGATGATTTCTACTACATCATCTGATCATCAGTTCTTGCCATGAACATAGGAGAAGAAACTAAACATCTTTGTATATGTATCTTGGGATCTCCTTCCTTTCCTAAGGCATAACAAAAAGGTTAAATGTCAAATGTTTATGTTTCAGGTGACTTTGCCATTTGTGGTTATTTTTGTTAAGGTTTTTGTCCATCAGTTCTAAAATCTGTTCACCCAGCCCAGGCCAATTACCATGATAAAAACCACCCTTGTTGATGATATATGTGATGCAGAGAGTGAATTCTGAGTCATATTGGTTGTATCCTATCTGATTAACATTGAGCGTAATTTTTTCCACGATGCAGTCAGCTGCCTCTTGTTAAAAGTTGGTAATTTCTTTAGAGTCAGTAATTTATATCACCATTAAAATGCCCAGATTGTGAGATAGGCCTTCTGTCTTCAGAATGAAGCAATTCACGGTTAAGGCGGTGAAGGAGTAGCCTTTAATTCAGGTATTCTGGACAATTGTCCTGGAAAATGAATGTAAAAGAGAATGCTGAGGGACTTAATTTTTAATAATCTAACATGTTGGTAATCACCTCAGGTACATTCTTTTAGTCCTGCCAGAAACTCAGAGATGGATTTGGCAGAAGGAAGGAGCAGACTAAGTGATACAGTGCTTCCTCATTACATTATAGGAAGCAAGTGAAAGCTAAAAGAGCTAATATTTCACTGTTTAATGTAATTTCATTGGTAAATATGAGGTGCCAGAAAATTGATGTTTATGTCCCTTGAAGGCAGCGGATGATTTAACTTTACTGCTACTTAAGTTCACTTTTAGTCCTAAAAGCCAGAAAAAGTTGAGACATGCATTAACCTTTATTAAGATACAGTGAGAGCTTCCCTGGTGGCACAGTGGTTAAGAATCTGCCTGTCAATGCAAGGGACACGGGTTCGAGCCCTGGCCCGGGAAGATCCCACATGCCGCAGAGCAACTAAGCCCATGCGCCACAACTACTGAGCCTGAGCTCTAGAGCCTGCAAGCCACAACTACTGAGCCCACGTGCCACAACTACTGAAGCTTGTGTGCCTAGAGCCGGCGCTCCGCAGCAAGAGAAGCCACGACAATGAGAAGCCCACTAACTGCAATGAAGAGTAACCCCCACTCACTGCAACTAGAGAAAGCCTGTGCGCAACAACGAAGACCCAACACAGCCAAAAATAAATAAATAAATTTTAAAAAAAGATACAATGAAACAATAAGCATTTCCTTTCTAAAGCCCCGTTACCACAACATTAGTAAATGTTGCCTGAAAAGACCTGTGTGTGCAAATATATTGTCACTGGAAATGAATTGAAGGCATCAAAAAGGTCTTTTGCAAAAAAGGTGTTATAGACTAAATCAAATTACAGAAAACTTTGTCCAGCACCAACCCCTAGATTCTCATTTTTCTCTTTTCCTTGTCTCTCTTCCACATATTTGAAGACAGTACAGAAGTGAAATTACAACTTAGCAGAAGAATGGATCTAACCATTGGAAGTTGTCTTTCAGTGAGACCTGAGAGCATATCTTTTTGACCATGGTCCTCCCTGGACTTTATTAGCATTCTCTCCAGGAACTGACATAGAAATCTCTTTCTGTGACTTTCTTCTTTAAAGAAGTAAAAGAAATTTACAAGCCAGAGGTAGCTATTTAGCCCTTGACCTTTAATGATGCAAAATGGAATATTAGAGTTACTTAATAATAATTTTTTAAAAGTCTATCTTTGTTTTCCTTACATAACCTCGTTTAGGAAATAATAGCAACCATAAAGTAAGAAGTGACTAGCAAGCATATAAGCCTTTGGAAGACAATTTTCCCTTGCCAACCTCTTCCTCTAGGGCACAATTTCAGAGAGTGATATTCATGCTAGTGCTCTAGAGACATCATGTTTATTTTCTTGCTGTAGGAATTAAAGAGCAAAAGTTAATCATTAATGCAATGGTGCCAGAGAATAACAGAGGCATTCTTAGGATGGGAAAGTCAGCATTTCTAAATGGCTTGATATATATTCAAAATAGTTCTTTTATATGAATTTGCTTACCTAGTAGTTTTTGTTTGTCACCTTACCTGTTCTCTTTAATGTATATACTTGGAGTGGGGAAGGCTAGCTGTGAGATTATAGATAGCAATTAGTCCTATACAGACCCGAGTTGAGAGGCGCCTAGGGGTTTGAGCAAGAATTCAAATTTTGTATCTTTCATTGTATATGTTTGGGCAAGTTACTCAACCTCTTTAAGCCTCATTTTTTTAGTTGTCTAATTGAAATAATAGTAACTGCCTCTCAGGGTTGTTTTGAGAATAATATGTGAATAATATAAAGTACTTAGCATAACTTCTGGTAATAGCAAATCATGGATTTACTAGACTTGCCCTTGAGGAAACTAAGTTTTATTATCATATTCCAACTAGTTTCAATGGACAAAGATTTGTTTTTTTGCCTATTAAGTGCCAGCACTGTATTCAGCCTCAAGATACAACAGGGGACAATGTAGAAAAGAGAGCTCTTGGACCAGAAGGCAACAATGGTAAAGACTTAAGGAAGGCTGCTATGAGAGGTGTCCTAATTCTGACAGTTCCTGAAGGGCTCACTCTCTTCCTCATTTCAAGAGGAGCTCCATAGAAATGGCTTTTATTGACTTCATGGCCAAGGTAATTGTATATGCCCAGACTAAGGTTGGGTTTGATATCCTTGTAACAAAGTTATTATTGAAATTCCATGATGCTTTGATATCTAACTCAATGTTATGAAATTTATTTCCCAGCTTGTATAGTTAATGTATCAGGGCTTACTTAGAATTTCTAGGTAATCATTTTGTGGCAAGTTGACACTACGGTGATAGTCTCCTTTGGATCACTATGGAAATTTGAAATATAGACTGAACCTCACTATAGAATGATATTAATAAATTTAATTAATATTTAACAAGACTATGCCATTCATATAGAAAACTAGAGAACTCCAAGGCACCAAATTCTTGATCTTATGAGTTTGACTACAAAGCTGAATTTGTGCTGACACATTTTCTGTTTAGATTTTTTTTGATCTCACAGGCTGCCTTCCTGAGACTCATATAGCAGTCTTCCCCGGGGCATTCTACTTATACCTACTGCCAGTAGGTTGCCAGTAATTGGGGTTATCTCAAAGCTCAGGCCCTGACTTGGGCCAAACAAGAAGCAGTAGTGTCAAACATGAAACGAATATGAGGGAAATACTGCTTTCATTTTTATTAAATTAAGAAAAAAGCATTGCGTGTATTTTGTTATAAGCATGAATATTTTGAAGTGATGGTAAGAACTTCCTTTGACTTCACCCAAATAATATGCATACAACTTTCTTGCTCTGTGCGTTAGAACTTACATTCATCCTTCAAAAAACCAAATAATTATTTTCCCATTAAAAAAACAACAGAGCTTCTAATCTTGAAAAAATAATTTTTTTACCATTGTATCCTGACAAAATTCTAGCAGAACATAAAGAAATTTGAAGTTTCAGTTAATTTATCAAGTATATCATAAACAGATGTAAAACCTTACTTAGGCTAATTTTTTTTGATATATTAACTAGTTAAAAAAAATAAAAGTTAATATGTAAACATGGTGAGTCTCCTTCTTATTTTGGACTCCCATTCCTCATTTCCTCCCTTTTCTCCTACTCTTCCCACCTCTGCCAACTAACTTGCTCCTCTCAGAGGCAAATCATCAAACCAGTTTTTTTGGTGGCTTTTTCTAGGAATGTTCTGGCCTGGCTTCATGAAGAGAACATGTGTAGGTGCTCTAGCCGAGCTGTATCTACAAGTTATCTTAGCCCAGGCAACAGACATGTGAGTGAAGCTGTTATGATTCCAGCCCCCAAATGCTGAGTCACTCCCAGTTATTCTGATGTTTCTAGAAGCAACACACCATCATTGTCCCTGCATTCCTGACCCACGGATTTCAGGAATATCATGAAATGGTTGTCTTACACTGCTAAGTATTGGAGTTGTTATGATGCAGTAGGAATTGGATAGTATGTTTCAATATCTGATACAGCTAGAATTTACTTGTTATTCTTTTTCAGATTCTATTCTTATTCTTTTGGTTAGTCTTGTTACCTTTTCAATGCATGTTAGAAACACTGTAGTCCCCCACGAAGCCCCTTTTCTACCACCATTGCCACTAAGTATTGATATATATAAGTATATAAATATAATATATATATAATTTTTTAGGTTGGCTTAAAAATGATAGAATATTATAATATTGAGGGCTTTTCTCTTGAAAAACAGGATATATATTTCTATTTGTAAACATTTAAAAATGTCCCTTAGTAAAATTAAAAATTTTCAATTTTATAAATCTTTCATATTATCTGTTAAGGGTATTCTTAAGTATCGTATCTTTTCATTACTATTATAAATTGGATATTCTCTTCTATTATATTTTTAAGTAGTTATTTGTATATTTCAAAACCATTGATTTATACAGTAATGTGGCAGGACCACCTTGATGAATTTTGTTATTGCTACTTATGAATTTTTAGTTGCTTCTCAATCTATCTATCTAAAACAATATTAAGGCAGGATCTCAATCTTATTTTATCTATTTTTTTGTTTTTAAATCAGGAATATATGCTGAATTTTATCAGTGCCTCTTTGGCATCCCTAGAGATGATCACGTAATTTTTCTCCTTGAATCTATTAATATGATGAATTATATTAAAAGATTTTCACTATTCATGCATTTATTCATCAACTTAGTACATATTTACTCAAAGTGCAAAGCTCTGTTCTAGATATTGGGGAGACTGAGGTATTTAGAAAATCTAGATATTGGATTTATTGTGGCATGAATCCCACTAGGTTATGGAATATTATACTTTAATATATTGCTGTATTTTATTTGCCAATGTTTCATTTAGGACTTTGGGGGTAATTTCCCAAATGAGAGTGGTCCATAGTTTTCTATTTTTGTGTTTTCTTGGCTTTTGGTTTCAATGTTAATCTGGCTTTTGAAACATAATTTGAAAACATCATTTAATTTTCCAAAGGCTCCTTCCTGCCTTCCTCTCTGAATGTCTGCTTGTCCATCTGTATTTTTTTTTCTTTTCCTCCCCTTATTTCATCCTTCCCTTCCTCTCTTTTTTCACTTTTTAAACTGATTTTTTTCCCTTCTCTATCATTCTCTTTTTCCTTACAGCTTTTGCTTTTATTTCTACTTCTAGACCTGACAATTGCTATGAGCTGCTAAGCTACATAATAGGTTCTTATTATAATAATAAAACACATATACAAAAAGATGATTAAAGTTAAACAATTAGGACAGGACAAAACCAGTTAGAAAATATATACCAGTCATCTTGGCTGAGTTAATGGTCACAACTATGTGCTAACATTAATTTTTGGCTTTTGAACCCAACAGTTCTCTTTGCCTCTAGGAATCTGAATTATCTATACATAATTGCATATATATTCAAAGATGTATTAAGTGTGTTCTCTGGAAACAACCTGTCTTTTAATAGGGAAGTACAGTGAATAGCTATAACTATTAAAATGATTGAGATAGTTCTGTACTATGTATGTATCTATCTATATAAATATGGATATGGAACAATCTTTAAGATGCACTATTACATGGAAAAAATCAGATATGTTTTTTGCTTGTATAAAAGAAATATTGTTGAATGAATATATGGGTGGATGAATAAGGGTAGGTAGGTATATAGGTATGAATCAATACTTTGCTTTTCCTATCTTGCTAGGCTACAGGAAAATCATTGGGAAATCAATTTCCAAACCTTTTCAGAGTTAGAAAAAATTCAGTTATATGTCTCATAGAGTTTGTGGTTATGAAATTCCATATTTGCTTCTTGGGACTAAGGATTATAGTGTGCAGCAGTGATAATACCACATAATTTTCTCTTTCTGGACTCACTTGAGACCTATATTTTTTAGTCTCCCCTGCAGTTAAGCTGGGGCTATGCAATATAGGCAGAAATGATTTATGTCATTTTTAGATCTAACCTTTTATTCAATTAATTCTAACTCTCTCCTCATGGCAACTATAGGGTTCATATCTTCCTAATGGAGCACCTAATGAGAGTCCCTGAATTACCTTTTATGTTATTTTATTTATTTTTTTTAAACATCTTTATTGAAGTATAATTGCTTCACAATGGTGTGTTAGTTTCTGCTTTATAACAAAGTGAATCAGCTACACATATACACACGTTCCCATATCTCCTCCCTCCTGCATCTCTCTCCCTCCCACCCTCCCCATCCCACCCCCCCAAGGCGGTCACAAAGCACTGAGCTGATCTCCCTGTGCTATGCGGCTGCTTCCCACTAGCTATCTATTTTACATTTGGTAGTGTATATATGTCCATGACACTCTCTCACCCTGTCACATCTCACCCCTCCCCCTCCCCATATCCTCAAGTCCATTCTTTAGTAGGTCTGTGTCTTTATTCCCATCTTGCCACTAGGTTCTTCATGACCTTTTTTTTTTTTTTCCTTAGATTCCATATATATGTGTTAGCATACTGTATTTGTTTTTCTCTTTCTGACTTACTTCACTCTGTATGACAGACTCTAACTCCATCCACCTCCTTACAAATACCTCCATTTCATTTCTTTTTATGGCTGAGTAATATTCCATTGTATATATGTGCCACATCTTCTTTATCCATTCATCCGATGATGGACACTTAGGTTGCTTCCATGTCCTGGCTATTGTAAATAGAGCTGCAATGAACATTTTGGTACATGACTCTTTTTGAACTATGGTTTTCTCAGGGTATATGCCCAGTAGTGGGATTGCTGGGTCGTATGGTAGTTCTATTTTTAGTTTTTTAAGGAACCTCCATACTGTTCTCCATAGTGGCTGTATCAATTTACATTCCCACCAACAGTGCAAGAGGGTTCCCTTTTCTCCACACCCTCTCCAGCATTTATTGTTTGTAGATTTTTTGATGATGGCCATTCGGACCGGTGTGAGATGATACCCCATTGTAGTTTTGATTTGCATTTCTCTAATGATTGAATTACCTTTTAGAAGAGAGTTGACCAACCCACATTGATGTAAGCTATAAACAAACTTTCAGTGTGTTATAAAATGAGATTGTGGGGTAATTTGTTGCTGTAGCATAGACTAGCTCATCCTGACCAATATATACTGAAAAGGTTTCCTTTAGAACTGAGCACTTCCTAGGCAAATTTGTATGACAGGAGAAAGACTTTGATTAAGAAGTCAGTATGGTGAAGAAACCAAAAATAGAGATTCTGCAGAGAGGAGATTTGGATAAAATTATTCTGCTTTAGAAATTCTGAGAATTTAAGATTGGAATTATGACTTCTTAGGGGAGAAATTTTGCCTGGAACATATCTGAGTTTCCCACGTTGCCAGGAGAATAGATTTTAAGTATGAAGCCATCAGCCTCCCCCAGAGGGCTCTTCTTTATGCCATCTAAGTCCAGACTTAGAGATGATTTGAGATGCTAGATATGTCTCTGAAGAGCTAACTTGGAGGAAATAAAGCATTTAAGATTTATTACATATTTGAAACATGAGCAAGTTTAAACAATTTTCCCTTTATTATAGCAATTCCTGATTACAACTTTAAACAAACTACTTGAAATAAAAATAAGTTAAAATATTTAAAAATTTTCTACAGTTATAAAAACAATTACATATAAGAAAATAAGACAGCACACACTGAACAAGGCTCTTAATCTGAACACTAAATGTCCAAAAGTCATAAATGAATAAATAGACTGAGCTTCATAAATCTGACGGTACCAGAGAGACAAAGAAAAACAAAATGATGATACAGAGAAGGTAAAGGAGGAGAGAAAAGGAAGAAGGCAGAGATATCTTGTTGGATAATCAGACTATATATATTTTAGTCATAAAATGTATATAGCCGCATAAAATATATATAACCTCAAGCCATTGAACCAGAAGCACATAATTGTAGTAATACAATGATAACAATAAAAATGTGCAATTCTGTAGTTTGTTAGATCCCCCTCTTTTCCCCTTTCAGAGGGCGTTGTCCTCTAACCTATGTTAGGCACAATGTCTAGTCTTCCTTTCCTCCCTGTGCCCTCTCCAGAGTGTTCCTATAGCACATAAGCTTGTGCCATCACTCCTGACTTTGCTGTGGGCTTCCTTCTTGCAGCACTGATCACTGACTTGCACTCCAAGTGATATATTTGTGCCTTATCTTTATGAGAAACCAGGGACAGATGGAGGAATACAGTTATTCCTTTACCACTCCCAAGACTAGCATATTCAGTGGTGTGAATATATGATTATTGGTCTACTGAGGGATTAGTGCCATTTCAAATGGGAACTAAAATGTAGGAACAAAACTATTAGATTCCTAGATAATTTGGTTTACCCCTGGAGTCTTAAAAGGTATCTAGACATAGGCCTTTCAAAAGGAGATGGGTATGGGGATTACCCTACTTTATTCTTTTGTTAAAGTTAGTTAACATACAATACTTTGTGCCCTATCTCTGAAAAGCATACCAGAGTCTTGAAAGAGCTACACTGAGCTTTAGTGTCAGTTATTATACAACAGCCACAGTAACAACCTGTCCAACAGAACAAAGAAATATTCATGGCCCCAAATAACTCCTCTGATGACCATTAGAGGCACACAAATTTACTGTCTCTTACCAGTGGACAATCATCTAACTTTATCAGGCTTTCACAAGTACTTTATGTTTTTTCAAAGAAATGTTGTAATTAAGAAATTACAGTAAAACAAAACAAATCAAAAAAACAAAAACACAGGGTTACTGAACTCTGTGTGTCACATTGTCTTAATTATAACTCAATAAATTCCCTTCCAAAGTGAAGTTAAAATGAACTGGAAGAACACATACTGATTATCTGGTCTAACCACATAATTTTATACATGAAGAAACTGAAACTAAGAAGCATAAAGGACTTACTTAAGGTCACACAGACAATGGTAGGTTCAGGTCTGAAATGTGAATGACACATCAAGTAAATCTACAGGTGTTCATGGAGAGAGCAAAATGAGCTGGGGAGCAAGGACACATTTATGTCAAGGAACAGAAAGGAGTAGAGTTGGGCTATACAGTTGAAGAGGAAAGGACTGGGAAGGTGATCTCAGGCTGAAGGATGGCACATAAAAAGATGGAATAGTCTGACTTAGGGGGAGTAATGGGAGGGGATTTACTGTCCTATAACAAATAACTATAATATTGGACAAAATATACAAAGTGATTGTTTTCAGGCATTGAGCAACCTGCAGAGCAGAGTAGCCGTCCTTGAGAGAAGGGAAACACTGGAGGTGAACTTGGCATTCATCCAGGTTTTCTGCCTTTTTGCCTTTCCAAGGCATGGAACAAAGGAGTGGAGCCTAAAAAGCAAAGATCTCGTTGGGCACAGGAAACAGAGATCCCAGTATGGGAAGGCTGATGTGTTTAGAATTTGTAGAGAGGTGTCCCAGGGAAGGGTGTTTCTCTGTACAGAGAAGGAGCTCTAAGAATCTTCATAGGGATCCCTTGAGTTTTGGCTGAATGCTAAGCTATACATGTGCAGGATGACTATGAGGTCTTACAAAGAACATATTCAAGGTTTCTTGAGATGAACAGAGATTCTGGAGCTTGCACAGTGTTGAGAGATATTGGTTTTCTGACCAGCTAGAATACCCTATTTAGTTGAAACTTCAGAATGGCCATACTTTAGAAGTAGGTTTACTCCAACCTAGAATGAGGGTTAATCTAGATCTGCTCTAACAAAGCCCAACAAGGTCAAGTGAACTTGGCAGTAGATTGACTGGCTTCCAAAGCAAAACTCAACATCCTTTATAGGAAGACAATATAATCCAGTCACTGAACAACACAACATTCACAGTGTCCAGCATCCACTAAAATAATCATTAACATGTAAAGAAGCAGGGAAATGTGACCTGTGACAAACAGAAAAATCGCTTAATAAAAACAGGTCAAGAAATGATAGAGATAATAAAATTATTAGACAAGGATTTAAAAACAGTATATATGTATACACACATATATATATATCCTTATTATGTTCATGTATTCTTATAAATCCCTGACTAAGGACTACATGAACATAATGAGAAATGGTAGAAATGCTAAATAACTGAATGGTACTCATAGAGCTAAGAATACAATACCCCAAATGAAAAATTCATTGGATGGGATTAAGAGCAGATTAGACATTGCAGAAGAAAAGATATGTGAGTTTTAAAAAACATAGCAACAGAAATTATCAAAGATGAAGGATGACAAAAAAGACTGAAATAACATGAAAAAAGTCTCAATTACCAATGAGTGGGGCAGGCTTCACAGGTGTGCAACCTTTCCTGACACATAGATTCTACATTAAGAAGGGGCAATCACTTGGTTTAATGTTCTGCTGTTGCCTCTAGAAATTTTTAAACAATTTTTGAATGAAGGATCCCTCATTTTAATTTTGCACTGGGCCCTGCAAGTTATTTAGCTTTTGCTGCCTAGAGGATAATACTAAACCATTTGACATGCATGTGATAGTTGGAGTCTTAGAACTGATAGGCAGTGGTGGGGGGTGGTAGCACAAAAAGTATTTGAAGAAATAATCGTTGTAGTTATTTCCAAATTCCTACTGGTCCAAAAAGCTCAATGAAACTAAATCACAAAGAACATGAAGAAAAGTACTCCAAGGATAATCATAATCAAATTGCTTAAAACCAGTGAGGAAGAGAAAAATTAGATGTTAAAATGGTGGGATGGTTAATTTTGTCTGCCAACTTGACTGGGCCATAGGCTTCCCAGATATTTGGTTAAACAATTTTTTGGGTGTTTCTGCAAGGGTGTTTTTGGGTGAGATGAACATTTAAATTAGTAGACTTTAACATTATATTACATTAACATTTTAATCAGTAGAGTAAGGCAGATTACCCTTCATAATGTGGATGGCCTCATCCAATCAGTTGAAAGGCTGACTAGAACAAAAAGGCTGATCTTTCCCTAGGTAAGAGAGAATTCTACAGCCATCTGCCCTCTGACTTCATCTGTGACATCGCCTCTTCCTGCCTGATGGCCTTGCAACTGGAACATCTGCTCTCACTGGGTCTCCCATACCATCGACCTGCCCTGCAGATTTTGGATTTATCAGCCTTCATAATCATATGAGCCAATTCCTTATAGTAAATCTCTATCTGTCTGTCTGTCTATCTAGTTATCATCTATTTATCTATCTCCTGTTGGTTCTCTGGAGAACTTTAATACAAATGCTATTCTTGGAAAAATGTTGTTTGTCTTGGAAACGTGGTTCCAGTGGTCAATAAGAATTTGATGTTAAGAGGCATGTGAAGAGTTTAAATAAACTTATTTCATGAAATTTGAAGGTGGGAAAAAGTAATATTTTAAATATAAAGTGTTAATTTACAGGATATGTGATTTAAAATAAATATGTAACCAAATAAATCAAATATGCACATATTTACTTTTAAAGTTTATATTCTTATTAGTATACATATATTCAATCAGGCTCTTATTCTCATTTTTATTGTGTTTGTATTCTAATTTGGATATTGAAAGATTATCTTATATTCTGATATACTGGGTTGAATTATGTTCAGGCAGGCATATGTGGTAATTTCATTGAGCTATAGTTATCTTACATGTAATAGGGAAATAAAATAGTACCTACTCCTTATGGGTATTTTGGGAATGAAATGAGATAATGAACATAAAATGTTTAGTGTAGTGCCTGGTACATAGTTATTATTCAATAATTATACATATATATATTTTTTTTTCTTTAAAAGTCTGTATAAGGATGGAGTTAAAGAATCAACAGAGTTAAATTAATTTTTTTTTGCAAGGGCTGGAAAATTGTTAGCATTCAGATAATTGAAGCTAGGTTCTACTACTTCTGCATGCAAACACAAGGGCATATTTTTCACTGTGTATTATGTTTTGGAAAATGTGATTTTTCTATTATTCTTCCCTTTGGCTAGAAAAAGCAGCTGGAGTAATGAGCTTATTGCTCTTTGAAGAAGAGATTATTAATTCTTACTGTAAGCCTGAGAGAAAGGATATAAGTTGCATCAATTTGGGGGGAATATATTAAGTATTGTATAATTGTAATTGATTTCAGGAACAATTTATCTTGCTTCTCTATCAGCAGGATAAGCCTCCTCTAAAAGGCCCTAACAATGACATTTCAGACACAAAATGTCACTTCTGCATCTAAATTTTGACTAAAAAGTTGTAACTGTATATTTTTATTAACAATTGTATTCAATTATATAATATATAATTATACTAACTATATTAATTACATAATTATATTAACAATTATATTTATAATTTAACAATTTATTCTGATTCTAACTTACCCTTGTAAAATTTCTACCAAGGTGACTTTTAAAAGTCATGTAAAAGCTTTTGTGTAAAAACCACTCAAGGTACCTTCTCTACAGTAACAATATGAGTATCTTACTTGTTCATTTATTCACTCACTGGTTTTTGGTGTCAACAATGTGGAAGAATGTTGCAAGTGTCACAGAAAAGTGCATAATTATGGTTCCTTTTCTCAAGGAACATGGAGATCTTTTTTAATCTCCACACTGGAGTAGACTGCCTCCTCAACACAGTTGCCCTCTATCACATTACTCAGTATTTCTCTTCATAACATATCTGAAAATATATAAGTTCCTTGAATGTGGGCAGTCTTTTCCCCTAGAACAGTGCCTGGCACTAGATGGTACTCAATAGATACCTGTTTGTTGATAGATGATTTTACCAGTATCTATCTATGAGGTAGTTATTTTGACTTTTGCCTTTTTACAATTGAAAAATAGGCACAAAATATTTAAATTATTAGTTCAAAGTCACATGGCTGGTAAAATGTTAGAGCTGAGATTTGATCCCTGTTATGTGAAGATGCATAAATAGTGCTGCAAAGGTGCAAAAGGTTAGAAATGGTGACTAATTATTTTTGGTTGCGTTATAAGCGACAAATAGGAAATAAATGCTTAAGATGTAAGTTGTTTCACATACTAGAAGGTCTTAAACACCAAATTGAAGCGTTTGGACTTGATTCAGAAAGCAAAAGAGATTTTTAGAGCATACTCTGCTTTTATTGCTTTGTCTTTGCACATATTGACTCATTGCCCAGTTCCCTTCTGTCTACTTCTTCATCTCCTTTATTGAGTACTGAAACCAACATTTCATATTCCTGTGGTAAACATTTCTGGGACTGGACATATTTTCTTGTCTCTATATTAAATAATACTGAGGACAAGCAAAAATAACTTGGCTACTTGTTCCATGAAATACATGCTCCTGGAAGGTAAGATGATGAACTCGCTAATTAATTTATTTACCAAGACAAACCGCTTCATCATCTAGACTGGCTTCAAAGCCAATCCACAATTATGTCATAAACTCTGCCTATTCCCATCTAGTTCCCTGCCTTCCTAGACCCACCTTAAAGGCACTGAGCCCAGGTCTCAAAATCCTTTATCTTTCCCTGCCTTCACTCTTCTGAGATACTAGTAAACTTTTGTCAAGGTGGTGTTATCCCTTACTGCACTGTCTAATAAGTGTAGCTTTGTTTGATCTTCAGGTTTTTCTGATGGACTTTCAGGGACCTGACAGTTGACATTTCATGTCTACTTTTTATAATAATCAGCTGAAGCATCATTTGCCTTGGTAAGCTTGAGATGTCCTCTTTAGTTCCTTGCCCAGGAACAGTTAGTGCTCCCCTCTTGTGCCCCTTACCTCCTTATACATACTTCCATACTCTATCAGAGTGCAATCCTGCTGTTAGACTGGGAGTCCTTAAGGGCAGTCACCATGACTTTATCATTGTATGCTCTTAGCACTGCCTTAAACATAGAGAGGGTGCTCAGTGATGTTGACTTACTGACTGCTGTACTGAATGAATGAATAAATGTATTACCAAGTGCAGGTAGAGAGACTTACCATAAGGAGATCAGAAAAAAGGTGACTGCAAGTTTATTAATGAGGTAATGAGCACTGGTGAATAGAAGTGAGTAGCCTCTCCCAAGATGAATCAAATTAGGAAAGTTCAAGTACCATTGGGAAAGTTCCAAGGACCAATTGAAGAGAAAAAGCAGTCATATGTCTTTCAGTGGTTTTCAACCCTGGCTGTATATTGAAATAAGCAAGTATTTTTAAAAAAATCCAGTGCCTTCTTCCTGAGTGCTACCCTTACCCAACCACTCTGATTTAATTTGGTCTGTCAAGAGGCAGGACATTAGAATATTTTAAATATGATACTGAAACCTCTAAGAGGCAGTCAAAGTTGGGAAGCATTGGTCTAAATGCTCAGTATTGCTATTTTTTTTTATTTCTTTGACATCCTCTAAGCCCAGTGATTCTCCAGGAAGTGTAGTTAGTAAGAGGACAGGTGAGATCCTTCTGCCAAAGAAGCTTAGCAGAATTTTGTGAGAAAGACATGGAGTGATGGTTTGGTAGTTTAAAAAATATATTCATAGGTTTGTGGGTTTATTTCTGGGCTTTCTATCCTGTTCCATTGATATATATTTGTTTCTGTGCCAGTACCATACTGTTTTGATTACTGTAGCTTTGTAGTATAGCATGAAGTCAGGGAGCCTGATTCCTCTCGCTTAATCTATGACAGAGGAGGCAAGAATATACAACGGAGAAAAGACAGTCTCTTCAATAAGTGGTGATGGGAAAACTGGACAGCTACATGTAAAATAATCAAATTAGAACATTCTCTAACACCACTCACAAAAATAAACCCCAAATGGATTAAAGACCTAAATGTAAGCCTGGATACTATAAAATTCTTAGAGGAAAACATAGGCAGAACACTCTTTGACATAAATGGCGGCAATATTTTTTGGGATCTGTCTCCTAGAGTAATGGAAATAAAAACAAAAATAAACAAATGGAACCTAATTAAACTTAAAAGCTTTGGCACAGCAAAGGAAACCATAAACAAAATGAAAAGACAGCCTACAGAATGGGAAAAAATATTTGCAAATGATGTGACCAGCAAGCGATTAATCTCCAAAATATACAAACAGCTTATATAGCTCAACATCAAAAAAACAAACAACCCAATCAAAAAATGGGCAGAAGATCTAAATAGACATTTCTCCAAAGAAGACATACAGATGGCCAAAAGGCACATGAAAAGATGTTCAACATTGCTAATTATTAGAGAAATGCAAATCAGAACTACAGTGGGTTATCACCTCATACTGGTTAGAACGGCCATCATCAAAAAGTCTACAAATAATAAATGCTGGAGAAGGTGTGGAGAAAAAGGAATCCTCCTACTCTGTTGGTAGGAATGTAAATTGGTACAGCCACTATGATGAACAGTATGGAGTTTCCTTAAAAAACTAAAAATAGAGCTACCATATGATCTTGCAATCCCACTCCTGGGCATATATCCAGAGAAAACCATAATTTGAAAAGATACATGCACCCCAGTGTTCACTGCAGCACTATTTACAATAGCCAAGACATGGAAGTAACCTAAATGTCCATCAGCAGATGAATAGATAAAGAAGATGTGGTACATATATACAGTGGAATATTACTCAGCCATAAAAAGGAATGAAATAATGCCATTGGCAGCAACACAGATGGACCTAGAGATTATAGCAAGTGAAGTAAGCCACAGAGAGAAAGACAAATATCATATGATGTCACTTACATATGGAATTTTAAAAATGATATAAATGAACTTATATACAAAACAGAAATATACCCACAGACATAGAAAACAAACTTATGGTAACCAAAGGGGGAAGGTGGGGAGGGATAAATGAGGAGTTTGGGGTTAAGATATACCCACTACTATATATGAAATAGGTGACCAACAAGGACCTACTGTGTAGCACCGGGAACTATACTCAATATTTTGTAATAACCTATAAGGGAAAAGAATCTGAAAAAAAATCACTGAATCACTTTGCTGTACACCTGAAACTAACACAACATTGTAAATCAACTATACTTCAATTAAAAAAATATTCAATATGATCAAATTTTTTAATTTTGAAAAAGAAAAAAAATTACTGTTTGCGTAATTTAACTTATGAAAATTAAATGCTGGTAAGAAAACAAAATACTGCAGTTCTCAGTAGAGGCATGCTCCTTTGGGGTTTCTTAGAACTGTTTTTTTTTTTTGTGGAAGAGACTTGAAATGTGAATGTTTATCAAAAGACAACAGTGTTTAAAAGATTGTAAAACTCTGTCTTTACCCCTAGAGTTAGAGTAATATGTACGTGCTCCTTTGTGCTCCTGTAGCAGTTTCTACTTATCTTTATCTGCACTTCTCAGTATGCTTGGTTTGGAAACTTCTGCTTAGTTTTCTATTCCCCCCATTAATTTGTAAGTGCTTGAAGGGAAGCAGGGTTATAAATCTCTTTATTCCCAGATTTAGTGCCTATTTATAGTCTATAGGGGTTGGTTGATTGATTAGAAAGAGTGAGAGCCAATAAGGAATGATTTAGCTCTTGCTAAATCGTTTGTCTTGATTTAGCAAGAGCATGATGCAAATGAGGTCACAGATGTGAATTTAATGCTGGATCAGGGCCAGATGGTTACTCAAAGAAATTGTCCCATGACCTTGTAACTGTCCCTTAAATCTAGGCAGCTGCTTTGCATATATTGGTGCATTAGAGAAAAATCTTGCCATTAACAGAGGATGAGTCCTAGAAATGGTGGTTACTATCACCATTGTATCAAGGTCAACTCCATCTGTTTTCTCCTCTATAAATTGGAGAACATTACTCCGTATAGGGTAGTTGTGAGGATTGAATGAATTAATGTGTGAGAAGGTATCTAAAATAATAATTAGAAAGTTTTCACTAATGCCCTTGAAAGACAGCAAGTTCGCCACGATATTGACATTTGCAGATATATTTTAGAAAGGATCAAAGAATCAGAAGAGTTGTTGAACTATATGGATTTTAAGTCTCCGTCCTTAAAATGAGATTGTATTATTTTATCTCTTTTATTTCAAAGATAAAGAAGGTAAAGTACAGAGGATAAAAAATTTACCATATGACCATCTCTTACTCATCTTTTGGGATTCAGCTAAAACATCATTACTTCAAAGAGGACTCCTCAGATACCACTTCTTCTAATCCACGTTCTCCCCCTAGGACTCTATTGTTCTTATCACAAGTTGTAACTCTATTTAATTATTTACGTGATTATTTATTCAATGTCTTTATTCCACACTAGATTACAAACTACCTGAGGGTAGAAACCAAGTATTTTCCTCCCCATAATATATAACCGCCCAGAGACTAGCACAGTTCTTGGCTCACAGAAGGCTCTCAAATATTTGTTAGATGCATACACATCTAATTAATTAGTAAATTAATTAATTATAATCTATTTACTCATGCCAGCTTACAAAAGGGATTTGAAATGTGTAAAGCGTAATGTATTATCCATTCATTTACTCATTTATTATGGTTTTATTTTTATTGGAAATGTTAATTAATATAAAGTTTTTACATCTGGCTAATTGTTTTCTCTTTTACTACTACTTCTGTCGTTATTCTTGGCAACTACAACAGCAATGAAAATGCTTAGTTCAACACTCTGGCCCCTGAGGTCCATGATTTCCTTAATTCTATAGTCCTATTCTATCCCACCTTAGTTACCCCTGTGGAACTTATCCTAGACCACTGTTTTTCACACTACAGATTCTGATGCCTCAGTAGGGCTGGAAAATAATTTACTAAGTAGAATTTTTAAAAGGAATGGAATAGATTTGAAAATTGAGTATGTTTAAGGATTGGCATTGTTTTGTAAAATTTTGTATATGTATACTAAATAGCTATGTAAAATTCCTTTCTTTCTAAGGATTGTGGTCAAAAAAATTTGTAAAATACTGCTCTAGACATCATCATCATCAGTAATTGCAGCGCCTCTGAAACCTCAGTTTTAAGCAGCCTACTTTTTGTTCACTACTGCTTTCCTTCCTAGCTCCTTTACTCCAGTAGGTCCACCTGAACATTTTATTATCCCAGCCAGGCTCCCAATTCATTGACTCAACACGTTTTTACTCTGCACGTTTAGACTCCATGGTCTATCACATTCATTATAATCAGCCTCAGTTCCCTTGTTACGCTTTCCTTCCATCTCACTCAACTGGCAAAACTATTTATCTGCTGAGTCCATACTGTATGTGCTAAGCCTGGAATGTGGCTGCAGTTTTGGAGACAAACTTCTGTGAACTGGTCTCACTTTGCATTTATGACCACAAATCTCAAGTGAGGCCTTAGAATTATCCAGCCATCTTTCTGGAGTTCCTTAATAAATCTGCTTTCCAACTCTGAGGTGCCTTCACAGCTTCTCTCTCCATTAACCTTCAGTATCCCTCTTTCCCAGGCAAATAAGAAGCATCATAATACAGCTAGGTCATCTGTCCACTATCAAATTTCCACCACCCTTTCATTCTTACCCACATGCTCTTTTTTTTCTCCTGTGACAATAGACTGCTCCCACTGTTACCTAAAACCGAACCTCCCACTTGCCACCTGTTGTATCCCTGTGAATTCCCCATACTTACCTTTCATTTCTTTGTTTTTTTTTAAGTCACAAACAGATTATAATATTCTAGCTGGGACAAACACTGCTTATTTTGTTTTTGATTTGAGGGTTTTTGTTGTTGTTCTTCATGCTTCATGTAATAGCATAAAGGAATGAGTAAATTGGGGAAGCTGGGGCTGGGGCTTATGGGGGGGCATCACAATATGTTGCCTTGAGCCACTAGGAGTAACCCAATATCATTCTGTGCCTATTGAGGCTCCAGAAAGTGAAAAATAGATGGTAAAGGATAGAAGGGGAATAAGAATACACTCTACTTCTTAAATGTTCTGAGAACTGGCCCTGCATCTAAATTATGATTATACAACATAATGATTCCTTGCTTCTGTGGCCCCCATTGTTTCTTAAAATATGATCTGCACTTCCACTCCTTCCCACGGTTATTATCCTGATGTAGAAGATGGGGAGAGTTTAAAGGTCTTTCCTCACTGGGACCTTGAGTACTCATTTGTAGAGTTTATGGGAAAGAAGATCCTCTTTTTCAGTCTCTTCTGATGCATGTATTTCCATTTCCTGACCTTTCCAAAAATGACCGTTTAGAAGCAGTAGTTGTTGGGAATGAGAAATAATGTGGACAAGTCAAACTTTTTACCATATTCTGTTTCAAAAGTGACCTCATGGTCATTGCTCAAGAGACTCTACTTATGACAGGTTCATCCCCCTAGGGAAATTCATGGCTGCATTCTATTTCATCTCCTCCAGTATGTGTTGATGACATTTTAGTTCATATTTAAAAAATATTTTAAAGTGCTTTCTCATCTATGATATCCTTTTATACGGGGAATGACTTTACAAGTCACATAAGGGGGTAACTGAGGCTTAGAGAGGTTAAGTTGTTGAAGTTACTGGATTATGTTTGGTCAACTTTCTAATTAGAGCAGAACGTGGTGGTAAGACCCACATTTTGGAACGTCTAGCTCAGAGTTTTATTTATTACATAATTGTATTACTTTATTGTACCGGGGTCCATCAATGTTCATCTTCTGCCTTTTTAAGGACCCTATGATCACAAGAACAGCCTTAAGTCAAAAGTGTATGTGATTAGACAGATACTATTGACTGCATTGAGTGAGGAGGGAGAGGGCCCAGAGTGTTTCCTAGTGAGGCTACAATGTGTGAAGACTGGGAAGCAAAGGAGAGCTTACAGGTGATCAGGAGCTAAAATAGGTTCACTAGGGCTGAAGGGGAAGCCAAGAGTAGCAGACTTGGCCCAAATCAGTGAAGGGGATAGGGAGTCTTTAAGGCATGTTAAAGATGTATCTGATGTACCTTTGGAAAAAAAGTGTTTGTTAAATTATCTAATTCAATTCTCTTGCTTTAACTTTGAGAAAAGTAAGAATCCACGAGTTTAGGTAACTTACTAAAGGCCGCAAATCAAATCCATAGCAGAGCTGAGACTAGAATTTATATCCCATTTATGATCTTTATGCTATTTAATTGGTCTAATTCAGTGGTTCTCAGTATTGCCTATTATTGACAGGTTATTAGAATAACCCGGGAGTTTAAAAAAACTATAGAGGGCTGAACTCACCCCCAAAGGTTTGATTAAATTGGTTTGGGATGGGTCAGGGCATGAGCGTATTTTAATAGCTCCCTAGGAGATTCTAATGTGTGGCTGGGTAGACAGCCCCTTGACTAAATTACAGGACTTTGTATAATAGCTAGTACAGCTAATGCATATTCTTCCTTTTTTTTTTTTGGTATTTTTAAAACAAAAAGAGGAAGAATTCTTGCTTTGAGTCTTTTGTTTTGCAGTTTTCTTTAGTGCACTCTGCCTTAATGCAGTCCTGCACACGGAAGAGCTTTGATGTCTAAGAGTTTAGGGGATTAGAAGCAATTTCTCAACTGTAGGTGATGGTGATAATGTACAATTTTAAATAGCTCTTCAGGTAGTTCTCCTAGACCTCTCTCCCCTGTGTCACCCCAAGTTGGGAATCATTGTCCTAGTGCACATAAGAAAGAGGAGTTTGTTTCTGGAATGGTGGCTAACTTAGTATTTCTCTAAACCTACCTCATCAATCATTACTTTTATTATAGGAAGAAAACCACCAGTTCAGTGGCAGAATATGAGGACAAAGGGACAGATACCTATAGGGATCATTTATCTTCACACAGAGTCTCCCAATCATGAATGATCATAGACTGCATTTCTCACCTAGGTCAGCCATCTTGCATATGTGCCCATCACAAGACGAACACAAGGTGGTAGAATACACATGGCATGCGTATCATCACCAGCTCTTCCTCCACCCTCACTGTTTTGTACTAAACTGAAATACAACTTTAAAATATTATTCAACATAACTCAGGTAGAGGTGGATGATTTCTATTTGTCACTTTCAGAATAAACAGAAATTGTGCCTAGAAAACAGAGTTGTTTTTTTTAAAATTTATTTTATTTATATTTATTCATGGCTGTGTTGGGTCTTCGTTTCTGTGCGAGGGCTTTCTCTAGTTGTGGCAAGCGGGGGCCACTCTTCATCGCAGTGCGCGGGCCTCTCACTATCGCGGCCCCTCCTGTTGCGGAGCACAGGCTCCAGACGCGCAGGCTCAGTAATTGTGGCTCACGGGCCCAGTTGCTCCGCGGCATGTGGGATCTTCCCAGACCAGGGCTCGAACCCGTGTGCCCTGCATTGGCAGGCAGATTCTCAACCACTGCACCACCAGGGAATCCCCACAGTTTTTAATCTACCTATAAATACACATGAAGCCCTGAAAATATGAAAGCTGTTGATCCAGAGTGTATATGCTTCCAGTATTATTTGAAAGTGTTGTTCCTTTATGCACCTTCCTTCCTTTTCTTTGCTTCCTTGCTTTTTTTCTTCCCTCTCTGCCTTCCTCATTTCTTTCTTTTATTCTTTCTTTTTACTTTTAAAAATCCTGTATCTATCTCTCATGTGTACCATGCATTTTGTCATGCTCCTGATCTGGTTTCCAGAACTTCTAATCTTTTTTTTTTTTTTTTCAGAACTTCTAATCTTAAACATAAAATCTTTCCTTCCCTCTGTTATGTAGTTACCCTGAGGTTATTCCTGTGGATTAGTCAGAAGTCCTGTTAGCTACACAAAAACTTGAAATAGCAGTCCTGATTTCAGATTTCCTTGATTATATTGTTTATTCTTGTAGGAATGACTACCTTAGGAATCCATAGTCTTAAATTGGAATAGGAAATACTCTATTCCTGAGAAAAGGGATGTAAGAGTGAGGTTTTGCTACTGTATAGCACAGGGAACTCTGCTCAATGTTATGTGGCAGCCTGGTTGGGAGGGGAGTTGGGGAAGAATGGATACATGTATATGTATGGCTGAGTCGCTTTGCTGTGCACCTGAAACTATCACAACATTGTTAATCGGCTATATGCCAATATAAAATAAAAAGTTAAAAAAATAAAGTGTACAAAAAAAAAGAGTGAGGTTTTGGTTCCCAAAACAAGGTTGACATGTCTGAGTATAAACAGAGAAGAAAGAGTTAGATCAGGAAAATGATATGTTCCTGAAACACATTTGCACTTGGAATTTGCTCACCGTATGTGGTAGATAATGGATTCTCCCATCTGGCATCCTCCAGGTCAACAAATCTTTTCAAGGATTTTAAATCTCTGGCCTAAGTTCAGAATATTCTTATTGATGCCAATATTTATGACCCTCTCAATTTCCAGAGTAATTTGAAAGAAGACAAAAATTAATATATTTTGCAAGAGCTACATAGGATAAGGACAATGTGATGTTTTAAACCTGTGTCAAAGGCATACATTTAAAAAATATTTTAAAAATTTTCAAATAAACCCCTTCCCTTCCATGTACAGCATGACAAGATATTTTCCCATCTTTAACTTTCTTTGAAAACAATACAATTGTTACCTATATTTTTTGGCAGTGGTTCAGAGAACATTTTAGAAGAGACAGGGTAAGTTGCACTGCCACTGCAAACTTCACTCTTTGTTCTGAGGGGTTTCATTATCCTTATAGGATCTTATGATCTTCCACCCATAAACATTTGTGGCTCCCAGGGAGTTGAAAAATCTTTAAAAAGTCAAAATTGTACAAATTTTATTTTACTTGAAAAAAGTTACATGCCTAGAAGACATATACAGATAAAACATGCATATGCATGACTTCATTTGGAGATAATTTCAAAAGTCTAAATTTGAGGCCTTTTATACATATGAGGCCCAGAGTGCTGACCCTCTTGTAGCTGTCCCCCCATAACAGATTCTTTTCTAAAGCATGAGGAATCAGCGTTTCACTCTATACATTGGCACTTGGATCTCTCACGTGTGTCCACATGCACACTAAAATGAGACATACTCTGTCACCTAACAGAAAGGTGAAAACCATTCTAAGACAATACACGTGGGGCAGGTTACACTTGATAGGTATAACATTCTTAATCCTGGAACAGCCATAATTACAGAGGTCTGGTACTTAATTTATTAATAATTTATTAGTCAGATTGAAACTATCAATTTCTTTGACGTAATTATAAATAGTGCTTTGTATCTTTTATATTTGCATTTTTCAGAGTACTCCAAAATTTATTAGACATATTATTATTATTTGATTTCTAGCTATCAAGGAGAAAAGAAGTTAAAATACCTAAGAGGGACTTCCCTGGCAGTCCAGTGGTTAAGATTTCGCCTTCTAATGCAGGGGGTGTGGGTTCGATCCCTGGTCAGGGAGCTAAGATCCCAGATGCCTCATGGCCAAAAAACTGAAACATAAAGCAGAAGCAATATTGTAACAAATTCAGTAAAGACTTTACAAGTGGTCCACATCAAAAAAATCTTTAAAAAAAAAGAAAAAATAAAATACCTAAGAAAAGTCAAATCTGTCATTCCTCCCTTCTCTTTGCTAGGTCTGAAATAATTTTCAGGACACCAAGGGACAGACAAGTAAAGATTTTTCTACTGTTTTCTTTCTACAGCCCAATAAAGCATTAAATAATATTTAGATATCATCTACACTTCGCAACCCTCTGGGAGCAAGTTTTTTATATCAATGCCTGAGACATTTTGGAATCCCTAAGATGAAGAAGCAGATAGCTGTGGATTTGCCTGCAACTCATCACTAAGCCTCATGGGCTTGACAGAACAATGCTCCAAAGAGTGGGAGGTGTTCTGTGCTCTTTCATAACTTTCTCATTGTTTGAAATGCATAGCCATTATGATATCTCTGGCAGATAGCACTCATTTTCCTAGTTTTTATTTTCTTTTTCCTTTTGGTGATGAATTCTTCTTAGTCAGTTTGACAGTACAGCTAGACACTACATTTCTCAAGCTTTCCTTTACCTGCATTTGACCATGTGACCAGGTAATGTCCAGTGGTATATGAGTATGAGTAGAACTTCCACACAATATTTTTTAAATTTTATTGAAATTAAAATATCATACAATTTTAAAGGGTACTTTCCATTTACAGTTATTACAAAATATTGGCTATATTCCCTGTGTTGTACAATACATTCTTGAGCCTTACACCCAGTAGTTTGTACCTCCCACTCCCCCACCTCTATTTTGCTCCTCCCCCCCCCAGTAACCACTAGTGTGTTCTCTATATCTGTGACTCTGCTTCCTTTTATGTTATATTCACTAGTGTGTTGTATTTTTTAGATTCCACATATAAGTGATACCATACAGTATTTATCATTCTCTGTCTGACTAAATTCACTTAGCATAATGCCCTCCAAGTCCATCCATTGTTGCTGCAAATGGCAAAATTTCATTCTTTCTTATGGCTGAGTTGTATTCCATTGTAGCTACACCATATTTTTATTTTTTTAATTTAAAAAATTTTTTGGCCATGCCATGCAGCTTGTGGGATCTTAGTTCCCCAACAAGGGATTGAACCTGGGCCCTCGGCAG
Source organism: Eschrichtius robustus (assembly GCF_028021215.1). NCBI lineage: Eukaryota > Metazoa > Chordata > Mammalia > Artiodactyla > Eschrichtiidae > Eschrichtius > Eschrichtius robustus. The sequence goes on from NC_090826.1 coordinate 61,253,595, forward strand.
TGAGAACACAGAGTCCTAACCACTGGCCCACCAGGGAAGTCCCCACACCATATTTTTAAAGAAAGCTGCTTTCCCTCTACTTATCTTTCCCTGTTTCTGTGGGCTGGAACACAGATGGGATGGTGAGCCAGACATGACCATGCAGGTGAGGGAAACAACGCACAAGAATGTATAAGAACAATAAGTGAAAGACAATGAGAATGAATGAACCTGAGTCATGAATGGCTTTGAAAGCAGAATTCCCATTATAGATAGACCCACAGAAAGATAGATGATGATGATAAAGATGATGATGATGATGATGGTGATGTTCTATCTTGGATCACTTACACATATCTGGATTGTTATGAGATACTTTATTTTGTTTGAGCTTTTGTATTTTTGGGTCTCTTTGCTGCAGTTTAGCAGTAATACAACTAATACAAACATCATTGAAATTTCTTTACATCACTTGAGACTCCAGGGAACAGATTCTTTCCCATGCCCTTCCTTATTCTCTAATAAAAACATTAAAATGACAAGCAAGTAAAATTTTGGACAAGGAACTTTCATAAAATTTTGTTGTATTACATGTTCCCTTACCTTCTTTTACTTTGTTGCAATATGTATAGTTATATTCCTTTTGGGGAAATATGTTTGGAATGAGAGAATGAGTGTACAAAGAGAACAATGGCCAGACCATTTATAAAATGACCCACAACCTGCAGCAAACTTCCCAGGTTATGCCCCTTATCTACAGTAAACTGCCTAGGGAGCCAGCCTGCTGTAAGTCAGACTTGTAGGAAGTCAGACTTCTATCTCTAGTAATAATCCAGGAAGCTACACAATAAATTCTTTAACAATCAGCCCAAATTGGCCAGGACTTGATTAATAACTGACAACTTCTCTGATTTTTGTCCCCACTTCCAACTTGGAACCAACCAGAGAAAGCCAAATATGCTCCCCTAGCCAATCACATAGGGATGCCGTGCTTCTAGTTAGCCCACCTACAGCTTCCCCAAGCTAACAGAACTATTATACAATCAGGACATACCTGAAGCCTTCCCTTTTCTTCCACTATAAAGCTATCCAACTCTGCCTGCCTTTAAGCATCTACCAAAACCCAGACAGTGGCTGACTCTTTGCTATAGCAAGCTCTGAACAAATAGCTATTGGTTGTTTTCATTTGGTTGGTCTTCATCTATTTCCACAAGAATCTTATGGAATCATGCTGTTAAAACAAGTTTTATAAGCAATCCCACCTCTTTCCCAAGAGAGAGAAAATTTTGTAGCCAAACTTATAAAATCACTGGAAGAGGAATTTTCTGAGGGTCTTCTGAGTGTCCTTGAAATGATTAATGGAACTTTGGGATTCTTCTGAGTCCTGATCCAATCACAGTTCCAGTTTCTAGAACTTGAGTCAGCAGTGATGAGAGTAAGCTCTCTGGATTCACAATGGGGGCCTTTTGATTTCCTGGCCATGTCTCCAGCATTGCTGACCAGGGCAACTTTCACCAAAAAATGGCTTTATGTACAACAAAGCTATGTTTCCAGACTCGTAGGCTGTGTGTACATAGCGCTAAGTCAAGTGGAAATTTAGCATGGGTCCTATTAATTTGATCAATATAGACAGACAACAAGATAATTGAAGCCAAAATCAAGATAGATTTTGGAAATTTTATTTGGATTTGACTTTTTAATTTATGCAACTATCTAGTAACAGATCTGTTTGCTTTGTGCTAATTAGCTACAGACTTAAGATTTTTGCTAGATTTGATAATACTTAGAGTTGTGAGATGAACTGCTGTTATACTATAATTAAATTGTGCTCCTCTTCTTTTTGATGGAATTATAATGCTATTGTAAATATCACCACCACCATTATCCATCACTTACTAATTGGTATGCAAAATCCAAGGACAGAGACTAAGATGAACGTACAATGAAGGTAGATATTTTGATTATACTTACATTGGGATTGATAAAATATTAATTTAATGCTAAAATTTATCTTTTGGTCCCATTAAGTCTATTTTTTTCTGGACTTTAATAGAAAATCACACACTATTTCTCCTAAAGTCATTCAGACTAGTGTTATAGATGGCCTGCATTTTCAACGAAATGAAGAAAATGTTTGAGTGAGAGATCTAGAATCTTTCGTGTAGGAAAAATGGCTCAAATTGATTTGGCTCCTTATTGAGTCAAATTAAATAAAAATTATTCAGAAATGGAGGGACACACAGAAGCCTTCGTAAAGGAGAGACCCATGATTGTGGAGAGGAAAAATCATTTGTGTTTCTTGTGCATGAGGGAAGTGATGATTATATTCTTAACCTAGGTTAAGAGTATGTAAGATTCTTTTCATTTGCTTCCTTCTCAGGAAATATCACAGGAATTTTAGAGATTTTCTTTTTAAGGTGAGGATAAATGGCTAAATCTAATTTAAGTGAAATCTGACAAGTTATGTTGAAGCTTGTTATTTTATTTAGATTATTGTTAACTTGCTGAATATTCTTCACTGCATTGCTGTAAAATGTCATTTCAGGCTGGCTGTATGATCCCTACTCTAGACATTCGCTCCTGGTCGCCCTCCTCTCTGCGTATGACCCCTCTCTTCCCGTCCTCTCGTGGGTGGTCATTATTTACAGAAACCATCATTTTGGTTTCCTTTGTTTATATTAGAGTTGCCTTACTTACCACTGAACAAAAGCTGAAGTAGCTGAGTAGTTTAAAGCCCTTGACCTCTCTGCTCTTGGGCTCCACTTATACAAGATAGAGGGTGTAAAGAGCCTCCATAGACTTTCTGTCCTGCTGCAACTGGCAACATAGTCCTCAGTTTCCCTGGAAGCTGTTGGGAAAAAAATACTAAGGAATTTTTAGAAAAAATAAGGTTAGAAGTAGAAAATCGATATTGTCTGAAAAATGAAAAGAAATACTTAGAGGTGTTTCTGCATTTCACAGATTAAGCATTTACCTTACATTGCCTATCATATGTTATCTTTCATTCTTAAAGTGTCTGCTTCCATATCCCCCCTTCCACCATCACTTTACACAAGGAATATTTCCCCTACACAGGACCTGACTTTTTCTGCTTCATTTATTATAGCAACTAAAATTTGTTACTACTTATGATTAATTGGAGTTATTATGTTATTATGTATATAATGTTATTATGTTATTATATATGTAATAACATTAATTGGAGTTATTATGTATCCTCTTTGAACATAAATTTGGATAACTCTTGGACTGTTAAGAGAAGATATTTGTTTTAACCTCCTTAGAAGTAAATTATATCAAATACTTACATAGGTTTGCTTTGTGCCAACTACTGTTGTAAATCCATTTTACATATGAACTCATTTAATCCTTGTAACAAATAAATGAGATTGATGCTATAATTATCATCCCCACAGGTATTGAACCTGAGGCCCAGAGATGTTTGAGACTTTGTCCAAGTTTAGATGGCTAGTAAGTTACAGAGCTTTGACTTCAGCTCAGAGGACACACTCTTAATCACCACAGTGCACAGCCTCTCTCAATCAGGATGCTTTCCTCCAACTTTGAACCGACAGGCAAAGCCAAAGGCTTAGATTCTAATTAGAGAGGGGGAAGGAGTTAGGTAATTTTGGAGCATCGACCCTCAGATGGGAGGAAGTGTGGGGATTAAAATTTGAATCAGATGTATAATCAAGGTCTTAGAAACAGCAGATAGGAACCTTGAGGACCCAAGAACAGAGGTGCCAAATGAAGGAAAAAAGTAGAGGCAGAAGTAGGCAAAGAAACTATTTTAAAAGTTGTCTAGATCTTGCATCCATGTTGTAGAGAATTGCTCTTTTTCCTGTAGCAACTCTTATTTCTTTGCCAGCTCTTCCATCTTTGCTCTTCCTGCACCTCACATTTCCCTTTTCCTTAGGATCTAGAAGGATATTCTGTAGTCTTTTGTGTCTAAACCTAGGCTACCTTCAGCCTAAGCACAGAAATTCTCCCTGTCATCTAGCCTTGCTCAGAAAACTAGTAAACTTCAGTTTGCATTCAGTAGTTCTTTTGCCAGCCATTTTTGTCTATGTATAATATTCCCTAAGGGATCTCATGGGAGAAGAGGTGGCTTACTGAGGACAGGATTTGGATGTTCTTGAGTCCTCTGGCCAAATTCCATTATAATCACCATCGTAACAATTGAGAAGCTTTGCATTTAGGCAAATCTGGATTCAATGCTGGGTTTTTCACTTATTGTGTGAACTTGAACTTGACCTCTCTGGAAGTTAAGTAGATAAAGAAAATTTCTATTTAAGAAGGTTGTCTAGATCTTGTAGAGAAAATCATCCTTCATTCTGCACTCCTCTTATTTCTTTGCATTCTCTTCCTTCTTTCATCTTTCTGTACCTCATATATTCTTGTTTGTAGGACTCCAGAACCAGAAGCATGTCCTTTAGCCTGTATCTTCATCTGTAAAATAACCTTATGGAATCCTCGTGGTTAAATGATGCAGAAGGTACACCTAGCACCTAGTAAGTGCTCAACAAATAGCAGCTCCTATTATGATATTTTATATATGTATATATATATATATATATATATATATACACATATATATATAAACACACACATATATATATACACACACTTACACACATACATACTCCCAAAATGAAATGAAATATGAATATAGTCTGTAAATATGATTTTGTTACTTAAAATTATCATTCTGTTCTGTAAACATTTGTTGTAATTGTTTTTGTTGTTTTGGCCTGAAAAGGAGTGTCATATAAAAATTATTTTTAAAACTTAAAAATCTTCTCTTGTAACTTTGGAAAGAAGAAAGCAAGGCCCTGGGGACATGGGTCAGGTGAGTGTTTATTGGGAGAAGAAAAGGGACTTTGGTGTGGGAATCTCTGGGCCACCAGGGGGCAGCAACAGGCACTCAGATGCAACGCCAACAGCGCTCAGAAAGGCAAGGCAAGTATTGTGCCTCCTCCTTAACTGAATCTAGGCTTGGTCCTAGTCCCACAGTATTTATTGCCTGAGTTTTGCACAGCTGTCTTCTGGACCATCCATGACCAATGGTTGGGATTTAGAGATCCAACAAACTGATGCCATAGTCCATTCATTCATTGTATTTATGTATAAATTATGACATGGAAAGACTTTCTTGAACCAAATTCTTATTCTCCCTTTTTTTTAAAAGTTATTGAATCATTTTCTTAAAACAACCACATTACCAGCTGGAAAAGAAGTAAATATCTTCATTTTTTTGTCCTGAGGTAGGGCACATATCTTGCTGAAGACATTCAAATGACTAGTTTCCCACCAAAGTTAAAAAAAAAAAAGCTGAAAACACTCTGCAGGCTCAGGGAGAGCCATGCTTGATGTGCACCCTTCTGTAGCCTAAGATTTTTAGAGCTGCCGTGATGGCTGACCTTCAAAAATTTCCTCTTTTGCTGTTGATAAGAGTCGGTAATTTGCACTCCTGACATGTGACAAATGATCCTTGGAGGACTGATTTTTCATCTGGCTCAGTTCCAAGGCAAGGGAGGCTGCCATTGCACCTCAATATTCCTCATTTCTGGTCCCTGCCTTGCTAACCCTAATTTGTTGCTGTGCAATTGAAGGCTCCCTGTCATTTACTTAATGTCTGATAGCTGTTCTCCAGTTAATCATATGCCTGATAACTTGTAATGGTTTTTCATTACAACCTGATGCCAGGCAGGATATTTCAACCTCCACCATCAACCAGGTGTTAAATGGCCTTATCTAAGATTATTATATATGGATAGAGGCAAATACTACATGGGTTTCTTTGTGTGTGTGTCCAAAGAAAAGGTGATAAAGGTGCTAATTATGAAGTATCTTAGAAGGGTTTCTTGGAAATTATTATAGGGAGATAGATGATATGCATTAAAGTTATTATCAATATTATGGATTTTTTTGGAGGCTGATGGTAGGATATAATAATAGGAGTGCAACCTTTGGATAGTGGACCTTCAAGTTCACAGCAACTGGGTGTTTACAAGCTGCTGTCATTAGAGAAGGCTATTCATTTGTCCTTGGTGCTGTAGGAAAGGTAAAACCATAGATACTCTAAGAAAGTAATAATGACACTTAGAGATTGTCAACATTAGAATAGAAGCAGCACCATTCCTATCTTCCTGAGTGAGAAACTGCTGAATAACACCTAACACCACAGTGTAAAGTCTAATACTAACCCTATTTGCATCTAAGCTGTTTAACCTGCAACATGCACAATTTGAATTAACAACAATTCTGAATGAAGTATTACCTCACACCGTCAGAATGGCCATCATCAAAAAATCTACAAACAATAAATGCTAAAGAGGGTGTGGAGAAAAGGGAACCCTCTTGCACTGTTGGTGGGAATGTAAATTGATACTGCCACTATGGAGAACAGTATGGAGGTTCCTTAAAAAACTAAAAAATAGGGCTTCCCTGGTGGCGCAGTGGTTGAGAATCTGCCTGCCAATGCAGGGGACACGGGTTCGAGCCCTGGTCTGGGAAGATCCCACATGCCACGGAGCAACTGGGCCCGTGAGCCACAACTACTGAGCCTGCGCGTCTGGAGCCTGTGCTCCGCAACAAGAGAGGCCGCGATAGTGAGAGGCCCGCGCACCACGATGAAGAGTGGTCCCCACTTGCCACAATTAGAGAAAGCCCTCGCAGAGAAACGAAGACCCAACACAGTCATAAATAAATAAATAAATAAATAAATAAATAAATAAATAAAAGAACGTGAATTTCTAAAAAAAACTAAAAAATAGAACTACCATATGACCCAGCAATCCCACTACTGGGCATATACCCTGAGAAAACCATAATTCAAAAAGATACATGCACCCCAATGTTCACCGCAGCACTATTTACAATAACCAGGACATGGAAGCAAACTAAGTGTCCATCAGCAGATGAATGGATAAAGAAGATGTGCCACATGTATACAATGGAATATTACTCAGCCATAAAAGGAAACGAAATTGAGTTATTTGTAATGAAGTGGATGGACCTAGAGACTGTCATACAGAGTGATGTAAGTCCGAAAGAGAAAAACAAAATACCGTATGCTAACATATATATGGAATCTAATAAAAAAAAAAAGATTCTAATGAACCTAGGGGCAGGACAGGAATAAAGATGCAGACATAGAGAATGGACTTGAGGACACAGGGAGGTGGAAGGTAAGCTGGGACGAAGTGAGAGAGTAGCATTGACATATATACACTACCAAATGTAAAATAGATAGCTAGTGGGAAGCAGCCGCATAGCACAGGGAGATCAGCTCGGTGCTTTGTGACCACCTAGAGGGGTGGGATAAGGAGGGTGGGAGGGAGATACAAGAGGGAAGAGATATGGGGATATATGTGTACATATAGCTGATTCACTTTGTTATACAGCAGAAACTAACACACCATTGTAAAGCAATTATACTCCAATAAAGATGTTAAAAAAATAAAATAAATCTTCAAATAATGGAAAAAAATAAAAACAATTCTGATAAAAATTTACTACTCTACATCTACTTTCAAGAAAATAAATATATTTATATATGGCCATATATCAAAGGCATGGGATGGGAGGTCTGGATGTTTGTAGTAATTTCAAGTGTTAGGGACCTGGCTGTTCTAGACACTGGGGTAGTTTATTGTGCTGGATAAAAACAACTTTCTAGTAAAACAACTTTATGTTCCAATAAAACAGCTTCCTACTAAAACAACTTTTGCCAAGTCGTCCTCATTACTTAGCATGCCGCATCATTATCAAAGCAGCAGTTGATACAAGCTTAGGCAAGAAGGAAACATTTCATTGACTTCTTCAAGAATTCACGGGATGATTGAAAAGAGAGGAGGTAAAAAATAAGGGTTTGGGCTTAAATCAAAAGAAATTTTTGTCCTACTGGAGTGCAAAACTCCCATCTCTATCTCTGATTGCAGATCACTTGGGAAAACTGAATTTTTATAGACTACACGGAGAAAAAACAGCTTTTTGGTTTTCCCCAGTGAGTGACTGTACTTATTTCTATTTTAAGGTTGTAGTACTGACATAGTAAGAGACTTAAACAGAGATGTTAATAAAGAACGCAATAAGGCTTGTATAGGTGGGGAAATTTTAATCACATTTTCCCCACCCTCTCCCAAAGGTAGAATAACTAAGTGGATTTTGAGACATTGAATTTAAGAAGTAACTCTTTGCCACTCTAAAAGTTTAGATGTGAAAAACTTATTTTGTATTCATCCTTGCAAAAGAACTGTGAACCAAGCATTTCACTGCATCCTTCTTTGCACCAATTCTGTCCATCACCATTTCCCCACCAGGTCTTTACCTTAAGTAAGGTGTTGAAAGTCCTTAGGTGCAGTTTCCCTTATCCTTAAAATGAGGGTGTTTGACTGACAACCTGCAATATCTCTTTTAGCTCTAACTTTTATGTGCCCTCCTTAGATAATATTTTTCTCCATTTCCGTCTCTTAGGGCATCTCTTCAATTTTTAAATAGAAAGTAAAACGTAAATAAAATAATATTTTATAAATAAAATAGAATATATGAAATAAATAATTTGAAGATATTTCTTGGCAAATTCTGAAAACTGAAGGATGGGGGATATAAATGCAATATATGTGGAGATGTATAACTGACATTTTTTTAAAGAATAAATCAAAATCTAACAATTTATAAGACATCTTGCATTTCCTTTTCTGATATATGGTAAACAATCATAGACTCTACTAAGCAGACAAAAAAGAAGAATTAGATTTAAGCAAAGGGCATTTCATTCTTTAGGAACATTGTGGAGAAGGAAAAGCTAACAGCAGGACTGAAATAATTTGAGAATATTTCTTCAGAATACTATATTTTGAATATTTGAATTGTTGGCTTAAAACCAAATCCCAAACAGAAATTAAATTTTGGAAAATCATCCTGGAAGACAGATTCTGCAATTACATGAGGGTCAACTTTAAGAATGCCTTGACAATTCAAGAATAGTTATAGAAACAGATAGGGAAAAATAGGCACACATGAAAAGGATTCTGGCTCAGCTCTGGAGGAGATACTCTCAATATGTTGTATTAGCAATTGTTTCTGCTTATGATTTTTATAAAGAAGACAAATAACCCTAACAGAAAAAATATACTCTGCTCCTCTAGGAAGTCATACCATGCTACTGCCTTTAAATCAAAGGTTCTGCAACTGTTGTGCATGGATGCTCTAACTGATATATCAGTAGTTCAGGGGAAACCTACATGAATCCCCTGAAATTACGCTCAAATGTACCTGTGCATTCTTTTAATGGAGAAAAGATCAATAGTTTTGGTAGATTGTTAAAGAGTTTTATGATCTTTCAAAGTTCAAGAAGCTGCTCCAAATGATCATTTGGAAAGTTGTTCTGATCTTTGGATTGTAAGGGATGCTCTTTGATTTTAATATCCTCCAAATGTAACTGGAAGAAATGTTAGAACACCTTGCATCACAAATTTAGGGAAATTTTGCCTGTCCCTGGTATGTAAGGAAACGGCACTAGGAAGACCAGACTGGTAAGCAGTACTCAAAGACACCGTTCAAGAAAGAATGGTGCCGGGGCGGGGGCAGCGGCGGGGGGACAACAAAATGAAACAGTAAAATCCTTCCCTGAACTACTGAGCAGGAGTTCTGGAGCTCAGGATTGACCTTGTGAGGGACATTTAGCTCCTCACTTCAGCTGTGCTTGTTCTCTTATCTGTGAAATTGGGATACTCATGCATCTTTAGTCTGGCTTCACTAGAATGAGAAATTCCACATAAGGAGATTTTTTTCGGATAACTGGAGCATAGTTCTTTCAGCACCAAATGATGTATATTTTACCCACTTGTGATGAAATTCTTCCTAAATATTTTATCTTCTAAAGCCGACTAAACAAAATAATAATAATGGTAACAATGGTTAACATTTATTGAATACTTACTGTGTCCCAGACCCTTTTTAAGCATTTTAGATGTATTATATCACTTAACCCTAACAATCACCCCACAAGATAGGTCCGAGCATCATGCCCGTTTCAAATATGAAAAAATTGAGGCACAGTCATAAAATAATTTACCTAAGATTGTACCATCAGGGCAGTACTGGAGCTGGGATTAAAACCCAGGGTCTAGCTCCAGAACTGTGCTCTAAACCACAGTGCCAAAATGATTGTCAACTAACGTCTCTGTGATCTCTTGAAGCTTTCCTGATCTCATTACTACTGAGGAATATAGAATTATTTACAACAAAATTAAATAACTCAGATTACTGCACAGTTTGAGTTTTTCTTTTTCCTCTTTATCTCTTTCTCTGCATCCTCATCTGTGTCTGACTTCATCTGTAAAATCTCATTACTGTCACTTTGCCTGACTGTAGCTGTGCCACTCTTACTTACCTCTTATACTTTTCTGATTAGATCTTTAGGAATCTGGCAAGTTGGACAGCTCGCGATTATTAGATTTGTAACTTAAGTTTAAGTAAAAAGGCTCTAAGTGAGCATCTGGGGCCACTACTATGATAAAGGTGCTTCATAGACCCTTTTAAACAGACAAAAGCTTTCTAAGGACCTAAGGAACTGCCTCACAGATCCTCCCTATTCAACAACAGGGCTTTCAAGAATTTTAAGGGTGTTGTTTCACAGGAACTTCACAGGGAACCCAAGGTAGAGAGGAATTATCTTAAAGAGATTTTGGAGTATGATTCTCATATAATACACTAGATTATAAATTGACATACAAAAACTCCACAAAATTTTAAAAGAATTGTATCAGCTTCAGCTTGAACTGAAATGGTAGAAGCAGTACAAAGTGAAGAGAGCTTTGGACTCCTTGATCTTCTATAGGCAAGAACTTATACAGGCTAGGAAAACTACTCAACTTAGCTGAAAATATAGACTACTTTTTATGAGAAGAAAACCAGAAAGATGACTCAGAGGGCAGAACTAAGACCCCAGAGGATACAGCCCAGAGCTCCAGAAAATTAGTCTCAGGGAAGAGTACTGGGCCTTAATCAGGAAACTGGCAACAGAGTGCCTGTAAGGTTTTTCCAAGTTGGGTACACCAGTGCCTGCTGTGTGCCTCTCATTTTTTCCTTTTTGAATGAGCCATGTATAGTGGTTATCCTATTACTGTCCCACCTTTTTATGTTGGGTGCATGTGGTGCAGGTAGCTTGTCTTTTTAGGTCATAGGTCTTCAGATAAAGAAGAAGAATACTCAACCATCTGTATCTGAAGAACGACACACAAGTAACCTTATTTGGACCTGGATTTAATTTAGATGGTAAGATCTTAGATTTTGAGACTGATGCATAATGGGATGAAACTTTTGAAGAGTTTTTGGAGAGAGTGAGCATATTTTGCAAGTGGGAGGGATATAAGTTGTGGCCAGAAGGCAAACTGTGGCACATTTTATTTTCCAGAGATGGCTGCAAAATATTTTCTACTCCAAAATAGTCTTTTTAGAACCTTGCCACTCCCTCATGAAGACATGGCGTTTCCCTTTGAACTAGGCTGTCTTATGACTCACCTATAATGAACAGAATATGGCAGAAGTGAGGCTGTGTGACTTTCATGTCTTGGTCATAGAGGGCCATGCATCTTTTCCCTTGTTTGCTAAAATACTTTCTCTCGAAGCCTTCGGCTGCCCACATAAACCACCCAACTGTTTTAAGACCATCATGCTGTGAGTAAGCCTAAACTAGTCCATGCTAGAGACCACATGGAGAGGCCCTGAGACTACATGAAGAGGGAGAGGAGGCTGACCAGGCTTCAGCTCTTCTGGCCCCTTGTTGTTCTGGCACCATTCACCATCTACCTACAACTGCATGAGTAATCACGAGTCAGGCTTTGCCAGCTGAACCCTTCCTGAATTCCAGAACACAGTGAGAGGCAGTAAGATAATTGCTGTAGTGTTAAGCAACTAAGTTTTAGGGTGATTTATTATGCAACAGTAGACAACTGGAACCTAGACAATAATCTATGGGAAAACTTATGCTCTAGAAATACAAGTGGCAATATAAAAGAAAGAATACAAAATTAGAGCTGATAATCAAATTACGTATGGGCATGGTGTAGCAGCAGATTGATTGGATATCAGTTCTGATTATTCAGTTTCTTTGCCATGCTGGCCATTGAATATTTTGAGTATATTTCCTACATATAGTAATTTTATGGCAGTGTTGTTTTTAGTGGTGACCCTTTTCCCTACACTCCCTGCTACACACACACACACACACACACACACACACACATACACACACAGGAAAAAAAAAGGTGAATATTGATAGAGGAATGACTAAAAACATTTGTCTCATTCATACTATGGAATATCAGATCACTATTTAAATGAATGAATTAGATCTATAGCTATTGTCCTTGAGGGATACCCAGGTTCTAGAGTTAAGTAAGAAAAGTAAGTTATAAATAAAAATATGGACCATGATATCTATCTATCTATCTATCTATCTATCTATCTATCTATATGTTTGTATTCTACTGTTTGAGCATGGAGAAGTTTGGGAGGATATACGCTACGCTAATAACATGGCTAACCCCAGGAGGTAAGATTGGAAGAAGGATAAAGGGAAGATTAATATCTTTATATATTGCATTGTTTTGGCAAGGCTTTCGTAATAAAAAACCTAATAAAGTTAATTCTCAAGGTAAAAAGCAATAAATTCAAGTTGGTTGTTGCCTGGTGGGAATTAAGGAGAGTAGGAAAGAGATGATTTATTTATTTTTAAAATGTATTTGTTTAATCGTTTACAACAAGCTTTGATACTTTTATTATTAATTATATTCTTATAAAAACAAGTTGAATATAAAAACTTAAGATGACTTTTTTTTATTAAAAATGACTAACTTATTTTAAACCATAGACTGATAAATTGTGACTGGTTGTTATGCTAAATGCCCAATGAAAAGTTGCTTTCTGATAGAAGGAAGCCACAATATAAGATTATCATAGAGCCCTGGTTCAAGATGGCAGAGTAGAAGGATGTGCTCTCACTCCCTCTTGCGAGACCACCTGAATCACAACTAACTGCTGAACAATCATAGACAGGAAGACACTGGAACTCACCAAAAAAGATACCCCACATCCAAAGACAAAGGAGAAGCCACAATGAGACGGTAGGAGGGGCACAATCACAATAAAATCAAATCCCGTAACTGCTGGGTGGGTGACTCTCAAACTGGAGAACACTTATACCACAGAAGTCCACCCACTGGAGTGAAGGTTCTGAGCTCCACGTCATGCTTGTCAACCTGGGGGTCTGGCAGCAGGAGGAGGAATTCCTAGAGAATCAGACTTTGAAGGCTAGCGGGATTTGATTGCAGGACTTCAACAGGACTGGGGGAAACAGAGACTCCACTCTTGGAGGGCACACACAAAGTAGTGTGCCCATTGGGACCCAGGGGAAGGAGCAGTGACCCCATAGGAGACTGAACCAGACCTACCTGCTAGTGTTGGAGGGTCTCCTGCAGAGGTGGGGTGTGGCTGCAGCTCACCGCAGGGACAAGGACACTGGCAGCAAAAGTTCTGGGAAGTACTCCTTGGCATGAGCCCTCCAAGAGTCCACCATTAGCCACACCACAGAGCCCGGGTAGGTTCCAGTGCTGGGTTGCCTCAGGCCAAACAACCGACAGGGAGGGAACCCAGCCCCCCCCATCAGCACACAAGCAGATTAAAGTTTTACTGAGCTCTGTCCACCAGAGCAAAAGCCAGCTCTACCCACCACCAGTCCCTCCCATCAAGAAACTTGCACAAGTCTCTTAGATAGCCTCATCCACCAGAGGGCAGACAGCAGAAGCAAGAAGAACTACAATCCTGCAGCCTGTGGAACAAAAACCACATTCACAGAAAGATAGACAAAATGAAAAGGCAGGGGGCTGTGTACCAGATGAAGGAACAAGATAAAACCCCAGAAAAACAACTAAATGAAGTGGAGATAGGCAACCTTCCAGAAAAAGAATTCAGGATAATGATAGTGAAGATGATCCAGGACCTCGGAAAAAGATTGGAGGCAAAGATCGAGAAGATGCAAGAAATGTTTAACAAAGACCAAGAAGAATTAAAGAGCAAACAAACAGACATGAACAACACAATAACTGAAATGAAAAATAACACTAGAAGGAACAAGAGCAGAATAACTGAGGCAGAAGAACAGATAACTGACCTGGAAGACAGAATGGTGGAATTCACAGCTGCAGAACAGAATAAAGAAAAAAGAATGAAAAGAAATGAAGACAGCCTAAGAGACCTCTGGGACAACATTAAATGCAACAACATTCGCATTATAGGGGTCCCAGAAGGAGAAGAGAGAAAGAAAGGAGAAGAGAGAGAGAGAAAGGACCCAAGAAAATATTTGAAGAGATTATAGTCGAAAACTTCCCTAACATGGGAAAGGAAAGAGCCACCCAAGTCCAGGAAGTGCAGAGAGTCCCATACAGGATAAACCCAAGGAGAAACACACTGAGACACATAGTAATCAAACTGACAAAAATTAAAGACAAAGAAAAAATTATTGAAAGCAACAAGGGAAAAATGACAAATAACATACAAGGGAACTCCCATAAGGTTAACAGCTGATTTCTCAGCAGAAACTTTACAAGCCAGAAGGGAGTGGAATGACATACTTAAAGTGATGAAAGGGAAGAACTGACAACCAAGATTACCCTACCCAGCAAGGATCTCATTCAAATTCAATGGAGAAATCAAAAGCTTTATAGGTAAGCAAAAGCTAAGAGAATTCAACACCACCAAACCAGCTCTACAACAAATGCTAAAGGAACTTCTCTAAGTGGGAAACGTAAGAGGAGAAAAGGACCTACAAAAACAAACCCAAAACAATTTAGAAAACGGTAATAGGAACATACATATCAATAACTACCTTAAACATGAATGGATTAAATGCTCCAACCAAAAGACACAGGCTTGCTGAATGGATACAAAAGCAAGACCCATATATATGCTGTCTAAAAGAGACCCACTTCAGACCTAGGGACACATACAGACTGAAAGTGAGGGGATGGAAAAAGATATTCCATGCAAATGGAAATCAAAAGAAAGCTGGAGTAGCAATACTCATATCATATAAAATAGACTTTAAAATAAAGAATGTTAGAAGATACAAGGAAGGACACTACATAATGATCAAGGGATCAATCCAAGAAGAAGATATAACAATTGTAAATATATATGCACCCAACATAGGAGCACCTCAATACATAAGGCAACTGCTACCAGCTGTAAAAGAGGAAATCGACAGTAACACAGTAATAGTGGGGGACTTTAACACCAGTGGACAGATCATCCAAAAAGAAAATTAATAAAGAAACACAAGCTTTAAATGACACAATAGACCAGATAGATTTAATTGATATTTAAAGGACATTCCATCCAGAAAAAGCAGATTACACTTTCCTCTCTAGTGCGCCTGGAACATTCTCCAGGATAGATCACATCTTGGGTCACAAATCAAGCCTCAGTAAATTTAAGAAAACTGAAATCATATCAAGCATCTTTTCTGACCACAACGCTATGAGATTAGCAATCAATTACAGGGAAAAAACCGTAAAAAACACAAAAACATGGAGGCTAAACAATACGTTACTAAATAACCAAGAGATCACTGAAGAAATCAAAGAGGAAATAAAAAAATACCTAGAGGCAAATGACAATGAAAACACGATGATCCAAAACCTATGGGACGCAGCAAAAGCAGTTCTAAGAGGGAAGTTTATAGCTATACAAGCCTACCTCAAGAAACAAGAAAAGTCTCAAATAAACAATCTAACGTTACACCTAAAGGAGCTAGAGAAAGAAGAACAAACAAAACCCAAAGTTAGCAGAAGGAAAGGAATCATAAAGATCAGAGCAGAAATAATTGAAATAGAAACAAAGAAAACAATAGCAAAGATCAATAAAACTAAAAGCTGGTTCTTTGAGAAAATAAATAAAAAGTTTTTTTGTTTTTTTTTGTTTTTTTGCTTAATAGACGTCTTTATACAAAACTTAATGGTTCACAAATATTCGAATAGTACATACGGTATTCTATTTGAACTGTTGGTAATACTAGCACATGATGGACTTTAAAAATAGGGCAAGCTCAGAATTTCCCCAAGGCTTTAGCTTCAGCTCCTCCTAGAGTTACACAGCTCTAAAAGTCCATAGTATTATGAGACATGTTAAACTGCAACAGAATATTCTTTGACTATTCCTAGAATGTTTAGTTAACCATAAAGCAACAATTTTTTAAGTGCACAGTCAGAATTATGAAGGAATCCATTTCTTTTTTATTAACATTCTCATAATAATTGGCTAGTTGAATAGTGATTAGATTTAGCATGTCTTAACAAATTCCTAGAAAGTAAAATGGACTTGCCATTAATCTTTTCTTCCTTTGTTCAAAGAAGAAGGAACAAGAGGATAGAAAAGATTGATTAGAAGGATAGGTCACAGACTGTTGAGAAACTGCTAACTAAACAGCAACAAGGTAGTGAGAAAACTCTTGCTCTCAAATCTATATACAACACCACCTATGAGAGGATACAAGGACTTTTAATGCTTTTCCAGTCATGGAGCCATGTTCTAACTTGGAAATGGAGCTTTGAGAAGGGTGCATTTTCTATACTCTGTAGATCTGACCACTATTAGTTTTTTATTTATTCATTTTTTTCACTCTACTTAAGCTTACTGGTTTGTTATAAATGATACAAATGAGCATCCGATGAAGAGGTACATAGGGTGAGATCTGGAAGAGTCCCAACCACAGGAGCTTCTGTTCTCATAGAGTTGGGTGTGCCACACTCCCAGCACGTGGATGTGTTTGCCAATTCTGAAGTTCATCAGATCTCCCTGCTTTGTTTTTTTTTTTTTGAATTTTATTTTATTTATTTTTTTATACAGCAGGCTCTTATTAGTCATCCATTTTATACACATCAGTGTATACATGTCAATCCCAATCACCCATTTCAGCACACCACCATCCCCACCCCCCACTGCTTTACCCCCTAGGTGTCCAATCATTTGTTCTCTACATCTGTGTCTCTATTTCTGCCCTGCAAACCAGTTCATCTGTACCATTTTTCTAGGTTCCACATATATGCGTTACTATACGATATTTGTTTTTCTCTTTCTGATTTACTTCACTCTGTATGACAGTCTCTAGATTCATCCACATCTCTACAAATGACCGAATTTTGTTCCTTTTTATAGCTGAGTAATATTCCATTGTATATATGTACCACATCTACTTTATCCATTCGTCTGTCGATGGGCATTTAGGTTGCTTCCATGACCTGGCTATTGTAAATAGTGCTGCAATGAACATTGGAGTGCATGTGTTTTTTTGATATATGGTGTTCTCTGGGTACATGCCCAGTAGTGGGATAGCTGGATTATATGGTAATTCTATTTTTAGTTTTTTAAGGAACCTCTATATTGTTCTCCATAGTGGCTGTATCAATTTACATTCCCACCAACAGTGCAAGAGGGTTCCTTTTTCTTCACACCCTCTCCAGCATCTGTTGTTTGTAGATTTTCTGATAATGCCCATTCTAACTGGTGTGAGGTGATATCTTATTGTAGCTTAGATTTGCATTTCTCTAATAATTAGTGATGTTGAGCAGCTTGTCACGTGTTTGTTGGCCATCTGTATGTCTTCTTTGGAGAAATGTCTATTTAGGTCTTCTGCCCATTTTTGGATTGGGTTGTTTGTGTTTTTAGTACTGAGCTGCATGAGCTGTTTATATATTTTGGAGATTAATCCTTTGTCTGTTGATTCGTTTGCAAATATTTTCCCCATTCTGAGGGTTGTCTTTTTGTCTTGTTTGTGGTTTCCTTTGCTGTGCAAAAGCTTTTAAGTTACATTAGGTCCCATTTGTTTATTTTTGTTTTTATTTCCATTACTCTAGGAGGTGGATCAAAAAAGATCTTGCTGTGATTTATGTCAAAGAGTGTTCTTCCTATGTTTACCTCTAAGAGTTTTATAGTGTCCGGTCTTACATTTAGGTCTCTAATCCATTTTGAGTGTATTTTTCTGTATGGTGTTAGGGAGTGTTCTAATTACATTCTTTACATGTAACTGTCCAGTTTTCCCAGCACCACTTACTGAAGAGACTGTCTTTTCTCCATTGTATATCCTTGCATCCTTTGTCATAGCTTAGTTGACCATAGGTGCATGGGTTTATCTCTGGGCTTTCTATCCTGTTCCATTGATCTATATTTCTGTTTTTGTGCCAGTACCATGCTGTCTTGATTACTGTAGCTTTGTAGTATAGTCTGAAGTCAGGGAGTCTGATTCCTCCAGCTCTGTCTTTCTCCCTCAGGACTGCTTTGGCTATTCGGGGTCTTTTGTGTCTCCATACAAATTTTAGGATTTTTGTTCCAGTTCTGTAAAAAATGCCATTGGTAACTTGATAGGGATTGCATTGTATCTGTAAATTGCTTTGGGTAGTATAGTCATTTTCACAATATTGATTCTTCCAACCCAAGAACTAGGTAGGTCTCTCCATCTGTTTGTGTCATCATTAATTTCTTTCAACAGTGTCTTATAGTTTTCTGCATACAGATCTTTTGTCCCCCTACGTCAGTTTATTCTTAGGTATTTTATTCTTTTTGTTGCAATGGTAAATGGGAGTGTTTCCATAATTTCTCTCTCAGATTTCTCATCATTAGTGTATAGGAATGCAAGAGATTTCTGTGCATTAATTTTGCATCCTGCAGCTTTACCAAATTCATTGATTAGCTCTAGTAGTTTTCTGGTGGCATCTTTAGGATTCTCTATGGATAGTATCATGTCATCTGCAAACAGTGACAGTTTTACTTCTTCTTTTCCACTTTGGATTCATTTTATTTCTTTTTCTTCTCTGATTGCCGTGGCTAGGACTTCCAAAGCTATGTTGAATAATAGTGGCGAGAGTGGACATCCTTGTCTTGTTCCTGATCTTAGAGGAAATGCTTTCAGTTTTCCCCATTGAGAATGATGTTTGCTGTGGGTTTGTCATATATGGCCTCTATTATGTTGAAGTAGGGTCTCTCTATGCCCACTTTCTGGAGAGTTTTTATCACAAATGAGTGTTGAATTTTGTCAAACCCTTTTTCTGCATCTATTGAGATGATCATATGGTTTTTCTTCTTCAATTTGTTAATATGGTGTATCATATTGATTGATTTGCGTATATTGAAGAACTCTAGCATCTCTGGGATGAAACTCACTTGATCATGGTGTATGATCCTTTTAGTGCGTTGTTGGATTCTGTTTGCTAGTATTTTGTTGAGGATTTTCGCATCTGTATTCATCAGTGATGTTGGTCTGTAATTTTCTTTTCTTGCAGTATCTTTGTCTGGTTTTGGTGTCAGGGTGATGGTGGCCTCATAGAATGAGTTTGAGAGTTTTCCTTCCTCTGCAATTTTTTGGAAGAGTTTGAGAGGGATGGGTATTAGCTCTTATCTAAATGTTTGATAGAATTCACTTGTGAAGCCATCTGGTCCTGGACTTCTGTTTGTTGGAAGATTTTTAATCACAGTTTCAATTTCATTACTTCTGGTTGGTCTGTTCATATTTTCTATTTCTTCCTGGTTCAGTCTTGGAAGGCTATACCTTTCTAAGGATTTCTCCATTTCTTCCAGGTTGTCCATTTTATTGGCATATAGTTGTTTGTAGTAATCTCTTATAATCCTTGTATTTCTGCAGTATCAGATGTAATTTCTCCTTTTTCAGTTCTAATTTTTTTGATTTGAGTCCTCTCCCTCTTTTTCTTGATGAGTCTGGCTAATGGTTTATCAATTTTGTTTATCTTCTCAAAGAACCAGCTTTTAGTGTTATTGATCTTGGCTACTGTTTTCTTTGTTTCCATTTCATTTATTTCTGCTATGATCTTTTTGACTTCTTTCCTTCTGCTAACTTTGGGTTTTGTTTGTTCTTCTTTCTCTAGCTCCTTTAGGTGTAACGTTAGATTGTTTTTTTGAGATTTTTCTTGTTTCTTGAGGTAAGCTTGTATAGCTATAAAGTTCCCTCTTTGAACTGCTTTTGCTGCATCGCATAGGTTTTGGATTGTCGTGTTTTCATTGTCATTTGTGTCTAGGTATTTTCTGATTTCCTCTTTGATTTCTTCAGTGATCTTTTGGTTATTTAGTAACGTATTGTTTAGCCTCCATGTGTTTGTGATTTTTACGTTTTTTTCTCTGTAATTAGTTTCTAATCTCATAGCGTTGTGGTCAGAAAAGATGCTTGATATGATTTCAATTTTCTTAAATTTACTGAGGCTTGATTTGTGACCCAAGATGTGATCTATCCTGGAGAATGTTCCGTGCGCACTTGAGGAGAAAGTGTAATCTGCTTTTTTTGGATGGAATGTCCTTTAAATATCAATTAAATCTATCTGGTCTGTTGTGTCATTTAAAGCTTGTTTTTCCTTATTAATTTTCTTTCTGGATGATCTGTCCATTGGTGTATGTGAATTGTTAAAGTCCCCCACTCTTATTGTGTTACTGTCGATTTTCTCTTTTAGTGCTGTTAGCAGTTGCCTTATGTATTGAGGTGCTCCTATGTTGGGTGCATATATATTTATAATTGTTATATCTTCTTCTTGGATTGATCCCTTTATCATTACGTAGTGTCCTTCTTTGTCTCTTGTAACATTCTTTATTTTAAAGTCTATTTTATCTGATATGAGTATTGCTACCCCAGCTCTCTTTTGATTTCCATTTGCATAGAATATCTTTTTCCATCCCCTCACTTTCAGTCTGGATGTGTCCCTAGGTCTGAAGTGGGTCTCTTGTAGACATTGTGTATATGGGTCTTGTTTTTGTTTTCGTTCAGCGAGCTTGTGTCTTTTGGTCGAGGATTTAATCCATTCGCGTTTAAGGTAATTATCAAAATGTATGTTCTTATTACCATTTTCTTAATTTTTGGGGGTTTGTTTCCGTAGGTCCTTTTTTTCTGTTTTGTTTCCCACTTAGAGAAGTTCGTTTAGCATTTGCTTTAGAGCTGGTTTGGTGGTGCTGAATTTTCTTAGCTTTTGCTTGTCTGTAAAGCTTTTGATTTCTCCATCGAATCTGAATGAGATCCTTGCCAGGTAGAGTAATCGTGGTTGTCGGTTCTTCCCTTTCAACACTTTAAGTATATCATGCCACTTCCTTCTGGCTTGTAAAGTTTCTGCTGAGAAAACAGCTGTTAACCTTATGGGAGTTCCCTTGTATGTTATTTTTCGTTTTACCCTTGCTGCTCTCAATAATTTTTCTTTGCCTGTAATTTTTGCCAATTTTATTACTATGTGTCTTTGCGTGTTTGTCCTTTGGTTTATCCTGTATGGGACTCTCTGCACTTCCTGGACTTAGATGGCTCTTTCCTTTCCCATGTTAGGGACGTTTTTGACTATAATCTCTTCAAATATTTTCTCGGGTCCTTTCTCTCTCTTTTCTCCTTTTGGGACCCCTATAATATGAAGATTGTTACGTTTAATGTTGTCCCAGAGGTCTCTTAGGCAGTCTTCATTTCTTTTCATTCTTTTTTCTTTATTCTGTTGTGCAGCAGTGAATTCCACCATTCTGTCTTCCAGGACACTTATCCGTTCTTCTGCCTCAGTTATTGTGCTATTGATTCCTTCTAGTTTATTTTTCATTTCAGTTATTGTGTTGTTCATGTCTGTTTGTTTGTTCTTTAGTTCTTCTTGGTCTTTGTTAAACATTTCTTGCATCTTCTCGACCTCTGCCTCCATTCTTTTTCCGAGTTCCTGGATCATCTTCACTGTCATTATTCTGAATTCTTTTTCTGGAAGGTTGCCTATCTCCACTTCATTTAGTTGTTTTTCTGGGGTTTTATCTTATTCCTTCATCTGGTACATAGCCCTCTGCCTTTTCATCTTGTCTCTCTTTCTGTTAATGTGTTGTTTGTTCCACAGGCTGCAGGATTGTAGTTTTTCTTGCTTCTGATATCTGCCCTCTGGTGGATGAGAAGATAAACAAAATTGATAAACCATTAGCCAGACTCAGCTAGAAAAAGAGGAAGAGGACTCAAATCAGTAAAATTAGAAATGAAAAAGGAGAAGTTACAACAGACACCACAGAAACACCAAGCTTCCTAAGAGACTACTAGCAACTCTATGCCAATAAAATGGACAACCTGGAAGAAATGGACAAATTCTTAGAAAGGTATAGCCTTCCAAGACTGAACCAGGAAGAAATAGAAAATACGAACAGACCAACCAGAAGTAATGAAATTGAAACTGTGATTAAAAATCTTCCAACAAACAAAAGTCCAGGACCAGATGGCTTCACAGGTGAATTCTATCAAACATTTAGAGAAGAGCTAACACACACCCTTCTCAAAATCTTCCAAAAAATTGCAGAGGAAGGAACACACCCAAACTCATTCTATGAGGCCACCATCATCCTGATACCAAAACCACACAAAGATACCCCAAAAAAAGAAAATTACAGACCAGTATCACTGATGAATATAGATGCAGAAATCCTCAACAAAATACTAGCAAACAGAATCCAACAACACATTAAAAGGATCATACACCATGATCAAGTGGGATTTATCCCAGGGATGCAAGGATTCTTCAATATACACAAATCAATCAATATGATACACCATTTTAACAAATTGAAGAAGAAAAACCATGTGATCCTCTCAATAGATGCAGAAAAAGGGTTTGACAAAATTCAACACCCATTTATGATAAAAACTCTCCAGAAAGTGGGCATAGAGAGACCCTACTTCAACATAATAGAGGCCATATATGACAAACCCACAGCAAACATCATTCTCAATGGGGAAAACTGAAAGCATTTCCTCTAAGATCAGGAACAAGACAAGGATGTCCACTCTCGCCACTATTATTCAACATAGCTTTGGAAGTCCTAGCCACGGCAATCAGAGAAGAAAAAGAAATAAAATGAATCCAAAGTGGAAAAGAAGAAGTAAAACTGTCACTGTTTGCAGATGACATGATACTATCCATAGAGAAACCTAAAGATGCCACCAGAAAACTACTAGAGCTAATCAATGAATTTGGTAAAGCTGCAGGATGCAAAATTAATGCACAGAAATCTCTTGCATTCCTATACACTAATGATGAGAAATCTGAGAGAGAAATTATGGAAACACTCCCATTTACCATTGCAACAAAAAGAATAAAATACCTAAGAATAAACTGACGTAGGGGGACAAAAGATCTGTATGCAGAAAACTATAAGACACTGTTGAAAGAAATTAATGATGACACAAACAGATGGAGAGACCTACCTAGTTCTTGGGTTGGAAGAATCAATATTGTGAAAATGACTATACTACCCAAAGCAATTTACAGATACAATGCAATCCCTATCAAGTTACCAATGGCATTTTTTACAGAACTGGAACAAAAATCCTAAAATTTGTATGGAGACACAAAAGACCCCGAATAGCCAAAGCAGTCCTGAGGGAGAAAGACAGAGCTGGAGGAATCAGACTCCCTGACTTCAGACTATACTACAAAGCTACAGTAATCAAGACAGTATGGTACTGGCACAAAAACAGAAATATAGATCAATGGAACAGGATAGAAAGCCCAGAGATAAACCCATGCACCTATGGTCAACTAAGCTATGACAAAGGATGCAAGGATATACAATGGAGAAAAGACAGTCTCTTCAGTAAGTGGTGCTGGGAAAACTGGACAGTTACATGTAAAGAATGTAATTAGAACACTCCCTAACACCATACAGAAAAATACACTCAAAATGGATTAGAGACCTAAATGTAAGACCGGACACTATAAAACTCTTAGAGGTAAACATAGGAAGAACACTCTTTGACATAAATCACAGCAAGATCTTTTTTGATCCACCTCCTAGAGTAATGGAAATAAAAACAAAAATAAACAAATGGGACCTAATGTAACTTAAAAGCTTTTGCACAGCAAAGGAAACCACAAACAAGACAAAAAGACAACCCTCAGAATGGGGAAAATATTTGCAAACGAATCAACAGACAAAGGATTAATCTCCAAAATATATAAACAGCTCATGCAGCTCAGTACTAAAAAAACAAACAACCCAATCCAAAAATGGGCAGAAGACCTAAATAGACATTTCTCCAAAGAAGACATACAGATGGCCAACAAACACGTGACAAGCTGCTCAACATCACTAATTATTAGAGAAATGCAAATCTAAGCTACAATAAGATATCACCTCACACCAGTTAGAATGGGCATTATCAGAAAATCTACAAACAACAGATGCTGGAGAGGGTGTGAAGAAAAAGGAACCCTCTTGCACTGTTGGTGGGAATGTAAATTGATACAGCCACTATGGAGAACAATATAGAGGTTCCTTAAAAAACTAAAAATAGAATTACCATATAATCCAGCTATCCCACTACTGGGCATGTACCCAGAGAACACCATATATCAAAAAAACACATGCACTCCAATGTTCATTGCAGCACTATTTACAATAGCCAGGTCATGGAAGCAACCTAAATGCCCATCGACAGACGAATGGATAAAGTAGATGTGGTACATATATACAATGGAATATTACTCAGCCATAAAAAGGAACAAAATTGGGTCATTTGTGCAGACGTGGTTGGATCTAGGGACTGTCATACAGAGTGAAGTAAGTCAGAAAGAGAAAAACAAATATCTTATATTAACACATGTATGTGGAACCTAGAAAAATGATACAGATGAACTGTTTTGCAGGGTAGAAATTGAGACACAGATGTAGAGAACAAACGTATGGACACCAAGTCGGGAAAGTGGTGGGGGAGGATGTTGTGAAGAAGTGGGAGATTTGATTGACATGTATACACTAATATGTAGAAAATGAATAACTAATAAGAACCTGCTGTATAAAAAAATAAATAAAGTTCAAAAATTAATAAACAAATGATTATCATAGAGAAATAAAAAGGAGAAGAAAGATGAGAAAATACCCAATGACTAAGGAAAATAATAAACAATATCCAAGAAGAAGTCTCTGGCAGTCTGAGTAAATAATAAATCTCATCTTCAGAGACTTTTTTCCTTCTGAAATGCCCTAAAAGTAAGAGATTTTCTTGTTTTGGGTACGTGTACAGCAGGACACAAAAGTTCAGTTCAAATCAGTCAGTACAGAACTGTAGGTGTGGCAGGATTCTACCAATAAGGTTGTAAAAATTAGTCATGTTGCTTTGTATACTGATCCAAACTAATGATATCCAGTATAATGATAAAAAACCAAGTCAAAAATACATACACTGGAGAATATAGGGTTAGAGGATGGAACAAACACTTTGAGCTCAGGTTAACTGCTCTATTGACACAATCCTAAATCTCAGTGGCTTAACACAGTTCAGGTTTATTTTGTGTTCATGTCACAATCTAGTATAGGTTGGTGAAGGGACCCTGGTCCGAGCAGCTGTTCTGGAATACAGGTTCCTTCCATCTCATGGTACTGCTACCTTCAACATCTCAGATTACTGTAGAATGGGAAGAGTGAGAACGGAGCTGTGAGTGTGGAATATTTTTATAGGCCAGGTTTGGAAACAGAATAGATCACTTTTGTCCACATTCTGTTTTCTCAGACTTGGTTTCTCAGACTTGATGCCAGCCTATCAGGAATGAGGTCAGGAAATGCGATTTAGCTGTGTGCTTAGGAAGAAGAGGAGAGAAGTCGTGTTGGTGAGCACAGGCAGGCTCTGCTGTAGAAGGCCTCCTGGGGGAGAGCTCCCTGACTGTCACCATGCAGCATGGCCAGGACCTGCAGAGAGGGTATGTGTGCAAATTTAATCCAACAGACAAACTAAATTAATTCTAATTCCATATTCATTTAAAAATGCTTGACTTGTAGGAAGGGAAGAGACATGTCATGACTGAAAAGTTGGGAATCTGATAAACTAAAAATGTGAATTTAGGTTTACTAAATTAGCCCTCCAAATGTAACATACTTTCCAACCTTATAAAACCATTTGCAGTTCAATAGAAACTTTTTTTCTTATGTGCTGTATTCTCTAAGACACTCCTTTCCTGTTGGTTTCATCATCTGGCTTCCTTCTACTTACCTTTTTAAGACGTAGCTCAAAGATTTTCTCCCGTAGAGATTTTACTAACTCAGTCTGGGTTGAGTGATCCTTCTCTGTGCCGACACAACACAATGGGAAATACTCTCCCTATTTTATTGCATATTATACTCTATTAAAACGGTGCTTTATCTCCTTGTCTCAACTATTAGACTCTGAGCACAATAACGGCAGGGTTGTGTATTTAATCTCTGTATTCTTAGTGTCTGGCATATGTTAGCCATGTAATTAGTATTTGCCACATTGATTAATGAATGAATATGTATTCATGACTTGATTATATATCTGTATGTGTACATAATTTAATCACACTTAAGATGCAGTAATTAATAACAAATAGTTTTGTATTTTTTGGTGATTAGATGTCTGGGAACCAAATATCCTAGGTTTAAAAATAAATAACCCTCCTTGATGACTGTGCTCATTTGTGGTATGTGTTCATAGGAAGGGAAGAGTGAGCGGATGGCAATGAATTGGTAGGAAGGAATAAAACTGTAAAAGAGAGGGAGAGATGGAAAATGGAAAGAGATAAGTGCTTGTTTATGAGATTATTTTGTGCAAAAATATTTTTATATAAACTCTTGATTTTTTTTTTTATATAATAAGCTTGGTTGGCGCATAATGGGAAAGTTGCTGAAAAGATATCTTCCTTGGTATTATAGAAAGACACCAGTATTTTCTGCCTGCGAAATTATATGTGAATTGAGACTTAACTACATCTGACTTTGATTAGTTTGCTGTACAAATAGAATCAGAGGGCTTTACTCATCAGTCCTTCATCCTTCTTTGTTAATGTTCTCTAAATTTAATAGTGGTGTTGTGTAATCTGTCTTGTGGGTATTACCGACAGATTTGAAGAAGACACTTACCAATGTGTTCTGGCTACACAGACAGCTATATTTTGTTATTTGGGTGCCAAAGGGGTTTTCCAATTATCTTGGGTGGTATTGTAACTCATTATAGCTCTGTACAAACACAGGGAGAAGGATCAGTGCCAAGAACTTGTCTAAATTGCCTTCATACTCCAAGGTGTACCAGTTATAGAAGAAGGTTAGAACTTGAAATGAAATGTCCTATCTCTCCTTCAAAGCACAGCTAATTTCATCCTTACCTTTTCTCTCCTACAGATCTTTCCCCCAGCTCCCAACTCTGAACTCCATTAGTCACTTATTAGCTATTGTACTCCTTTGATATTCTTAACCTTCTGTCCTGGATTATTGTGTATCTCTCTCCAGACACGAGATAACCTTCTCTAGTGAATCTGTAAACTCCTCACGAGCAGGGACAATTATTATTATTTTTAGAATTAAGAAGATTGTTGGAAATGATGAGGATCATTCAGATCTCAAGTTATTTTGGGAGCTTTAAATTTGAGAAGTTTTTGTGTCTTCTTACATGTTTCCCTATAACCAGCAGAAGCATTCAGAGCAAGCTTTGAAAGTTGAAAACTATTAAAAGTAAACAAAAAAGCCCAAAAATCCATGTTACCTAGTCTGAATATTTTGTGTTCACAGTTTGTTTTTTTTTAATGAGAGTATCTTTCCAAATTTTGACTAGTGCTAAGAACTTTATATACATTGTCTTGAATGTGGCTTTACCTAAGCCTCTGTTGCTCAAACTGGAGTACTAGTATCCCCTAGGAGAACTTGAATTTGTACCAAGGAGCTCAAAAACTACAGAATAAATATGGGATAAATGATTTAAAAAATCCAACTAACTCAACAGAAGTAAATCTTAGATTTACATAAAAACTTGTATGGAAATATTTATAGCAACTTTATAGTAATGCAAAACTGCAAACAACCAAACTAATCCATGAATAAGCAAACTGTGGTATGTCTACACAATAGATCAGTACTCAGCAATAAAAGGAACAGACTATTGATTCACCCAACAATATGGAAGAATCTTAAACACCTGATGTTAAGTGAAATAAACCAGATTCAAAAGATTTCAAGGTGTATATGCTCAAGTATATGACATTCTGGAAAAATAAAATTATAAGAGAACAGATCAGTGTTTCCAGGAGTTGGGGTGGGGAGAGGGGTTGACTACAAAAGGGCACTTTAAGGGTTATGGACCTATCCTGTACCTTGATTGTGGTGTCGTTACTTGACTATATGTATTTGTCAGTACTCATAGAACATACACCAAGAGGAATAAATTTTACTGTATTTTAAGTAAAAAAAAAATTTTTAATGAAGCCAATGCTGGCAGAATGTTATAAAACTTGTACTTTCAATATAGTAATTTACTACATTTTTCAGAAGTAGTTTAGCTATATATTTCGAAAGCTGTAAAATTGCTTGTAGCTTTTCATCCAGTAACTCCATACTGAAGTATTTATTCTAAGAAAATCGTTAAAAATATGGGAAACCTTTATGCATAGAGATGTTTATCACTTTTTTAATAAGTGAAAATATTGCCTTAGTGCTTTTATTTGCATTTTTTTTTTGCTAGCAAAATTATGCATTTTTCACATGTTTAATAACCAGTTTTGTGGGAAAGAATAAGATTAATATCCTCCAGTGGTTAAAGAGTAGCAGATCTTCTCGTTCATGCAAAGCCATCCATTTCTGTGAAACAATTAGAAATATCTTGGGATTTAGTAAAATTTTTACTGTTGTTGCTGTAGATAAATAAACACATTGAAGTAAAAAAACACGAATGCTAGATCAGCTATTTTGTGGGATCTTGGTTTAATAGTCTTTCAGTACATTTCACAGTTGAAAGTTTGTCCTAAAACTTTTGTTCCTCTAATCCAGTCTGGACACTTGAATTCCATATGTTTAATATCAGAATATGAGAAATGGGAACCTCAAGTTTTGTACATTCTTTTTCTTTGACAGCTTAAAATTTTGAACTCTACCCAAACTTTTCATTCTTTTTAGTTCATTTAATTTTGGCAATATGTGCTTTTTAGTTCATGAGGCTTTTAAACTTTCCATTAGATACTGTGAAATGATGTTTTGGTGAATTAAAAATAGATGAATGTAAACCACAAAATGTTTTTGTAGAAATGGCCACATATTTTTAAAAAATCAGCTGGAAAAGTGCTACTAGAAATGTGCTAGAATGAGGTTAAGAAGGTAAATATTTGTGGGTGAGATCATCCGTAACAAGAAAAAAGGTAAAGATACAGTGGCTCCCTCCTCATTTTCTAATTCAGACACCAAATGTTTTTTGAGCGTCTATTATGATTTAACAGACACAGTGATTTAATTGGGAATAAAGTAGACAACAATCCCTTCTCTCATGGAGTGCACATTCTAGCTTATTCAGAAATTGGAATAGATAGAGTCTAGTTCATCCTCAGGTATTTTCACCTTTTTATAAATGCATATGGTCTAATGTAAAGTTAATGATTTGGATAAAACATTGAAATGTGAATTCTACTACTACATTTTCTAGTCAGTCATTCTCCCACTTCCAGAGAAGTCTTTTCCTATCCTTAAACCTTTGCCTTTCCCCTTACATTCTCATTAGGTGACCTTGCTCCTGATTTCATTGAGAAAGTAGAAGCAATCTGAAGAAAACCTCCTTTCCCTACCACCAAATCCAGTAACCTGCATGCTTCTGAGCTCATATCCACTGTTTCCCTTCCTGTTCTTCTTCAGGATCAGTCAATACGTTTATCTTAGGTCAGTCCATTCCCTTGAACACTGGTTCCAGTGCCCTCTGCCTATTCATGGACTTTGCTTCTATAATTATCCACAGTCATTCCTACATTATCAGTTTTTCCCATCACCGTAAAAACATAGTATAACACCTTTAATTTAAAACATCCCAAGATGCCACCTTCCTTCTAGTTATGATCCAAGGTTTCTCCTTTTATAGAAAACTCCCTGAAGAAATTGTTTATAGATGCTGTCTTGCCTTCTTTGCCTCCCAGTCTCTAGCGTAATCACTCCAATCAGACTTTCATCCCATCATTCCACTCAAACAACTCTTATTAGGGTTAACAAAGACCTCATATTGCTGAGGTCAATGTCAATATCAGTTCCTATTTCAAGAGCCTATGATAGAGTTTTTCACTTTCTCCTTCCTCAGCAACCTTTTCTCTACTTGGCTTTGGAGATATACCACACAAACACCCTCAGGCACCACTGTCACTCATCCTCCTTTGCTGTATTATCTTCCTTTTCCAGATTTTTGAATGTTGGAGAACGCAGGACTCAGTCCTCAGATCTCTTTTTTCCTCTACCTATAATCACGCCCTAGATGATCTCCACTCAAGACTTTAATAGCATTTCCATGCTGATTATACCCAAATTATGTCTTCAGCCCAGAATTTTCCCTGAACTATAGACTACTTCTAATGTTTGATAGTATGTCTCACAGGCACCTCAGATTTAGTGTCTAAAAAGTGAATTTCTGGTTTCTCACCCTCCTCCAATCCTACTCCTCCTATGGTATTCTCCATCATGATAAGTGACACTTTATTCACGGAATTGCTCAAAAATCTTAAAATAATCTCTCACACCTCTCTTTTTCTGATGCCCCAGATTCAATTAGGAATTGATATCCCAAAGCTGACCATTTCTCACCTCTTGAAGTCCAAGCCACCACTATTTCTTGATTGAACACCTGCCATCTGACTGGTCTCCCTGCTTCTATGGTCATATTGTGTCACTCTCCTGCTCTAACCATCCAGTGGCTCCCCATGACGTTTAGACTAGAATCTAAAGACTTTACCATGGCCTACAAATACCTGCATGATCTTTCTCCTGACTACCTGTCCAACCTCATTTCCTAACACTTCTCCTTTCAATTGTTTGCCTACATCCTGCTCCTTTAATCCCTCAAGATAGTATACACCCCAGGGATTTTACCCTTGCTATTTCATCTTCCTGGAACACTTTCCTAAGTTATTTCCCTGAAGAACTGCCATGTTGCTTACATGGAATGTGAATGATGTCTCCTACCTTTTTGATAAGCAGCTGCCCTCTTTGCATGTCTCACTTCCTCATATTCTTCATATTACTCATCTTCACCTGAAACATTATTTACCAGTAATACAAATCCCCCAAGTAGAATATAAGCTCCACATAGGCATGAGCTTATTCTGTTTGGTTCATTGTTATATTCTAAGGGTCTGGCACATAGTAAGACCCCAATAAATATTTGCTGAACTAACAGAGTTGACAAATTTAGCAAATAAAAATATAAGATGTCTAGTTAAATTTGCATTTTAGATAAAAAGCAAATAATTTTTTAGTGTAAGTGTGTCCCAAATATTTTCCACATTCTGTCTGGCGGTCCTATGAATTAATTATTAACCTGGAATAAGCCCCAAATATCTAATATTTGTTAAATATTAGTAGTTATCACTTAGATGAAAACTCATCTTTTCTACAGAGTAGGCACTCAAATGCTTGACAACTTAACTAAATTTGAAAGCGTACATCTCCTCTACCCTTAGGCCTATACTGTAAAATGCTAGCAAATAGGTCTATTTGGGGGTAGATGTTTTATGTGTGATATTTAGTTAACATGAAGACTGTTAAAAGAGGCATCTATGGCTCAGTATAACTAAGATTTAAGAACATAGTACCCAAAGGTTTTAATCCAGGCAGAGTATATTAAATTAATTATAAATATCAGGGCTGAATTATTTATAGATGAAGATAATCAGATAGCAATGTGAATATTATTTAAATGGCATGATATAGAAGGAAGAAGACTAGACCAGGAGTTTGGTGGTATAGGTTGTGGCCTCTGATTGAATATTCAGTTGCATGAGTAGAGTCACATGACCATCCTGGGTTCCATTTCTTCATCTGTAAATTAATGATGTTTGATTCTTTAATTTCTGAAATTCTTTAAAGCTAAAATCTCCTTTGCCTTATATTGAAAAAAATACATTTCTTAGATGTTAAAGAATCTTCTAAATCTTCTAAAATGAGGTCGTATATTTTGCCATGGTTGGAAAACTGTGTGGACAGGTTCTTGGCAAGTATAAACTTAAACATCAGATTGGCAGTTTATGCTTTAAACTTCATTTTTCCTGCAAAATGAGATATTTGTTTAAGCATTCAACCAGAATTTATTGAGATACTGTCCAGGTATCTCTCTGTTTGCTTTTGGAGATACTAAACGACTAAAAGATTGTCTCTGTTCTTTGAGGAGCTCATGGTCTGGTCCTGGGAGACAGACATGTCAGATGCAAGGCCAGCAAGAGTTGGTATGACAGATGTAAGTACCAGTTAGCATGAAGGCAGAAAAGAGAAAGAGATCAATGTCTCCCTTTTAGTAGGTAGAAAAGTGAGGATAAGGATAGTTAGGAAAGACCTCATTGAAATGTATGTCTTGAAAGGTAAGGCAGAGGTGACTTTGTAGAAAGAGCAGTAGACACAGTCAATATCCGTGTGTGACTTTGTATAATTGTTTTTCTCTTTTAGTGCCACTTTTCTAATCCACACAATAGAGCTAATACTTGCCTCCAAGCATTTTGGGTAGGGTTGAATGTTTGTGAAAGTGTCTGACAACGCAGTATCCAGTATGGGTTCCTACACTTTTAAGAAAATAGACTAATGGATTTAGCATTGCAAATGATTACTAAGTTTTAAAGGCTTTAGTACAAAAAGTTATTGGTGGATCAGTGCCAGTCTGTGCCAGAGATTTCAACTATCTTCAGGAAATTGAGAAAAATAAGAATAATGTCACATAGTTATATCAGTGTAAGATTACTTACTGTTCTTTTTGGGGAAGCATTGTCTTTTATTCTGGGATTAAGTCCTGCCTAGTTCTTTGGCTGTAATATATACTTTCTTTTATGAAGGGCTAATTAGGTAGATGGTTGGTTGATTGGTTGGTTTTAAAAATAATGTCCATAATTTATAATATAAGAAATTAGCAATTATAGCCCTGTCAAATAAATATTTTGAACGTTTAAAAATTTTTTAGAATTTTACTGAAATGTAAAATTATGGTAATCATTGAATGAGAATGTTTTCCTTATGATAAATGAGGTTCTACATAATGCTATCTTCACTTAAATTAGAAGAAAACTCTCATTTTTAAGATATATTCAAGACTCTTTGACATTAATAAAGCCATAAGTTTGAAAGGGACATCATTAATGATTTAAAATAAAAATTCAAAAATAGTTCTATAAGTCTATAGTTCTACATAGTACATCATTCATTCATGTGTTTGCTCGCTCTCTCACTCAACTGTTACTGAGAACCTACTTTACACTGGTACAGTTGTAGGTATTTAATTCAGTTCTGAACAAGAAAGACCAGATCTCTTCCCTAATAGATACCAGTACTATACTGGTATAGTACTTTACTTTATAGTATAGTCCTTTACTATACCAGTAAAGGAGATAGACAATAAATGAATTGTACTTAGTGTGTTATTTTGATTCCATCAAGTTACTTGCGTAAGGGTGCTTGGCCAATGAAGGACTTAACCCAGTTCTTATAATTCTAATGCTCTCCCTGCAAATTGTTCAGAGGGCTTTGAAAATTGCTCAACTTACTAATGAAACTATGAAAGGCTAGCTTCATAAGAATGTGACTGCTTCACCATGGGCTCCCCAAGAATGACACTTTGGTAAAGACTGAAGTTCAATTTTCATCATCTGTAAAACAGAGATGAGAGAACCTTTTAAGATGATGACTAAATGAGATAATGTAGGTAAAGTACAACTTGTTTAGTGCTGAGTAAGTCTTAGCTGCTATTACCATCATCATTAAACATGAATCAATTTTTATTTTTGCCCAGGAACAAACAAAGTAGGGTATATTAGCTAGCATGATGCGAAGAAAGTTCTGGTACCTTCCCTTTTAAACTACTTACTGGTTGCTGTCTCATAAGAAAATTTTATTGCTGGCAAAATTTAGGATATCTGTTTTGACTTTACAGTTACGCACAGATCAAATGAAATCCAATGAACTTCACTTTGGTTATTTGATAACTTAAGGAAGACTGTATAAAAATCGTAGCCAGTACTGTTGACTGGGTAGGTCATTTACCTCTTAGCAGTGTGCCTTATGCCTGCATAAAGTGCTGGCACTTTGACACTGTGGTAACCGGTGGGCTCTGGACAAGGAGCTATAATATATCTGAAGGTGAAGTTTGCATTAATAACTGAAATGATCTTAAAAAAAGGAGATGACAAATATCCTATGTACTTTATTTTTCCATTCTGTGATCCTCACTTCCAGTTTCTATATAAAAGCAAAGCATTTATTTTCTTATTTGTTTAGCATATTTGATAAATATTTAGAATGTGTACTATGGGTCAGGTTCGCATCAAAAATTCTGAGTTTTATCTGACAAATAGGGTATATCTGATATCTTTACAACCTGGAAGCCACAAGTAATATGTTTTATTTGGTAGATCATTCTTCGTAAGAAATTCTTCTATTTTTTTCTTAATTTTTGGCTGTGTTGGGTCTTCATTGCAGTGCGCGGGCTTCTCATTGCGGTGGCTTCTCTTGTTGTGGAGCATGGGATGTAGGTGCACGGGCTTCAGTAGTTGCAGCATGCAGGCTTAGTAATTGTGGCACACGGGCCCTAGAACACACAGGCTTCAGTAGTTGTGGCTTGCAGGTTTAGTTGTTCTGCGGCATGTGGGATCTTCCCGGACCAGGGCTGAAACCCATGTCCCCTGCATTGGCAGGCAGATTCTTAACCACTGTGCCACCAGAGAAGTCCCAGAAATTCTTAACAAATCATAAAAATTAGAGAATCAGCATGAAGCAGTTGTCATGGAAAAAGTTGGAGTTTTGGAGCCAGATAGATCTAGGTCCACATCCTAATTCTTTTAATTATTATCTGTGTAAATGACCTCTCTGAACTTCAGTTCATTGCTAAAAAGGCAAGAATAATATCTAGTTCATGTGATTAGATGAAATAAGGTAGATAAAACAACTACCATTCAGTAGAGATCAATAAATGTTCATTTTCTTTCTGCTCTTCTTGGCACTGCAAAATAGGCTTTTTAAGTATAGATATGGATGTGCTTGATTTTTTATCCATTCATTTGTTCATCCATCCAACAGACAATGTTGAATAACCCCAATGAGGTAGGAAATATGGACATTTGAATGACCACGCTGCAAAGAGACCTACTCCATTTAAACAATGTGGCTCCCAATAGGTCTGGCTGTTCCTTAGAAGTTGGGGGATCGATACCATATAATACAGCCAAACAAAAGCTGAGCATTGCTTTCCACCAAACAGTGGGAAAATTAGAGCAACTGACATTTTTATTGTAGGCAAGACTGAATGATCAAGAATGCAGATACATTAATAGGGGAATACGTTAAAGTGATCCTCTGAATATGATTTTTCAACATTTAAAAAATGTTACATAAAACATTTATTTAACACATTTTTATACAACTGCTGTGGAAAAAGAGTAAATTGAATTTTGGGGTGATAGGTTTAGTAGTGAACTGAGCCTATCACCTGAGTGATTGATGAAGTGTGATTGCTAAATATGAATAACAAAAGTGTGCGTGTGTGTGTTTGTGTGTATGTATGTTTGTATGTAGAAGGGAATAGATTCTCCAGACATTGAAAAGGATGCAGGTGTACTTTTCCCCTTTGCTGTTGATAAGAGGGCAGGACAAACTTTGGAAAGAGGAGTTACTGGGCACATGGAAGTTAAAAAAAGCAACTATTTTGTCACTTGTATTAGTGGGCAATGTCCTGTCCTCTGTTTGTCCAATGTGTTGAAGAAAAAAATCTTTGACCTGATTTACAATTATGGTTCATCATGTTAAAGATAAACTATTTATTTTTAGTCCTGTTAATCTGGGGATCATGCTAGATGCTAAAGATACAAAAATCAAAAGAAAACTAGCCCTTTTATGATATATTGGGTAGAGATTGAGGGGAGGGGTATAGACACATGAATAAGTACTATACAATCCATTCTTTTAAATACTATGATCAATGTCTGTGTTCCTAAAGTATGGTCATTTAGATGGGAATGGTCACTTTTTCCTGGGTTTATCAGTCAAGGTTCAGTCAGAAGACACAAAAGCTACTCCATGTATTCCAGGTTTCAAAAATTAATTCAAGGAATTAGAGGCTTTATATCTTTGGAAGAAATGGGAAATTGTAGTTTATTAAAGCCACCATCAACGTTCTCAGCCTGAATCACTAGAGTATGTGGTTTTTTGGAGTTCTTTGGGAAGCCATTATAATTTTCCACAACCTCTAGGGAAGTTCTATCAGTTATCCTACCCATAACAGTGAAGTTGATGTCTGTCAAGAGTGCGTTGGGGAATTGCTGTCAATATCAGATCTGCTGAGGAGACATTAGTGCAGCTGCCTTCAGAGAATAGCACCTTCTCCTTCTGTCCCACTTTCAAAAGTTTGTGCAAGGTTTCCCATTGGTAGACTCCAGGCCAGAACTATATGGAGAAGGGGAATTTTGAGAAGTGTATTTCCAGGCTTATCCTATGCAGCACAGAAAAAATATAATCACATAAGTGAAAAAATAATAACAGTATCAATTACCAGGAATATTTAAAAAACAAATATAAATTTTAGAATTAAAATATACACAATTTTGAACTCACCAATGGATTCGATCAGAGATGATATATAGCTGAAGAGAGA
This sequence comes from Eschrichtius robustus, assembly GCF_028021215.1. NCBI lineage: Eukaryota > Metazoa > Chordata > Mammalia > Artiodactyla > Eschrichtiidae > Eschrichtius > Eschrichtius robustus. The sequence continues at coordinate 61,290,217 of NC_090826.1, forward strand.
ATTAAGAAACTGGATGATGTATCTAAAGTAATTACTCAGAATGCAGCACAGAAAGATAAGGAGGTAGAAAGTATGAATGAGAAGTTAAATTACATGGAGGATAGAATGAGAGTTTCAGTAGAATACAGATAACATACTAAAACTGCATAATTGAGGAAATTTATAAAAGGCACAATTTATAAAATATGGATGTAGTGAAGTCAATAAATTAGGAAGAGGGGTGTGGATAAAGTTTACTGGAGAACAGTAACAGACAGAACTTTGAGGTTCCGTTGTTAAATATATCAGCCATGTTGCCTGTGAAACGAGGCTGTGAGGAAGACTCTAAGAGAAAGAATAAGGAAAACAAAGCACAGAATTAATGAGGGCATAATAATCTGGAATGTTGGCTTTATCCCAGTGCCTGAAGATGGTGTAGATAAAGGGCATAATTGGATTGACTAACTAGTTTTGATTCAAGAGGCTTGAGTGGGCTGGAGTCCAAGTATTGTCACAGGCCTGATGAGGTCAACATACTACATGTTTGTTCAGTGTTCAGATTGCATGTTTCTGAGCAGCTGACCCAGAGTCTTGAAGATCCAAGTATTAGAGATAATGAGTGTTCCAGTGCCTCCTACCCCGTGATTTACAGGGGCATGGTGTTTTATGGAGTCAAAGCTTCACACAGAATCACAGAAGAAATAGGAGAGTTTAGGAGGGAGTGGCCCTTGCAGCGTTGTCTCCCTGTGATTCAGAGGATTAGCTAGATTCCCAGTGTTGTTCCTGTAGTGGATGATGCCTAGTGGAATCCTGGTACTTTGAGTAGCAGAAGTGGTGAGGACTGGAAAAGGAGGTTTTTGTTATAGAAACCTACTGGATAGACTAAAGAGGCCACCTATCATAAACTCTCCATTTTTGATGTGTTAAGTTGCCCACTGCCTATGTGAACTGAAAGAGGGAAGTTGAGCCAAATGTATTCTCTAACTTGGAACAAAGACATCCCTGAAACTACATTTCTCAGGATAAAGGTAGCCTGATAACTATTTGGCTTTGGTTTGTCCTTCTTTATCCTATATACAGGCTAAATTCCTAGACATAGGAAAAAATGACTTTTACCTCAAGCAATGTGTTAACTATAACAAGAAGAGTTATAAAATACAAATTTTTTATGCTGGGATTGGTATGAAATATATCTCTTGGATGTGGGGTCTTTGTTCAACGTACAACATGAGCAACTATTCAAGGGAGGCTTTGTCTTTCTACATAGTTCTCAATAGATTTGGAAACTTGAATAACTTTCCTTTGAGAAAGAAGGAAGGCAACTGAGATTGGCTACAGGATATTAGTAACACCACCCCGATCCCCATCCCCATACTCCTGGACTTTCTTTTTACACCAGCCTCTTCTCCCCTCAAAAATGTTTGAAACATACAATTATATCACAAAGGATATGCCCTAACTTCTAGTATTTAGGAATGATTCTAATACAGCCTGTTTAAGTCTGAGGATCTTTGTCACTTTTCTAGCTTTACTCCTTCCCATTCAATTAAAACTTGGAGTTTAAATATTTTTTTCCAAGTAGAACTGAATTTCCACAGATCACATTTCTGACTCATAAGCTGATCCTGTTTGCTACCTCACATTAGTCAAGTTTTTCATTTCTTGTACTAGGCTCTGTGGTGTCCGTCTTCTGTTTTTAATGATATCCAAGAAGGCAGCTGTAACATGGTGTGCTAAAAATGATCTCTGTTCTTGGTTATTGCCAGTGTCTGTTTCTATAACACTCATCTTTTATCTCTTCAGTGGTCATTCCTGTCCTTGCTCACCACTGCATAAGTTGCTGGAACCAGCGTGATGCCAACTTATACCAGTGCAGATCTTTGAGTACTTCACTCTTTTTATTATAGCTGTTTGCCTTAGTGTCCTAGTGAGTCCTAGGTGCTTTGATCAAGAAGAATCTGTGTGCAGGACAAAGTGGTATCTAAGTCATCTCTTTCCTCCCACTTCGCCTACTTTTCTCTGAATCTAACTAGTGCGCCTTGACTCTTTCCTGAGAATGAATTCTTCTCCTGGAGACTTCTTGGCATCTTCTGCAAATAGATCTATGGTATCCCATCCCAATTCAACTAGTTACCTAACTCAAGCATTAGCCTGTGATACAGCAAAGAAAAAAAAAAAAAAAGAAAATAAAAAAGACTTTGGGCTTCCCTGGTGGCGCAGTGGTTGAGAATCTGCCTGCCAATGCAGGGGACACGGGTTCGAGCCCTGGTCTGGGAAGATCCCACATGCCACGGAGCAGCTGGGCCCATGAGCCACAATTACTGAGCTTGCGCGTCTGGAGCCTGTGCTCCGAGACAAGAGAGTCCGCGATAGTGAGAGGCCTGCGCACCGCGATGAAGAGTGGTCCCCGCTTGCCACAACTCGAGAAAGACCTCACACAGAAACGAAGACACAACACAGCCATAAATAAATAAATAAATAAATAAATAAATAAATAAATAAATAAATAAATAAAAAAAGACTTTCAAGAACAAAATTGGGAATCAAATTAAGATAAACAGTGTATATTTATTTTGGGGTGGAGGAAAGAGCTGGCAAAAGACAAGGGTCCAGAAAATCCTATAATTATTTCAAGGAATAATTTATTTCTCCTGCTTCAAACTTATAATTTAATAGCCTATAGTTAAGCAAATGAAGGGTGGAGGAATTGGCTTGCAGTGGTCCCCTTTTCCTAGTCAGCAAAGCCCTGCTAGCTCCCCAGTTAGTTTCCCCTCTGGTAACACTCTGTCTTCAGTTCCTCCTCCTGACCCCCTCGCTCACTCTGCTTTAGTTACGCTGGCCTATTTTTGGTTTCTCGAATACCAAATGTGCTATTTTCCTCAAGGTCTGTGTACTTCCTCCTTTATTTCCTTCAGGTCTCTGTCCAGATATAGCCTACTCAGGGAAGTTTCCCCTGACCACACTATCTAAAGTACCTCTCCTTATTCTCCAGCCTCTTCCTCTGCACAGTGAATATGTGTCATTTATGATTTCCCCAAATATTTTGCACATCTTCTCCTCATTTTAAGTTTCCCAAATTGTGAATACAATATAGATGCCAATTTTTCTTTTGAATTTTATTTTATTTATTTTTTTATACAGCAGGTTCTTATTAGTCATCAATTTTATACACAGCAGTGTATACATGTCAATCCCAATAGCCCAATTCATCACACCCCCACCCCCACCCCCCCGCGGGTTTCCCCCCTTGGTGTCCATATGTTTGTTCTCTACATCTGTGTCTCAATTTCTGCCCTGCAAACCGTTTCATCTGTACCATTTTTCTAGGTTCCACATATATGTGTTAATATATGATATTTGTTTTTCTCTTTCTGACTTACTTCACTCTATATGACAGTCTCTAGATCCATCCACGTCTCTACAAATGACCCAATTTCGTTCCTTTTTATGGTTGAGTAATATTCCATTCTATATATGTACCACATCTTCTTTATCCATTCATCTGTCGATGGGCATTTAGGTTGCTTCCGTGACCCGGCAATTGTAAATAGTGCTGCAATGAACATTGGGGTGCATGTGTCTTTTTGAATTGTGGTTTTCTCTGGGTATATGCCCAGTAGTGGGATTGCTGGATCATATGGTAATTCTATTTTTAGTTTTTTAAGGAACCTCCATACTGTTCTCCATGGTGGCTGTATCAGTTTACATTCCCACCAATGGTGCAAGAGTGTTCCCTTTTCTCCACACCCTTTCCAGCATTTGTTGTTTGTAGATTTTCCGAATGGCCATTCTAACTAGTGTGAGGTGATACCTCATTGTAGTATTTTTTTTTTTTTTTCTTAAATTATTTATTTATTTATTTATGGTTGGGTCTTCGTTTCTGTGCGAGGGCTTTCTCTAGTTGTGGCGAGCGGGGGCCACTCTTCATCGTGGTGCGCGGGCCTCTCACTATCGCGGCCTCTCTTATTGCGGAGCACAGGCTCCAGACGCGCAGGCTCAGTAGTTGTGGCTCACGGGCCCAGTTGCTCCGCGGCATGTGGGATCTTCCCAGACCAGGGCTCGAACCCGTGTCCCCTGCATTGGCAGGCAGATTCTCAACCACTGCGCCACCAGGGAAGCCCCTCATTGTAGTTTTGATTGGCATTTCTCTAATAATTAGTGATGTTGAGCAGCTTTTCATGTGCTTCTTGGCCATCTGTATGTCTTCTTTGGAGAAATGTCTATTTAGGTCTTCTGCCCATTTATGGATTGGGTTGTTTGTTTTTTTTAATATTGAGCTGCATGAGCTGTTTATATATTCTGGAGATTAATCCTTTGTCCATTGATTGATTGATTGATTGATTGATTGATTTGCAAATATTTTCTCCCATTCTGAGGGTTGTCTTTTCATCTTGTTTATGGTTTCCTTTGCTGTGCAAAAGCTTTTAAGTTTCAATAGGTCCCATTTGTTTATTTTTGTTTTTATTTTCATTACTCTAGGAGGTGGATCAAAAAAGATCTTGCTGTGATTTATGTCAAAGAGTGTTCTTCCTACGTTTTCCTCTAAGAGTTTTATAGTGTCCGGTCTTACATTTAGGTCTCTAATCCATTTTGAGTTTATTTTTGTGTCTGGTGTTAGGGAGTGTTCTAATTTCATTCTTTTACATGTAGCTGTCCAGTTTTCCCAGCACCACTTATTGAAGAGACTGTCTTTTCTCCATTGTATATTCTTGCCTCCTTTGTCATAGATTGGTTGACCATAGGTGCGTGGGTTTACCTCTGGGCTTTCTATCTTGTTCCATTGATCTATGTTTCTGTTTTTGTGCCAGTACCATATTGTCTTGATTACTGTAGCTTTGTAGTATAGTCTAGGTCAGGGAGTCTGATTCCTCCAGCTCCGTTTTTTTTCCCTCAAGACTGCTTTGGCTATTCGGGGTCTTTTGTGTCTCCATACAAATTTTAAGACTTTTTGTTCTAGTTCCGTAAAATGTGCCATTGGTAAATTGATAGGGATAGCACTGAATCTGTAGATTGCTTTGGGTAGTATAGTCATTTTCACAATATTGATTCTTCCAATCCAAGAACATGGTATATCTCTCCATCTGTTGGTATCACCTTTAATTTCTTTCAACAGTATCTTATAGTTTTCTGCATACAGGTCTTTTGCCTCCCTAGGTAGGTTTATTCCTAGATATTTTATGCTTTTTGTTGCAATGGTAAATGGGAGTGTTTCCTTAATTTCTCTTTCAGATTTCTCATCATTAGTGTATAGGAATGCAAGAGATTTCTGTGCATTAATTTTGTATCCTGCAACTTTACCAAATTCATTGATTAGCTCTACTAGTTTTCTGATGGCATCTTTAGGATTCTCTATGTATAGTATCATGTCATCTGCAAACAGTGACAGTTTTACTTCTTCTTTTCCAATTTGTGTTCCTTTTATTACTTTTCCTTCTCTGACTGCCATGGCTAGGACTTCCAAAACTATGTCCTTGTCTTGTTCCTGATCTTAGAGGAAATGCTTTCAGTTGTTCACCATTGAGAATGATGTTTGCTGTGGGTTTGTCATATATGGCCTTTATTATGTTGAGGTAGGTTCCCTCTATGCCCACTTTCTGGAGAGTTTTTATCATAAATGGGTGTTGAATTTTGTCAAAAGCTTTTTCTGCATCTATTGAGAGGACAATATGGTTTTTCTTCTTCAATTTGTTAATATGGTGTATCACATTAATTGATTTGTGTGTATTGAAGAATCCTTGCATCCCTGGGATAAATCCCACTTGATCATGGTGTATGATCCTTTTAATGTGTTGTTGGATTCTGTTTGCTAGCATTTTGTTGAGGATTTTTGCATCTATATTTATCAGTGATATTGGTCTGTAATTTTCTTTTTTTGTAGTGTCCTTGTCTGGTTTTGGTATCAGGGTGATGGTGGCCTCATAGATGAGTTTAGGAGTGTTTCTTCCTCCACAATTTTTTGGAAGAGTTTGAGAAGGATGGGTGTTAGCTCTTCTCTAAATGTTTGATAGAATTCACCTGTGAAGCCATCTGGTCCTGGACTTTTGTTTGTTGGAAGATTTTTAATCACAGTTTCAATTTCATAACTTGTGATTGGTTTGTTCATATTTTCTATTTCTTCCTGGTTCGGTCTTGGAAGGTTGTGCTTTTTTAAGAATTTGTCCATTTCTTCCAGGTTGTCCATTTTATTGGCATATAGTTGCTTGTAGTAATCTCTTAGGATGCTTTGTATTTCTGTGGTGTCTGTTGTAACTTCTCCTTTTTCATTTCTGATTTTATTGATTGGAGTCCTCTCCCTCTTTTTCTTGATGCGTCTGGCTAATGGTTTATCAATTTTGTTTATCTTCTCAAAGAACCAGCTTTTAGTTTTATTGATCTTTGCTATTGTTTTCTTTGTTTCTATTTCATTTATTTCTGCTCTGATCTTTTTGATTTCTTTCCTTCTGCTAACTTTGGGTTTTCTTTGTTCTTCTTTCTCTAGTTCCTTTAGGTGTAAGGTTCAATTGTTTTTTGTTTTTTGTTTTTAAATTTATTATTTTATTTATTTATTTTTGGCTGCATTGGGTCTTTGTTGCTGCGTGGGCTTTCTCTAGTTGCGGCGAGCGGGGGCTACTCTTCGTTGCGGTGCATGGGCATCTCATTGTGGTGGCTTCTCTTATTGCAGAGCACAGGCTCTAGGCACGCGGGCTCAGTAGTTGTGGCACACGGGCTTAGTTGCTCTGCGGCATGTGGGATCTTCCCGGACCAGGGATCGAACCTGTGTCCCCTGCATTGGCAGGCAGATTCTTAACCACTGCACCACCAGGGAAGTCCCGGTTCAATTGTTTATTTGAGATTTTTCCTGTTTCTTGAGGTAGGCTTGTATAGCTATAAACTTCCCTCTTAGAACTGCTTTTGCTGCATCACATAGGTTTTGGATTGTCGTGTTTTCATTTTCATTTGTCTCTAGGTATTTTTTGCTTTCCTCTTTGATTTCTGCAGTGATCTGTTGGTTATTTAGTAACGTAGTGTTTAGCCTCCATTTGCTTATGTTTTTTATGTCTTTTCCCCTGTAATTCATTTCTAATCTCATAGCATTATGGTCAGAAAAGATGCTTGATATGATTTCAATTTTCTTAAATTTACTGAGGCTTGCTTTGTGACCCCAGATGTGCTCTATCCTGGAGAATGTTCCATGCGCATTTGAGAAGAAAGTGTAACCTGCTGTTTTTGGATGGAATGTCCTACAAATATCAATTAAATCTATCTGGTCTATTGTGTCATTTAAAGCTTCTGTTTCCTTATTTGTTTTCATTTTCGATGATCTGTCCATTGGTGTAAGTGAGGTGTCAAAGTCCCCCACTATTATTGTGTTACTGTCGATTTCCTCTTTTACAGCTGGTAGCAGTGGCCTTATGTATTCAGGTAGCTCCTATGTTGGGTGCATATATATTTACAATTGTTATATCTTCTTCTTGGATTAATCCCTTGATCACTATGTAGTGTCTTTCCTTGTCTCTTGTAACATTCTTTATTTTAAAGTCTATTTTATATGATACGAGTATTGCTACTCCAGCTTTCTTTTGATTTCCATTTGCATGGAATATCTTTTTCCGTCCCCTCACTTTCAGTCTGTATGTGTCCCTAGGTCTGAAGTGGGTCTCTTGTAGACAGCATATATATGGGTCTTGTTTTTGTATCCATTCAGCAAGCCTGTGTCTTTTGGTTGGAGCATTTAATCCATTCACATTTAAGGTAATTATCAGTATGTCTGTTCCTATGACCATTTTCTTAATTGTTTTGGGTTTGTTTGTGTAGGTCCTTTTCTTCTCTTGTGTTTCCCACTTAGACAAGTTCCTTTAGCTTTTGTTGTAGAGCTGGTTTGGTGGTGCTGAATTCTCTTAGCTTTTGCTTGTCTGTAAAGCTTTTGATTTCTCCATCGAATCTGAATGAGATCCTTGCCTGGTAGAGTAATCTTGGTTGTCGGTTCTTCCCTTTCATCACTTTAAGTATATCATGCCACTCCCTTCTGGCTTGTAGAGTTTCTGCTGAGAAATCAGCTGTTAATCTTATGGGAGTTCCCTTGTATGTTATTTGTCATTTTTCCCTTGCTGCTTTCAATAATTTTTCTTTGTCTTTAATTTTTGCCAATTTGATTACTATGTGTCTTGGTGTGTTTCTCCTTGCTTTTATCCTGTATGGGACTTGCTGCCCTTCCTCGACTTGGGTGGCTATTTCCTTTCCCATGTTAGGGAAGTTTTCGAGTATAATCTCTTCAAATATTTTCTTGGGTCCTTTCTGTCTCTCTTCTCCTTCTGGGACCCCTGTAATGCGAATGTTGTTGCATTTAATGTTGTCCCAGAGGTCTCTTAGGCTGTCTTCATTTCTTTTCATTCTTTTTTCTTTATTCTGTTGTGCAGCAGTGAATTCCACCATTCTGTCTTCCAGGTCACTTATCTGTTCTTCTGCCTCAGTTATTCTGCTATTGATTCCTTCTAGTGTAATTTTCGTTTCAGTTATTGTATTGTTCATCTGTCTGTTTGTTCTTTAATTCTTCTAGGTCTTTGTTAATCATTTCTTGCATCTTTTTGACCTTTGCCTCCATTCTTTTTCCGAGGTCCTGGATCATCTTCACTATCATTCTGAATTCTTTTTCTGGAATGTTGCCTATCTCCACTTCATTTAGTTGTTTTTCTGGGGTTTTACCTTGTTCCTTCATCTGATACATAGCCCTCTGCCTTTTCATCTTGTCTATCTTTCTGTGAATGTGGTTTTTTTTCCACAGCCTGCAGGATTGTGGTTCTTCTTGCTTCTGCTCATAGATGCCAATTTTTCTAATGTAGAATTTTTAAAGATCTAGACTTTACAGCCTTTCTTGACAGTGGAGTGTAGATACCACCAAAAAGATGGAAGGCTTTGATTTGGAAGGCAGCTGTGTGACACACAGGCTGAACACAGGCTTTCTTGGTGTTGTTACTGCAAGTGTTAGCAGAAGCCATGAGCTCCTAGGTTGGCAGGAGCAAAAGCAACTTTCCTGATTATGGCAAAGGCAGCATGATAAAAAGTTCAGAAGCAGTAATAGGAGCAGCAGCTTCCTAAGAGGTCGGTTTTCTAGTAGAGTTCTGAGGGTTGCTACTGTGTGAACTTTCTATTAGCCCTCAATAAATTCCTTCTTGCTGAGGCAACTGTAGACTCTATTGTCTGAATTTAATACATTAACTGATAGCATCCATTTATTTTTCCTTTTGGCATCCCACATATTATTTACTTGATTGTGTGCTTTTTGTCTACTAGAATATACCTCCAGTGTCTAGAACTGTGCTTGGTCCGTAGTAGGTGCTCAGTAAATATTTGATGACTAGAAAAATGACAGGATCTCTTCGGTCTCTGGATATTTTAGCCATTGGTATTAGTTATCACTTGTTGCTTAATTATCTCAAATATTAGTGACTTAAAACAGCAAATAGTTATTATCTCATATAGTTACTATGGGTAAGGATCTAAGAGAATGGCTTAGCTGAGTGGTTTTGGCTCTGGGCTTCTGATGAGGCTGCTGTCAAGATATTGGCAGAAGCTGCAGTTTTCTGAAAGCTTGACTGAGGCTCAGGGATTTGCTTCCAAGATGGCCCACTCACATAGCTGTTGGCAGGAGGCTTTAGTTTTTTGCAATGTGAGTCTCTCCATAGTTTGCTTGAGTGTCCTGATGACATGACTGTTGGCTCTTCCCCTGAGAAAACAATCAGAGAGAGAGAGAGAGAGAGAGAGAGAGAGAGAGAGAGAACTTCACAATGCCTTTTATGACTTAGTCTCAGAAATCTAACAGCCACTTCCATCACAGTTTTATTCACTAGAATCACTAAGCACTGCCCACACTCAAGGGGAGGGAAATTAAGCTCCACTTTTGGAAGAGAGGGCTGTCAAATAATTTTTGGACATATTTTAAAACCACCACCCTACTAAAGCATGGATTTAAAAAAACTCTAGACCTATTTCCCATCTCTTTCTTAGACTGCCATCAAATGTCTCTTCATTCTCTTTTTCTTAGTAATTATACCCCAATATTATTTGGAGAAGCAATATGCCCTTAGAGGCTGTGGATTCAACAGAAGGTACACCCTTTTCTCCTTCCTGCTCTTTGGAAAGTGAGTGTGACAGTAGGTTCTCCAGTAGACACCCTGGACCATGAGCAATCTTCAGAATGAAATACATAAAGCACAAAAATGGAAGGGACGATGACTGTGGAATCAGCAAGCAGCCCTGGACACCAAGCAGCCCTCTTCTCTTTTTCTTAAACCAATATTACTTTGGATTTTCTGTTACTTATAGTCAAACTAATTCTGATACCTATACCTTTGGGCAAGTGAGTCAACTTGTCTTTTTGCATTCTTTCATGGGAAATTGTCTGTCCTACTCCATAGTAACTCACTGGCAGAGCTTTAACTAAAAGTCTTCAATCCCAGTCTAGGTCTGCTTCTCCCCCGTCATGTAAATTCTGTGGATGCAGAGGGATGTTCTTTTCTAGCCAACTTGGAAAAGCCAGGAATTACTGAAATAGTCTTCCAGTTCTTTAGCTATCAGGGACTTTGCATCATAACAAACTTGAGAGAGTCCTATGAATGCTTTGCTAATTTTGGTTTTAAGTTTGATGAATATCTCTCAGCAGGAGAGATATTGCTTGTTTTATTTTCACTTGCTGGCTATCCACTGAGTTCACCTCTTATTCTTCACTCTATAGCTGACTGAGACTTTCTGGTGTCCTTAACACTCAAACTTATCTCTTAGAGTTCTTTTCAGACTCTAGAAAACCCCCTATAATGACAATAGTATATTGTCAAAACGTTTATTTTTTATATGCCAGATAGGTACATTACAGTCATTTTTCCTAGCCCTTGTGGCCATCTGGAACAATAGCACTATTATTATCTCCATTTTAAAAAGAGGAAATCAAGCCCTGGAACTTTGATATCTTAACAGTCATTCTTTCTAATCCTTGCGGCCATCTGGAACAGTAACACTATTATTACCTCTATTTTAAAAAGAGGAAATCAAACCCTGGAACCCTACCCAGGGTCACAGAGTTCAAAAGTGGCTGAGCTTGCATCTAAACCAGGCTCAGAATGACCCCAGAGCCATGTTCTTTCCACTTTGCCTGTTCTTTAACTCCACTGAAATCTTGGTGGACACATTTAGTTACAGTAGAAAGTATAAATATGGAATGAAAATTACAACGTAATTGTCAAGTTGGCTGACTTCAGCATGCACGGTCTTGGGAATCCATCTGTCTACAACATTTTTTCTTAATAGAATTTGTTAAACCAGATCAGCAAATCCTTGCTAGTATGGGCTATTGGCCAGGATATGGGAATCACTTCATGAAATGGAATCTTATGTTAAAATAGTGTTTATTAAAATAGGATTTTTTCCAGAGGGTTGTGTTTTCAGTGAAAACACTCAACAGCAAACACTTAGACCTTGCCCACTTCTCTGCTCACCTTCTTATCAGGTCCTTTCAGATGGCAGCAGCATCATTGGAAACCACAGCGGTTCAAGGTGCAGGGAAGGGTGCAGGGAAGAGGATGGAAGAAAAAGAAAGATGGTAGGAATATTCACATGTATTTCCACCTAGCACAATACATTTTTTCATTAGATTAATATTTTATTTAACTTTCACGTACCCTAATGGACTAAATTTTATTAATCACACTGTAGCTATATGAAGTACCATTCACAGGTTCCAGGGATTGGACGTGTGTGTCTTTGGGGGCCATTATTCAGCCTACCATTCTCAGATTTGTCTTTTTAAAAAAATAAATAATGCATCATTTACTTTGATCATGAAACTATGCTTTCTTCTTTACTTTCTAATTTATCTTGCTAATTCTACTATGAAATAGATTCAAGTAAGAGCTTTGAACAGGAGTGAGTCGAAATGCTGGAACAAAAGACCTGGAATTGTTGAATTAGAATAAACAACTTACATGTGCTCTCAAAAAAGAATCCAGAATTCAGAATCCATAGACATCCTCAAAGCCCTTACATTAGACCTTCTCCCTCAGGGAAGTTTCATAAAATATGTTAATTAAATACAAAGATGACTGATTGAATAGCATATTTTTATTTGCTTCCCTTCTATTTCAGGATGATTAAAATATAAGACTCAGGTGGGAAAGGAAGCAGAGGTGAACTTGAATCCTTAGGCTGTTTAATCAGTTCCCAGATGACTGAGAGCTGACTGTAAATCCAGTGCACCTGTGTAGGAAAACTCCCTTTGTTCCTGTGGGTCCTATTGCCTCATCCTGAAGAAGCCCCTGGGGCCTCACTTACTCAGATCTCATGCCCATCGTGCAAGCTTTCTGATGTCAGCAGCTTATTCTCTCAGCTTCGGCAGCTTCCTGTGACTTTGAGAGCCATAGCTCAGCCAGGCTGAATTGTGCCGTAACAAGGGAGCGTGAGCTTTGTGGTTAGACAGACCCACATTTGAATCCCAAACTCACCAGTTAGCATGTTGGGGCCCTTGAACTCATGCGAAGCTTTAACTCTCCATACGTGGAATGTGGATAGTACTACCTGTTGCACGTAGAGGTTGGCTGGATTGAATGTGAGCAGAGTGTGTTGTTATTGGCCATCCTCCTTTACCTCCTTTGGCAGCCATTAGCCTTTTGACCTGTTACTGGAGTGACAAGCAGAATAAAAGGTACCAGATGTTCCATGTTTAGAAGCAGACCTGATGGTGCTGCTCTTTGCAGAGACACTCCTAGTAATACTGAAGGTGGGTTAGAGGGTTTTGACAGAATGTTTGTGTAATGCAGTGATTGCCTCCTGAGCCATTTGGCTCTTGTTCCCAGCTAATAGAAGCCTGGCTTTGTCCTGACATTAGGCAGACTGTGCAGCCTTCAGAGGATGGTGCCTAACTAGTCTAGGCCAATTGCAATCATTACAGGCCTCTTTGCCAGTGATTAATTCAGGGATGGCCGTGTGATTTATTTCTGGTGCATGAGCCATAACGGAACCTAAGGGAAGTTTTCTGAGGAAACTCAAGAAAAGATTTTCTTCGCTGATTGTTTTAATTACCTTCAGTTTACTTCTTTGGTGAGGGAGGAAGGCATTCCCACCCTAGGGTTATTAGACGAGCTGAACACATGATATCTCACACTGCACAGATGAGTCTGACAGCAGTTTACTAGTCACAAAAACTCACAGAGCAGAGAAGGAGGACACCGTGTCCTACAGGGCCCCTCGGGGATTGTACTCGGGAGCAGAGTAAACAAGCAGGGGCTGTGGGAGGGAGGCTTAGCAGCAATAGGATGAGGTGTACCCCCTGGTTCCTGTGGGAGGATGTGATTGGCTTGCTTGAATAATTCCTTGGGCTGTCAGGCACCTGAAACCTGCTGCTCAAGGGTAAACAGGAACTGCACTGGTCACCTTGATAAGGAGGCTTGTTTGGCTACAGGACCTTATCCATGGGAACAGCGTGGGGAGGGGACTTGTAGTTAGACCATAGGAGGCCCTCCCAGTTTCATCAGATGTAAATCCAGCACATAATATTTGGCCTTAATTTAGGTCATACACCTTACTGATGAGAGACAGAGAGAGAAAGGGGGGCGGAGAGAAAGAAAGACAGAGAGAACTGTTCGTTCTTTCTTCTCTTTGCATATTGTCATGTGTGAACATGTTTATAGTTAGAAGCATAACATTGATTTTGCAACATTGAAGAGAAACATTGCAGGTATATTAAGGATGGTGGAGAAAAAAGAGAACAAGCCTGGGTCTCTGATAGCTTCTTTGAAGCTGCTGAGCTTTCCCTGAAACCTACTACCAGGCTTTTATATGACAGTAAACCCCTGTTGTTGAACCACTCTTACTCTGTTATTCTGCCCTTTGTAGCTGAAGCATCCTGATGGGGAAGCCTTGATGTTCCCACCATCTGCCAGGAACAAGTCCCCTGTGATTTTATATGTACAATATCTTTTCTGTGGCTAATATGATTATTGTATTGAGTTATGATTATACTATAAGTGTGGTGCAGAATCCATCATGGGCCAGAGTGAAGAACTAGAAAAAATCAGAGAAGACTCTAGTGGGAAGTTATTGAGCACCTTAGCTCTCTGCTCACATCATGAGGAGAATCTGACTTGTATTTTACTCTTAAGCAAAATTTCCATAAAGTTTAAGTCATAAATTCCTTTGTGACTCCCTAAAGTATACATTTAGCCATAGGGTATTGAGTACCCTCAGGCTGCCTTATATGTGACTCAGAAGAAGATGGAGCTGCCATATATCTTTATCATTATTTTTTTTACCTATTTTTTCAGTCCTTGAAAAATATATTGTTAACATAAGATGTCTGCCTTGGAAAAATGGAAAAGTAAGTGAAAAATTAAAGAGCATGCGCTAGAATAATGGAGAATATTCAGAATATCACTTTCTGAGTCTTATCTTCCGTGTATCTATATACTTAAAGGTAAACAGTAAAAAATAGGGAATGATATTGCACTATTATTTTAGAGAAAAATAGAACAACTTGTTAAAATGATACTTCCAAGTGTTTTTATTTGCTTAACCAATTTGACTTGAATTATTTCTGAGCTTTTAAATGTTCTATGCTGTCATTTGAAAATTACTTGTATTAAAACATATGCAATAAATACTTAATAAAAACCCTAATAAATTTTCAGTAAAAGCTTAAGAAAACTCAAGATACCAGTTTCAGGTATTAAAATACAATTTTCAAAATACTCATAGTGCCATATTTTTTCCTACTAAATCAATGAAAGTTGTTGGCTTTTGGACTGAAAAAAAAAAACCTCATGAATTTACACTTAATAGAAGTTTACACTTTGAAAATAATAAAAAATTCAATCAATTCTGTCAACTCAAGGAGTGTGTTAGGCCAAGAAAGAACAGCTTTTCCTGATCCTACTGACTCTTTGCCTTCTCAAAAGTGCAAAAAGACTAGACATCCGGGAGTCTCTGAAGGCCACGCACCACATTAGACCTCTGTGCAAAGCCTCTGACTGGACAGTACTTGTGATCAAGCCTACTGAGTGAGTCTCAGCCCCCTTAGTTGCTTTCCTTCGCTGGGTCTCTAGGTAGCAGAAGCCAGCGAATGAAGGGCCTTGTGTGCCATGCTAAAGAGGTCTTTCTCAGTTCTTCAGGTAATTAGGAATCCTTTAAAGATTTAAGTTGGAAGGTGATATGAGTGCATTAGCTTTATGACAGCACACCCTTGGTGAAGCCTATGAGAGGGAAGATGAGACTGGAGCCACTGAGGAGGTAGTTACCATGGTCAGGAGAAACAGAATGAAGACCTGAGTTTAGGCAGAGGTACTGCAGATGCCAAGAGAGGCAGGGAGGTAAGACTGAAGGAACCCAAAAGAATATACTGGGAGGAGAGAGGAAAATGGGGCAGTGCGGGAGATGAAGCAAGCTAGTTAGAATTATGTCTACTGACTGTCAAATTCAAATGACTCTAAGGTCTGAGGTTCTCCTACAGTTAGAGGACAGTGACCCAGAGCGTGGTCCATAGCGTTTTTCGTTTGTGTCTTTTTCGGGGTTTTTTGGCTTTCAGTTTTCAGCTCTGTTTTAGATAGTTGTCGGGTTGAAATAAATGAACTGATTACATATTTCAGTGATATATATATAGTGAATAAAAAGTGAGTCATGTTGCCTTCTATTGTAAATTCTCAAAGGTCAGGGACCAGGTTGAATTTGCTAAAGCTCATTTTAGGCACTCTACAAACCTTACAGATGATAACATTTTCCCCATAACAAGCTCTAAGAGGAGAAGCATCCCACATAATTTAAAGGATTTTGGCTTCTAGTAGAAATATCAAAATAAACTAAAAAGTCATAGAAGGAAGCATATTATGAAATATCAGTTACGGCCTGAAAAACTAAGATAACCTATGTGATTTATTTAATTTCTCAGTAATTACTTATGAATACATGCTACTTACCATTTGTGAATACATTCTATGGGCAAAGCACCACGTGAATAAAAAAATTATTACTATATTGGTTAGCTAAAATTGAAACCATATTGTTATCTGAGGCAGTGAGAGATATAATGAAGGAAGGATAAACTGTTTTATTAATAAATCATAAAAATGTACAGAATCCAAATGATGGTTTCTGAAAAGAAAGAAAATAAATTCTTAAAAATATGAATTTCTTTCATTTAGCAATTTTAATCATGTTTGCGACATGCCCACTTGCAAAATAAACTGAACTCATACTTACCTTGGAAGATCATCAATAGCATTAGAGATAGTGCAAAAAGCTAAAAAGGCTCCCAGTGTGATGTGCGCCCTGGCTCAATGGTAGCTCTTCCTATTAATTTGCAATCACTATTTTAAGACCTGGTGCAAGAATTAGAAAAATCACTTTAGCAATTCTTTAATATCTTTTTTACATGAATCATTAAAGTCCTAAGGGTTTCAAAAAAGATGAAAATGAACAAAGTATTTTAAAAATTCGTCCATCCCAAAGAATTTATGTAAGATAACAAAAAGAATGCTATACTTGGGACTTCCCTGGCAGTCCAGTGGTTAAGACTCTGAGCTTCCACTACAGGGGGTCCGGGTTCGGTCCCTGGTTGGGGAGCTAAGATCCTGCATGCCGTGCAGCCAAAAGAAAAAAAAAAATACTATACTTGTTACTTGATCACAGTTATTAATAACAATGTATACATAGCTTCAAATACCCATAGAAGCACATAGTATACAAATCTGACCAGTTCAGCATAATGTATTAAAATTATTTTACTTGTAAAAGCAAGATGAGACAAATGCCGATGATTATAAACTGCACTTTTCATGGAATTTCATGTACAAAAGTAAATTTGATATGTATGCAGGTAATGGAACTAAACAGAATGAATCATTAGAATCAAGGATGAGGAGGGAGATATTCAGGTCACTGTTGCAATATGGTCTGGCACACTGAATTACCTTCCCTAAAGGGAATAAAGGTCTAATCACACAACAGATTGCTTTTCTGTCTAGAAGCATCTGTTGATTGGTCCGTAAACTTCTACTGTGATTTATATTCTTGATGGAAATATTTTTTCACAAGGATTAGATTTCCCTGACATTTACTTAAATTGTCTGTCCTCTCCTGCTGGCTCAAATCCAGGTACTTACTTATGTAGTATTTTGTGGCCATCAGTCATGCATATGAAAATATGCATTAGGTTGGTAATGAATTTTCCACCTTTATACAACAACCCCACCCCCAAAAGCTTTAGGGTTGGTTATAAACTAATGTTGAGGTTGTATAAACATTGTATGACTATAAATAAAATTTATTGTAAATAAAATCCCTTTCTTTAAAAGTGAAAACCAATTCATCTCAGAAAGGAAATAAGTAGAAATGGAGAAATTCAGGTGGTATAGAGAGTTCTGATATTTAGGTGAAATAGACCGTGAGACCACATATTGACAATAAATTAGCTACTGCTTAGCAAAGCAAAAGTCACAGGAGCTCCAATATATTTCTCTATGTATGTAGAGTTATTCTGTCATAAGAAGAGAGAATATTTCTTCTTATTACTCTGAACATTTCTGTATGAAATATTACTCTCTGATCTAGGCAAATAGTTACCAAAAAGTTGTCAGAAAATCCTCAACAATTCAGAAAAAAAATCAAAAACTATTTAGATGGCCCAAGTAGATTTTCTTATATGGACAGATTAAGAAAATGTTGAGCAAGGGAAAAAAAAAAAAGCCTTCAATGATAGTATCAATGCAGAGTCATGTTCTTCAGGATGACAGGTGAGCATCACTGTCTAGGCTAGAGAGCTGTTTCCCTTTTGAATGAAAAAAGTTTACATTTCTAAATTTATTTAGATAATCTGGACCTCAATAAAATAAATAAAAATAACATAATATAAAACAATAACACAAAATCCATGCTATTCCCTTTTATGCTCAGAAATGCTTTGTTTTTGCATGCATTTCATCAATGTTAAATAGGATTTAGAAAATAGGACATGATTCTAATTTCACATCTCCTTTGAGAAAGAGCCTATAATTGAGTGTATGCAACCTATACATTCAGTGACTTGGGTCAATTCTCTTACATGGGTGAATGGGAGAAAAGAAGATTGTATATTTACTGGGAACCAGAAAAGAGAAAGGCAGGAAAGTTGTCTCAATGTCTGAAGCTGAAATTTGGTGTTATGGTGTGACTGACATTGTGACTGGTAGGGGCTGATTTTAGAAAGAGACAGAAACAGGTGAAAGTTCTAGAAAAGATATTATATTTGTAACCATAGAATTTCCTGTATAGTTTTTCCTTCTCTTTCTTTTCCCTCCGTGATGATCTCTTTGTGAACGAGGATGGTGGTTTGTATGCTCTTCATTTAATGCTTTTCCTCAGTTAGAGAATCATGCTTGTTGGGCTTCCCTGGTGGCACAGTGGTTAAGAATCCGCCTGCCAATGCAGGGGACATAGGTTCGAGCCCTGGTCTGGGAAGATCCCACATGCTGCAGAGCAGCTAAGCCCGTGCGCCACAACTACTGAGCCTGCTCTCTAGAGCCTGTGAGCCACAACTACTGAGCCCGGGTGCCACAACTCCTGAAGTCTGCACGCCTAGAGCCTGTGCTCTGCAGCAAGAGAAGCCACCGCAATAAGAAGCCCACGCACCGCAACGAAGGGTAGCCCCCACTCGCTGCAGCTAGAGAAAAGCCCACGCACAGCAACGAAGACCCAGTGCAGCCAAAAATAAATAAATAAAATAAATAAATGAATTAAAAAAAAAAAAGAATCATGCCTGTTGAATTTGGGGTAAAATACGATTTGAAAGTCTGTTGGCTTCTGTACTCTCACAGTTTTAAATTCAGAGATGTGCGATGGGGAACGAGTGGCACAGTGTTGTTCTTTGCCTTTAAAGTCAAATACAAATTGAAACAAATTTTCCCACTTTAAGCTTTTTGATTTAAAGATTCCATTAGGTGAAGTTAAATATGTATCTAGTTTTAGAAAAAGCAGAAGAGAGAATGGTAAGAAAAAATATAAACATGTAAAATTGGATCAGTACCTTTTAAAGAATATATTTTAACTCATTTCAAATAAATCATAATCTGATAATTTTGGAGGTTTATAAGTCTACTTTCTCAGCCGTGCTACCAAATGAAGGTTTTAACAATTCAAGATAACTGCTGTCATCATGTCAAATTGGATTTTGTTTAAGAACATCTGGGAAACTCTTGCTCCTATGCTCAATGAACGGCCCAGCCATCAGGGAGTCTTAGCTCAAAAGTTGAAACCTCAGTGGTTCAGAAAACAAGTAATAAAGAATTAAATATGAGTAACATCATGTCTGATGCACCTTTTCCTGGAAGAGTGATAGTGCAAGATCTTTGTTATAGAAGTATAAAGGCTTTGGGTTCTTATAGCTTAAGAGTTAAAAATCACTTACTGTCCAACATGCTATATTTTCTAGGGGAAAATTCATTAGGTACTATATGAACTTGTGTAAACGGACTGACTGGAACCAAATTGGTTGTTTTCAGAAGTCATGAAAATGCTACATCCTCTACTTTCAAATTCATTGATTGACTAAACCAATATTTATGGAATATGTAGTATGTAGATAAGTACTGGTATAAATGTTGCATATACAGCAGTTAACAAAACACACAAAATCCTTGCCTTTGTGAATTTCACATTCTAATGTGGGGAGGGGAGGTACAGACAATAATCAACATAGATATGTAAATACATAGCATGTTAAAATGCAGAAAGGAAGGAGGGTAAGAAGTGCTGGGAATGGGGTGGAGGTGCCAGGTGTGGATGTGATGGGAGATGGTGGATGCACTGGGTGATGGTGAACATGGCCAGGGTAGAGTGCCAAGGAGATTCTCTCAAGCTGATATTTGAGTAAAGTCCTGAAGAAAGTGGTGGAGTGTTCCATGTGGCTACTTGGGGGAAGAGCATTCCAGATAGAGGAACAAATGAAAAGGAACAAGTAAAGGGTTGGTGCATGCATGGTAGGAGCAAGAGGGAGAATGCTAGGAGATTGGATTGGAGAAGTAACAGATCATGTGGAGCCTTGAAGAACACTGTAAGGGCTGCTGCTTCTACCTGAGAAGCCACTGGAGAGATCTGAGCAGAGAAGCGTCTTATATTTTAAAAAAGATTACCCTGGCTGCTGTGTTGAGAATAGATTCCAACCTTAAACTGAAGTTTCCTTTTCCAAACTCCATATGATTATTAATTTCCACAGATCTGGGGGAAACTGGAGGCTGTGCAATCAGCTGAGAAAAGACACAACTCCTCCCATCTTACGCACTGCTATGGATCCTTCCAAATTCATGGGATATGAAAGGAAATATTCACTTTAAGGTCACTGCAGAGGTAGTCTTATACTTATTTGCCATAAATCTCATAAATCTTATGTGAAAACAACATAGCAAGAAAAGTCACAGACATTTGAATTAGAAATGCTTGTAATCTTTTTTGCATATACTAGCTATGATACCTTGGTCAAATTACTTCATCTGTGGAAATCTCATGGGACTGTTATAAGGAATCACACACACACACACACACACACACACACACACACTTGCCTAGCCTAGTAACTGATATAAAGTAGGGAAGCCATAGATATTAATTTTTTTCCTTCTTTGTGGACCTTTTGAAACGTGGCTGACTTAATAATCACAGGTAACTAAAATGTCTGGAATAGGAATGACTAAGATAGACTATTTTAATTCTATATGATTTGGGTTATTAAGACAATTACCCTATGTGCTGGGCCTCTATGGAAGGACAGCTTAAGCAAAAAAGCAAAAGTTGAGCAAACTTTCCTCAACCATAAGTTATTATTATTAAGTGTTATTCAATGGAATAAATGGTGAAGGAATCCACATACCTGTCTAACTAAGGAACCAGCATTATTGATTACTTAATAACGAGACCTGCACTGTATATTTCCATGTTGGATTTGAACTTTTGGGGCAAGTTCAAAGTGATCATTTTCCCCTTAACTGGAGAATACACTCTCTTTCTGTATGTCTCTGCCCCACAGTTGATTTTCATGTATATCAGGAAAATAACGGTGATCAAAGAGTTGAAAAAAATTAACACGGGCAAAGTCTCTTGGACACTCTAAGAAATATTTTGAGATCCCAAACCTAGTGTTTTCTGTTCCAGCTGAATTGAGAAATATTTTCTAGTTATTTATTGTAAAAATTACAAGGCTTCACTGTGTACTTATCTTAGAACATAAACAGAGCAGGAGCTCCTGTTTGAGAAGTTCAACCTACAGATACTTTTGCGGTCTCTCTGTTTGCAGGTAGAAAACTTGTTATTTAAAGTGAAAAAAAGTGTCAGATTTAGAAAATTTTCACAATGAAACATCACATTCATATATATGAAGATGGAAAGCATGCATTCATTTACAAATATTTATTAAACATTTTGTATGTTCCAGGGATTTTCTAGGCACCAGGGATAGGAGATTGCATAAAGCAGACAAAATTTCCTGCCCTTCTGGAGCTTATCTTCCAATGACAGAAAAGAAGAAAATAAAATAAATGATAAAATTCCGTAATAAGTTTGATGGTGATAAACACAATGGGGAAAAATTTAAGCGGGGGTGGGGGTGGATAGGGAGTATGGAATGCAGAGGCTCAATTTTAGATAGCGTGGCCAGGGCAGAGCTCAGTGAGAAGATAATATTGAAGCAAAGACTTGATGGGGATTCGTAAGCCAGACAGATATCTGAGAGGAAGAGCAATCCAGGCAGAGGGAACAGAAGTTCAAAGACCCTGAGTGGGGAGCTGGAGGAGCTAGAAGGCTGCTCAAGAGTTGAATGAGCAAAAGAAAAAGTTGAAGGAAGTGATATCAGAGAGGAAATGAGGAGTAAGGGGTACACACTGGAGAGGATCTTATAGCCATTATAAGGAGATGGAAAGCCAATGAAGAATTTGAAGAGTTGACAAGGTATGGATTTTGTTTTAACAGAATGGTCTGTGTTATAATGAACATTGATTATAGTGGGTATAATGGTTAATTTTATGTGTCAACCTAAATGGGCCATGGGTGCCCATTTGGTGAAACATTATTCTGAGTGTCTCTGCAAAGGTGTTTTTGGATGAATTTGACATTTAAATCAGTACACTGAGTAAAGCAGTCTGTCTTCCCAAATGTTGATGGGCCACATCCAATCAGCTGAAAACCTGAATAGATCAAAAGGCTGACTCTCCTCCAAATAAGACGGAATTTCTAATACCTGACTTTGAGCAGGGACACTGGGTTTTTTTTCCCCTGCTTTGTAACCAAATTAAAACATCAGCTCTTCCTGGGTCTCCAGCCTGCCGACCTTCAGACTGGAACTGTATCATTGGCTTTCCTAGTTTTCAGGCCTTTGGACTTGGACTGAAAATATACTGTTGGCTCACCTGGGTCTTCAGCTTGCTGAAAGCAAATCTTGGGACTTGTCAGTCTCCGTAATTCCATGAACCAATTCCTAATAATAAAATTTTTCTCTCTTTTTGTACTTATATCTACATCTATATCTATATCTATATCTATCTATATTGATATCTATATCTATCTGCTTCCTATTAATTCTGTTTCTCTGGAGAAGCCTGACTAATACAGTGGGCAAGGAAGGATGGAAGCTTGGAGATTAGTGAGGAATCTTTGTAATAATCTAGGTAAGAGTTGATGGTGGTCTGGATTAGAAATCGAGCATCGAAGGAGGAAAAAGGGGTTTATTCTGGATATATTTTAAAGGTATAATCAATAGAATTTGTTGGCAGATTGGATTTGCATTGTTAGAAAAAGAGAGAATTCAAATATACTGACTTCAAGGTTTTGGCACCTGGAAAAAAGGACATTAAGCAAGACAGCAAAGAGTGTAGGAGGAGCAGGTGTGGGGCTCAGAAATTCAGTTTTGGACAGGCTGAGTCTGAGACACCCAAGTGGAGATGTCAAGCGGACAGATGGTTATATGAAATTGGGGTTAAAGAGAGAAGTCTGGATAGAGATATAAATTTGGGAATTTCAGCATAAACATATTATTTAAGTTATAAGATTGGATGAGATCACCATTGTCATGAGTGTAAGTAGAGGAGATATCTAAGCACTGACCTTTAGGACATTGGGTAGATGAGAAGGAACTAGCCATGAAGCCTGGTAATGATCAGCCAGTATGGCAAAGGAAGACTGGGGAGTGTAGTGCCCAGGAAGGTAAGTGAAAAAGTTGTTTCAAGGAGGAAAGAGGAAGGATGGAATGCCTGCTATTCTGAGTCTTGTTAGAAACTTTTAATCTTTATTTCTCTGCCATTCATCTGCTGTTAAAAAATTTAATGAGAAAAATCATATAAGGGAGATATTATGTATTCTGTTATGAAAATTCTCCATCTTTAGCCTATAACTTGCTAGAACATGTCTCAAGGCAAGGTTCACAGAATATTTTATATGGCATGCTAGTTTCCTGTCTTGTAGAAAAAGGGAAGAATTTCAGCTTCAAGTAAGTTTTACAAGATCAGATTTCTCTATTTCAGAACTCTTTTCAGCCTTTCTATGGTAATGTACTTTATTTTATTTGTATTTTGTTTTTCGGGGGTTATTTTTGGCTGCGCAGCAGGTGGGATCTTAGTTCCCCAGCCAGGGATTGAACCCGTGCCCCCTGCAGAGTCTTAACCACTAAACCGAAAGGGAAGTCCCCGGTAATGTATTTTATTGATCTCTAAGATAATATAGTATGGGTAGTATACCATGCAAAGTTTCTTAAATTTAGTAAATAAAAATTCTTTTTATTGTGAAGCATATTGAGGGGCTCATTATCCAGAATACAGAACTTTGTTGCCTTGAAACAACATTCTTGGATAACTTTCCTCTGGCTCCTTAGAGGACTTCCTTCCTAACGCTGTGTTTAAAACTTCATGGCCTTAGCTTTTCCCAACGTAAGAAATGCTCATAAGAATGTTTTTGCTATTTTGAATATACAACTGCATTCAGAGAAATTGATTAGTTACTCAGTGTACTGTTTAAAAAAACGCTCGTTTTAAAAAGTCTTCTCAGAACCCAGAGTTCTGCAAATACTCCTCCTATATTTCTGTTTTTGGAACCGTGGTAGTCTAAGTATTTGGATACCATTGAAAATAACTAAAACTCATGGGAAAGTATACAAAACATCTAAAGAACATGGATGCGCTGATAAGAGTGGTAAATTTTCAAATTGGTGACCATGTAAAAATAGACATTTAGAGAAGTAAACTGAGCCTAAAGCTGGCTTTCATCTTGAGAACATTTACAACATGGGATGTGCTTGGACTTTATATGCACTCATAGGGTACAGG
The DNA here is from genome assembly GCF_028021215.1 of Eschrichtius robustus. Classification (NCBI taxonomy): domain Eukaryota; kingdom Metazoa; phylum Chordata; class Mammalia; order Artiodactyla; family Eschrichtiidae; genus Eschrichtius; species Eschrichtius robustus. The sequence continues at coordinate 61,314,489 of NC_090826.1, forward strand.
GCTTCTTACAATGGGGAGTCTAATTGGAAATCATACTCATATAAAATTGGGACCCCCCTCAAAGGGCTTCATTCTCAGCAACATGATGAAATAGTAATAATTACCTCCCAGGCAACTGTGAGGCTAATCAACTCTCTCAAACCTTGGCTTTGAACAGAGTGAGAAAAATATGCTGTTGAGAATTTGGAAAGATGAATTGGCCCTATATTGTAGCAGAAAAACACATTACCTATGTGGCTTCCAGAAAACTTCATGCCAAAAAATAAATTAAAAGTGATGTAGTGCCTCAGCAGCTTGGCAAAGCAAATACAAATCCTTTTGGAAAAAACCTATTCTAATCCCAACCCTCAAAAATTTCCATAAGCAGTTCAAAGTAAAGAAGAAGTAAGCATACAAGGAAAAAGCAACAAAACCCAGTAAAAACAACAGGCCTTAGAAACAGATAAGAAAGGACTTCAGATAAGAAAATTATTAGACATAGGTTTGAAATGATTATGTTTCAAACAAGAAAATCCACCATGAAAATATTTGAAGCAAGTAAGAAACTATGAAGACTTACTAATCAGGTTAGACAAAGACATGAAATAGAATATAAAGTAAATTTTAACTGCTTGTTTTAAATTTTAACTTGGCTTAGATGAGCACATTCAACATGAGATGGAAAGTGGTTATACCAGGTAATCAAATGAAGGTCCAAACTCATGCCTGTTTTTTATATTTGTTCCTAATTCAGTATCGTCTGTATACACCCCTTACTGATGAGTCACATCATTACACATACCTTTCTCTTTTCCTACACCATATTTCTTCTTTCCATCTTCAGTGAAACTACTTATAGCCATTAACTTGTGAAGGGTCATTGGAAAGTAATATAGGAGTTTTGAAGATTTCAACTTTCCCTTGTAGTTGGCAGGTTGTTCAGCAAGGACTGTGTCTGGAAATTCTAGGCAACTAGAACTATTTGCAATGAAATGGTTGCAGGCTAGAGTATTTATCTTCTATTCTCTATTATCTCCCTTTTTTTGTGTGATTATCCATCTATGTCTTCTATCCTGTGTTCCTTCTTTTTATTTCTTTCCCCATGTAGTCAGAATAATTCTTGGTAAAGCACTTTGATGGAAAGTGAGGAGGAAATTAGTTTGGCCTAGAAAGAGATGAAGTGCTTTAGCACAGATAGTGGAGAGAAAGAGAGATCAGATAAGTTGGTTGCAGGCTTCTAAGGAACTGCAGGTTGTTGTGGGACAGCACAAATGGATCAGGATGGATCCAAAATACACAGTGGAAAGAAGGAACAGAATGGCTTGAACTCTAAAAAATGAGCTCAGACAGATAACATATCTCTTTGTTATCATTATTAAAATAACTCTCGGAAGAGAAACCTTGTTTAAACATTATCAGAAATAGGTGAATTATTGTAGAGATCCCATTTTGACATTTTATATTAATTTTCGTATACTATGAACCAAATATTCCTTCCAAATACACTTTAGAATAGGATACAATGAACCATCCTGTGATATCGGCATTTTTTAACCCTTTCATAATATTGTAAAGTGGTTCTGATTTCTAAAAACAATCTAAAATTATGTTCATTAAGATTTCTAGATTAGTGATGTCTCTGCCAGAGTCCATGAGAGAAAAAAAAAAGTACTCAGAGGGGTTAACTGAGCAGAGGTTAATGAAGCAGCTGTTTACAGAGGGGGATAAAGGTAAGAGAACCCACAAAGGGTGGTGAAATGCCCAGGGACTGGTGCCTAGTGGAAGCTCTTTCCCACCTCTAGGACTGAAAGGGCAAGGGAAATTGATAAGAGTTATAAAACCCAAAGAGAGTTTGGGGTCAGGAAAGAAAGGAATTATGACCATAGCGTGCAACTCTGGCCAGAATCCAGGCCAGGTAGGGAGAGCATAAGATGAACAAATACCCCAACTTCTCTCTCTTCTCACCTTCTGATCTCCAGCCAGTACCTCCCATCAACCAAACCAAACCAGAAGCCAGAGGGCAAGGGAGCCTAAATGATGAGGTCATAGAGGTCACCCTGCCTGGGCACAGAGCAGAATATTGAAGGGCAGGGAATGACCGTGTGGAAGCAGATGGCAAATGCAGGTAACTAATATAAGCAATTTCAGTAGTTTGATTTTCTTTTCTACGCTGTCAACATGATTAAAGATTAGTTTGTTTGTTTGTTTTAAATTGTTACCTTAGAACTGTGGTTCTTATCCAGGGTGTGTACCGCAGATTGACCTGTGGAAATTTTAAATATTAGATATGTTTGTGGTACCTCCTCCAGAGACCTTAAACAAGAGCTAAGAATCTGGCTTTCAAAAATGTTCTTCAGGTTATTCGGAAGTTCATCCCAGGTTAAGAATCTTAGATCTGGGAGTACCAAATGCTCTCATTCCACTGTAAGGCCATCACCTACAGTAGTTTCATCATATCTTAAACCACTGAAATACTCCCTGTATTAGACATAGTTCATTTGGGAAAATAGAAACCACCTGCATCTTTCAAACCAAAGAAAATTAAGACAGGGGAAGAGTTGTAGAGGTCATAGATGAATGAGAAAGCAGATGGATATGAGGCAGCCAGAGATTCGCAAAGCAGAGAGTCACTGCCACATCTGGGCTTGGAATGTCAATGGAACAACCCAAGATCATTTGCAACTAGAGCCTTGGGGCGGCTGCCTTGGGGGAGGCTGCCTTGAAGGGGCTGGACTATCAAGGGAAAGGCTGCCAGAATTATGGCAATATGGCTGCTTCGAGAGACCCACAGGAAGGAAAGAAAGGGGTATAAATACCCTGCCTTTTCCTTCACAGCTGCTCTCCAATTTTCTGTTAATTCTTCCCATTTGATGAATTTACCAGGAAGCCAGAATACAAGAGAGCCCATCAAATAGATCATGGCAAGAGGAAGGGCAAGGAATATATTTGAAAGCAAACAGGAATTTTGTCAGCACACTCATCATCAACTTTTAAGGGTGCTTACCAGAGCCGTCTGAGTTTGAAGAGTCAGTCCCTCTGAGGCAGCTCTGTCCAATCCTGATCTTGATCCCTGGATGTTGAGGGAGTAAGACCCTCCAAAGACTCTGACCGCCCTGGATATCTAGATATCAAGGAAGAGAAGATTATTGGCCAATCAGCATTTGAGCCAGGACTTAACAACCCTTATTAATTTTGTAGAAATAAAAGTCACAGGGGAATTGCATCATGACGAATGGCTTGGAACTAAGGCTATGAATACAGCAAGCATGTTACAGATCTGCATATTTGAGGACCTAGTTACATGGAGTGGGAGCAGGCCTGGTGGTTTGGGCTGTGAGTGTGCTGGGTGGTAAGTGTGAGTGGTGTGTACTTCTCCCATCTGGTCTTATCACATAGTCCCCAAGAGGCCTAGATGTCAACCTTTAGTACTTATGGATTTTTTTTTTAATTATTTATTTATTTATGGCTGTGTTGGGTCTTCGTTTCTGTGCGAGGGCTTTCTCCAGTTGTGGCAAGCGGGGCCACTCTTCATCGCGGTGCGCGGGCCTCTCACTATCGCGGCCTCTCTTGTTGCGGAGCACAGGCTCCAGACGCGCAGGCTCAGTAATTGTGGCTCACAGGCCCAGTTGCTCCGTGGCATGCGGGATCTTCCCAGACCAGGGCTCGAACCCGTGTCCCCTGCATTGGCAGGCAGATTCTCAACCACTGCGCCACCAGGGAAGCCCCTGGAATTATTTTATACTGGAGAATTAAAAAGGCTTCAGACTCCTTGCATAACCGTTAATGATTCTGATGAAAAAGTCAGAAATGAGATTAAGGTTAGGTCTTGAGCGTGAGGGTCAGGAAGTTGCTTCAGGCCATTGTTCATAAGTGCTACTCAAAGGGGCTCTTCAGGTAGAACATTTATATTTAATATTCCTTTTTGTTTTCTTCGTTTTTTGTTTGTTTGTTTTGTTTTGGAAGAATCAATTGAAGCTTGGCTTAGATCTTTTCTTTTTCTTCCAGGCAGAAAAATGTTAAAGCTCATTATGCTGTTTGTAGTCACTCGTATCAGAGCTTTTTGGCAATCTTGCAGCAATAGAACTGAATCAAAACACCAGGATGTTCCAGGGACACCTGTCATTGGCGTCTTCTGCAAATGGCCTACTTCTGGCTGAGAGATGTCCTACTTTGGATGTTTAATTCTGAAATCTATGGAGGAAATTAAAATACAAACCTTCCCTATGTGAGAGAATCTCTTCAAAAAGTACTTGTGGCTATGGCCCTTCTCCTGCTCCTTCACACACATAAAGTACAACAAATTATACTGAAGCAGTCCTGTAAGTGGAAGATCCAGAAGAATCATAGCTTAATTGTTTGTGATTCCTTAATAAGTATTAGCATAAGTAAGATTGCAGAAAGTAAGTTAGCTCCTTTGCAAAAGCTGATAGTTCTTGCTTGCTACACTAGTTCTATGATAATTCAAAATGCAAAAAATATTGAAATAGTGATTTCCTACGCTAGTTCTATGATAATTCAAAATGTAAAAAAGATTGAAATAGTGATTTCCTACACTAGTTCTATGATAATTCAAAATGTAAAAAAGATTGAAATAGTGATTTCATACATGAAAGCATTGTACCAGAATAACAATCTGGCAATGATGGCTGTGTCTGAAATAATTTTCTAATGACAGAACAAAAGAGAGCGAATAACAGACACATCAAGGCTAGGTAATTGAACTCTCTTGACTAATGCAGTTGAAAACCAGCTAATTGCAGAAACAGTAGCTTCCGGTCTTGTTATATTTATAACTTTCTCCCTTTTCTCTTCTTAATTTCAAATCCCAATACTCTGCCAGAAATGGAGCTATACACAATAGTTGAGTGTCTTCTGTGGAATTTTTCAGTTCCCTCATAATTGCGTGGGTATTCCATAGACTTTTCCTAGTGGATGCAGTTTATGACAGGGTTTGATTGATAGAAATTAATAAAAAAAAAAGGTGCACTCTGTTTCATGCTTCAGGCTAAGAAAAGATGAAAGGACAGGTTATTCAAAGCAAATCTAATCCTGTGCTTCTTGTCTTTGGTTTGGGTCAAAGAAGGCACACTCTCCAAGGCCTGGATTGGGTGGAGAAAAAGCAGTACCAGGTAAAGGTAGTCTGAATGGGAGGAAAAATGATGTTCAGGAAGTCAGTAATCCACCCAGGAAACTAAACTACTTGTGTATCTTAGAAGAAAGGAAGGGGAAATGAAACTTTGGAGACCTGAGAGCCACTGTTAGAGTAATCACACTATAAAAGTAGCCCGATTTTACTCTCTTCCCTTCCCTTCCTTTCTTTTCTCTTTCTCCTCCTCCCCCTCCTCCTCCTCCCCCCCTTCTTCTTCTTCTTTCTCTCTGTCTCGCTCTCTCTGTCTCTCTATTTTACTTTTTGATATATCCATAATATTTTATCAGAAAACAGAGGTGCTTATTTACGTAAGGAAACCATATTTCTCAATGCTTGGTGTTCCTGTCTGTAGAAAAATGGAAACACTGGTAGTTGATTCAGATGACATTAAATTAAAAATCCCCTGTTTGTTTTACTTTGTGAGATAGTAAAGAAAAAGAAGATTGTATTTTATTATTTTTAACATTTTTCTTGGAGTATAATTGCTTTACAGTGTTGTGTTAGTTTCTGCTGTATAACAAAGTGAATCAGCTATATGCATACATATATCTCCATACCCCCTCCCTCTTGCATCTCTCTCCACATTCCTTACCCAACCCCTCTGTGTGGTCGCAAAGCACTGAGCTGATCTCCCTGTGCCATGCAGCTGCTCCCCACTAGCTATCTATTTTATATCTGGTAGTGTACATATGTCAATGTTACTCTCTCACTTCGACCCAGCTTACCCTTCCCCACCCCCGTGTCCTCAAGTCCATTCTCTACGTGGTGTCTTTACTGCTGTCCTGCCCCTGGGTTCATCAGAACCATTTTTTTTTTTTTATATTTCACATATATGTGTTAGCATACAGTATTTGTTTTTCTCTTTCTGACTGACTTCACTCTGTATGACAGACTGGAGGTCCATCCACCTCACTACAAATAACTCAATTTCGTTTCTTTTTATGGCTGAGTAATAATCCATTGTATATATGTGCCACATCTTCTTTACCCATTCATCTGTCAGTGGACACTTGGGTTTCTTCCATGTCCTGGCTATTGAAAATAGTGCTGCAATGAACATTAGGGTACATGACTCTTTTTGAATTATGCTTTTCTCAGGGTATATATATGCCCAGTAGTGGGACTGTTGGGTCATATGTTAGTTCTATTTTCAGTTATTTAAGGAACCTCCATACCGTTGTCCATAGTGGCTGCACCAATCTACATTCCCACCAACAGTGCAAGAGGGTTCCCTTTTCTCCACATCCTCTCCAGGAGTTACTGTTTGCAGATTTTTTGATGATGACCATTCTGACCAGTGTGAGGTGATACCTCACTGTAGTTTTGATTTGCATTTCTCTAATGATTAGTGATGTTGAGCATCTTCTCATGTGTTTATTGGCAATCTGTGTATCTTCTTTGGAGAAATGTCTATTTAGGTCTTCTGCCCATTTTTGGATTGGGTTGTTTGTTTTTTTGATATTGAGCTGCATGAGCTGCTTGTATATTTTGGAGATTACTCCTTTGTCAGTTGCTTCGTTTGCAAATATTTTCTCCCATTCTGAGGGTTGTCTTTTTGTCTTGTTTATGGTTTCCTTTGCTGTGCAAAAGCTTTTAAGTTTCATTAGGTCGCATTTGTTTATTTTTGTTTTTATTTCCATTTCTCTAGGAGGTGGGTCAAAAAGGATCTTGCTGTGATTTGTGTCATAGAGTATTTGCCTATGTTTTCCTCTAAGTGTCTGGCCTCGCATTTAGGTCTTTAATCCATTTTGAGTTTATTTTTGTGTATGGTGTTAGGGAGTGCTCTAATTTCATAGTTTTACATGTAGCTGTCCAGTTTCCCCAGCACCACTTATTGAAGAGGCTGTCTTTTTTCCAATGTGTATTCTTGCCTCCTTTATCAATAATAAGGTGACCATATGTGCGTGGGTTTATATCTGGTCTTTCTATCCTGTTCTGTTGATCTATATTTCTGTTTCTGTACTAGTACCATAGTGTCTTGGTTACTGCAGCTTTGTAGAATAGTCTGAAGTCAGGAAGCCTGATTCCTCCAGCTCTGTTTTTCTTTCTCAAGATTGCTTTAGCTATTCGGGGTCTTTTGTGTTTCCATACAAATTGTGAAATTTTTTGTTCTAGTTCTGTGAAAAATGCCATTAGTAGTTTGATAGGGATTGCATTGGATCTGTAGATTGCTTTGGGTAGTATAGTCATTTTCACAATATTGATTCTTCCAATCCAAGAACATAGTATACCTCTCCATCTGTTGGTATCATCTTTAATTTCTTTCATCAGTGTCTTATAGTTTTCTGCATACAGGTCTTTTGCCTCCCTAGGTAGGTTTATTCCTAGATATTTTATTCTTTTTGCTGCAATGGTAAATGGGAGTGTTTCCTTAATTTCTCTTTCAGATTTCTCATCATTAGTGTATAGGAATGCAAGAGATTTCTGGCATTAATTTTGTATCCTGCAACTTTACCAAATTCATTGATTAGCTCTAGTAGTTTTCTGGTGGCATCTTTAGGATTCTCTATGTATTGTATCATGTCATCTGCAAACAGTGACAGCTTTACTTCTTCTTTTCCGATTTGGATTCCTTTTATTTCTTTGTCTTCTCTGATTGCTGTGGCTAACACTTCCAAAACTATGTTGAATAATAGTGGTGAGAGTGGGCAACCTTGTCTTGTTCCTGATCTTAGTGGAAGTGGTTTCAGTTTTTCACCATTGAGAACAATGTTGGCTGTGGGTTTGTCATGTATGGCCTTTATTATGTTGAGGTAGTTTCCCTCTATGCCTACTTTCTGGAGAGTTCTTATCATAAATGGGTGTTGAATTTTGTCAAAAGCTTTTTCTGCCTCTATTGAGATTATCATATGGTTTTTATTCTTCAATTTCTTAATATGGTGTATCACATTGATTGATTTGCATATATTGAAGAATCCTTGCATCCCTGGGATAAATCCCACTTGATCATGGTGTATGATCCTTTTAATGTGTTGCTGGATTCTGTTTGCTGGTATTTTGTTGAGGATTTTTGCATCTATATTCATCAGTGATATTGGTCTGTAATTTTCTTTTTTTGGGGTATCTTTGTGTGGTTTTGGTATCAGGATGATGGTGGCCTCATAGAATGAGTTTGGGAGTGTTCCTTCCTCTGCAATTATTTGGAAGATTTTGAGAAGGGTGTGTGTTAGCTCTTCTCTAAATGTTTGATAGAATTCACCTGTGAAGCCATCTGGTCCTGGACTTCTGTTTGTTGGTGGATTTTTAATCTCAGTTTCAATTTCATTACTTGTGATTGGTCTGTTCATATTTTCTATATCTTCCTGGTTCAGTCTTGGAAGGTTATACATTTCTAAGAATTTGTCCATTTCTTCCAGGTTGCCCATTTTTTTGGCATAGAGTTGCTTGTAGTAGTCTCTTAGGATGCTTTGTATTTCTGCGATGTCTGTTGTAACGTCTCCTTTTTCATTTCTAATTTTATTGATATGAGTCCTCTCCCTCTTTTTCTTGATAAGTCTGGCTAATGGTTTATCAATTTTGTTTATCTTCTCAAAGAACCAACTTTTAGTTTTATTGATCTTTGCTACTGTTTTCTTTGTTTCTATTTCATTTATTTCTGCTCTGATCTTTATGATTTCTTTCCTTCTGCTAACTTTGGGTTTTGTTTATTCCTCTTTCCTCTAGTTCCTTTAGGTGTAAGGTTAGATTGTTTACTTGAGATTTTTCTTGTTTCTTGAGGTAGGCTTGTATAGCTATAAACTTCCCTCTTAGAACTGCTTTTGCTGCATCCCATAGGTTTTGGATCATTGTGTTTTCATTGTCATTTGTCTCTAGGTATTTTTTGATTTCCTCTTTGATTTCTTCAGTGATCTCTTGGTTATTTAGTAACATATTGTTTAGCCTCCATGTGTTTGTGTTTTTTACGTTGTTCCTGTAATTGATTTCTAATCTCATAACGTTGTGGTCAGAAAAGATGCTTGATACAGTTTCAATTTTCTTAAATTTACTGAGGCTTGATTTGTGACCCAAGATGTGATGTATCCTGGAGAATGTTCCATGTGCACTTGAGATGGAAGTGTAATCTGCTGTTTTTGGATGGAATGTTCTATAAATATCAATTAAATCTATCTGGTCAATTGTGTCATTTAAAGCTTCTGTTTCCTTATTTATTTTCATTTTGGATGATCTGTCCATTGGTGTATGTGAATTGTTAAAGTCCCCCACTATTATTGTGTTACTGTCGATTTCCTCTTTTATAACTGTTAGCAGTTACCTTATGTATTGAGCTGCTCCTATGTTGGGTGCATATATATTTATAATTGTTATATCTTCTTCTTGGATTGATCCCTTTATCATTTTGTAGTGTCCTTCCTTGTCTCTTGTAACATTCTTTATTTTAAAGTCTATTTTATCTGATATGGGTATTGCTACTCCAGCTTTCTTTTGATTTCCATTTGCATGGAATATCTTTTTCCATCCCCTCACTTTCAGTCTGAATGTGTCCCTAGGTCTGAAGTGGGTCTCTTGTAGACAGCATGTATATGGGTCTTGTTTTTGTACCCATTCAGTGAGCCTGTGTCTTTTGGTTGGAGCATTTAATCCATTCACGTTTAAGGTAATTATCAATATGTGTGTTCTTATTACCATTTTCTTAATTTGTTTGGGTTTGTTTTTGTAAGTCCTTTTCTTCTCTTGTGTTTCCCACTTGGAGAAGTTCGTTTAGCATTTGTTGTTGTGCTGGTTTGGTGGTGCTGAATTCTCTTAGTTTTTGCTTGTCTGTAAAGCTTTTGATTTCTCCATCAAATCTGAATGAGATCCTTGCCGGGTAGAGTAATCTTGGTTGTCGGTTCTTCCCTTTCATCACTTTAAGTATATCATGCCACTCCCTTCTGGCTTGTAGAGTTTCTGCTGAGAAATCAGCTGTTAATCTTATGGGAGTTCCTTTGTATGTTATTTGTCATTTTTCCCTTGCTGCTTTCAATAATTTTTCTTTGTCTTTAATTTTTACTAGTTTGATTACTATGCGTCTTGGCGTGTTTCTCCTTGGGTTTATCCTGTATGGGATGCTCTGCACTTCCTGGACTTGGGTGGCTCTTTCCTTTCCCATGTTAGGGACGTTTTTGACTATATCTCTTCAAATATTTTCTCGGGTCCTTTCTCTCTCTCTACTCCTTCTGGGACCCCTGTAATGTGAATGTCGTTGCGTTTAATGTTGTCCCAGAGGTCTCTTAGGCAGTCTTCATTTCTTTTCATTCTTTTTTCTTTATTCTGTTGTGCAGCAGTGAATTCCACCATTCTGTCTTCCAGGTCACTTATCCGTTCTTCTGCCTCAGATATTCTGCTATTGATTCCTTCTAGTTTATTTTTCATTTCAGTTATTTTGTTGTTCATCTCTGTTTGTTTGTTTTTTAATTCTTCTAGGTCTTTGTTAAACATTTCTTGCATCTTCTCGATCTTTGCCTCCATTCTTTTTCCGAGGTCCTGGATCATCTTCACTGTCATTATTCTGAATTCTTTTTCTGGAAGGTTGCCTATCTCCACTTCATTTAGTTGTTTTTCTGGGGTTTTATCTTGTTCCTTCATCTGGTACATAACCCTCTGCCTTTTCATCTTGTCTATCTTTCTGTGAATGTGGTTTTTGTTCCACAGGCTGCAGGATTGTAGTTCTTCTTGCTTCTGCTGTCTGCCCTCTGGTGGATGAGGCTATCTAAGAGCCTTGTGTAAGTGTCCTGATGGGTGGGACCCCAGATACTGTTTTAAGATAGAATTTTTTATGTGCTATCTCCTTTTTCTTCTTACAGCCTGCTCAGTTGGTACTGTGATTCTCCCCACTTTACAGATGAGGAAACTGAGGCACAAAGAAACTAAAAGTCCCTTACCCCAGGATGTACAGTTAGTAAGTAGCAGAGCTGGTATTCAAACCCCGGCAGTTTGTTCATCACTACTCCTTGCTGCAACTCTATGATATCTTTTATCAAACCACTCTAATGAAAAAACAATTGCATAATGAGTTCCAATATCCTAAAACTGTACTTTTTTCTTTTCGGATTATTTAAAATTATAAACTCAATACTTAGCTAACTACACAGAAATGTATAAAGTTAAAAGTAAGCTATTTTATTCTTTACTGCCACTCTCCTACAAGTTTCACTGTTAACAGTTTGCTGTGTACCCTTCCAGAGATTTTCTATGGTCATACAACATATGTTTTTATTTATTTATTTTTTAATTTCATACCATGTATTTTTAAAGCAAAAATGGAATACAGGGTAAGTATTGCTCCACATCTTGCTTTTAAAATAAAACAATTTATGATATACATCTTCTCCATTAGTATATAAAAATTTACCAAATTTTTAAAAGAACTCTCTGAAGTTCCATTTATGTGTATATAACAATTTATTTAACTGTGTTTCTACTGATGGTAGTTTATAGTGTTCTTAAATGTTCATAATTGCAACAATGTAGCAATGAAGTGCCTAGTACATATATCTTGGTGTACATGTGCATATATTTCTACAGGACAGATTCCTAGAAGTGAAATACTTTTGAAAATCTCAAAGAGTAATGTTAATTTAAAGAATCATTCACTACTAACTAACTTTTTAATGGGATTGGCCTGTGGAGTTCTAAAAATAATGCTAATAAGAATGAATAAATTAGGAATTTATCAATATTATGTAATAACCACCCCCCCAAAACAAAACAAAACAAAACAGAGAAGAGATAGCAGAATTGACAAGAGAATTAAGGCTGACCTTACTTGAAAGAGTGACACTCTCATGGCACTGTCACCTCCATTGCTCACAGAAGGGAATATGAAGGCCCTTTTGTGAGTACACAGCAACCAAGAAGATGAGTACAGTTATAGAGCTGCCTATGACATGGGACATTTTAAATCAGCTTAGCAAGGTACCAGTGCTAACTACAGATGATCTTTCTCTACAAATTTTTTTTTTTTTTTGGCTGCGTTGGGTCTTCATTGCTGCACACAGGCTTTCTCTAGTTGCGGCGAGCAGGGGCTACTCTTTGTTGTGGCGCGTGGGCTTCTCACTGCACTGGCTTCTCTTGTTGTGGAGCACAGGCTCTAGGCGTGCGGGCTTCAGTAGATGTGGCACATGGGCTCAGTAGTTGTGGCTCGTGGGCTCTAGAGCGCAGGCTCAGTAGTTGTGGCACACGGGCTTAGTTGCTCCGTTGCATGTGGGATCTTCCTGGACCAGGGCTCGAACCCGTGTCCCCTGCATTGGGAGGCGGATTCTTAACCACTGGGCCACCAGGGAAGCCCCTACAAATATTTTAAAAGGAGATAGAATCCCATTATTTGCCCAGCTGAGAGGCAGAAGTTGGGCTGACTCCAGGTGGTCTCCTCTCTGCCTTTTATTGCAATAAATGAGTTTAAGGACAGTGACATTCTCTATAATTCTGCATCAGTAACAGTCAGTGTCACCTCCTACATACAGGATAGGATATTGGCCAACTGTAGCATAGGCAGTTCATCTTGCTTTTGAAAGAGTTTTCAACTGTATTTACCATGTCAAAGTGTAAAGACTCTTTTTTTCTTTGAGTGAGGCTATTATACAAATTCATAATAGAATAAAGTGCCTGTCAAGTAGAAATTCATATCAGAAGGAGAACATGTCAGGGGGATTCCTGGTGTTTTATTAACATTAGAAAAGTAACATATAAATGCCTGCATGTTTTAAAAGGGAAATTAATTAATATAATTTCCCATTATTTGGGAACTATTTAACATTATGTGATTATTTTAAAAATGAATATGACACAAATTCAAGATCATTTTATCAGTTTTGTGGCCTTGGGCAAACCACTTAACTTCTCTGGACCTCAGTATGTAAGATAGAAATAATCGGCTGTATTCCACCTTTCCAGATGTTTTGAGAATTAAAATACATATCTAAAAATGTTTGAAAATTTTTAAGTGCTATAAAAATGTAGCTAAAAGCCAATGGCAGATACTGTCAAGCATCTATTAAACTATAATTCTCCCCTCATGCAATTTATGTATTAAATCCAATTGTATACAATAAGGCCATGGGCTTCAGGGGTGCCTGGATCTGTCCTCAGTGCAGGGAATGAATCTTGGTTGTCCTAAGGCAATTGGTTCTATTCTTCTCGCCTGTGCTAGGCATGTGAATCTCTTCTAGCCCGGAGACTTGAGGGAAAGTTCGTCTGAGGGACTTTTGGGAAATGGGAGAAGGCAGAAGTCAGGGAGTTTCTTGTTTTCTGCCTGTGGAGGTCATACTGTGAGGATGTGATGCTTGTGTTTTTGTTAACAGTAACTGGAAGCATTTTAGTTGATAAATAATTGCTAGTTCAAAGAACTTCTGCAGCCATATTTACTTATCCCTCAAAGCCTATTTTGCTGAACCAAAAGGAAAGTTTGAATTATTACCCAACCAATTCAGATAATGTAGAGTACATCTAAATAATTCAGGTTCAAAGTCTTCTTTTAGCAACAGCAGTTTGAGTGGGGAAAAAAGGAGTGTCCTAAATTTTCTTTTCCTTTGACTGTGTAGATAAGTTGAGAATGTTGTTAAAAAGAAATACAGAAGTAAGAACAAAGTGTACATTTTTTTCAAAGTTGTTACTATGATAACACCATAACAGGGAAGGAATTAAAACCTCACAGCCATCAAATGCACATGAACTGTTTTAAATAGTGAGGGCTGATGTGGACAAGTTGGCCTTTCTTCTAAAAGTTCAGAATTTCCAAATATAAACAGTTTAACTTCATTGCATTCTAATCTTTTGAGAAGAGCATTCTAAATTTATGAGATGCAATCTGGCGTATATAATTTAAACTGTTAAGTTTATAGTTTGGTTTCAAAGAGACATCTTTGTTTAGGCTGTCATTGTAAAACCCTTGGGATCTGAAATTATAATCTTTTTCATGAAAGAAATTAACTAGACACTCATAAATTAACAAGACTCTTATGGAACGGGTCTGACCTAGATAACCAAAGCTGTTCTGGAGTTTTAGCCAGAGTTCTAATATTAGTTTAATCAAAGGTAACACTTTGATATTTGACTTCATGATATGATAAATTTAAACTTGAAGCCTCAAATGGTATGAGCTGCCACTTTCTCAATATTGTTCATTAGTATTTAAAAGATAGTATATGCTGATTTTGATGATTCTGACATCTGCAAGATCCTTCTGGATCAGAAAAGTTAGAATCATCCTTATCAAGTGAATCACATCTAATAATTATTTGTCCATATTTTCTAGCTGTGCCTCAGAGATCCTCTAGCTTTTACCTAATATCTACTTCTTCGTTGCCATATATGAACATAAAGAATGAATTTAATCCTACATTGAATCAAATCCGTAGTGTGATTTTTAAAAAAAAAAACCTTTGTAAGAAGACTGTCCTAGCACCTAGAATCTTTTTTTTTTTTTAAATAAATTTATTTATTTATTTTTGGCTGTGTTGGGTCTTCGTTTCTGTGCAAGGGCTTTCTCTAGTTGCGGCAAGCGGGGGCCACTCTTCATCGCGATGCGCGGGCCTCTCACTATCGTGGGCTCTTTTGTTGTGGAGCACAGGCTCCAGACGCGCAGGCTCAGTAGTTGTGGCTCACAGGCCTAGCCGCTCCGCGGCATGTGGGATCTTCCCGGACCGGGGCACGAACCCGTGTCCCCTGCATTGGCAGGCGGATTCCTAACCACTGCGCCACCATGGAAGCCCCTAGCACCTAGAATCTTGGTCTTTTCTTTTCTTTCTGAAACAGGATTAGTTTTTCAGCTTATAGCCTCCTCAGTCTTTAGTACGCTGGCTTCTTAAATGCCAGGTATGAAACATTTATCTTTCTGTTTTGCACTGAGTGTATCTCTCCCAGAGAGCCCTATATTTTAGTCTTCTTGATTGCTCTATCTTTGTATTATTTTGTACCTAGGAGGAAAGTATTAATGTATTAATATTCTCCTTACAGATGAAGCAAAACAAGGTAATGGCAATATTTTTCTTAGGTTAATTTATTTCTCTGGTTCTTTACTCCCCGTTCCTGCTCCATTTCTCTTTTTCATTCTATAACCATCCAGGCTCTGCCTCATCTCTTTCCTTTATATATTAGTCAGCTTTTGCTGTACAACAAACCACAGTGACTTTACACTGACAACTATTCAGTTTTCTCAGTCAAGGATCTGTTGGTGACCTAGGCCTGGCTTCAGCCTACCCATTGGGTCCAGATCTGCTCTGTGTGCCTCCTTGTTCTTCTTGAATGGGGTATGTTACTCTCATGGTAGATGGCAAAGATGCAAAATTCCAAGCCAAATCCTAAAAGCAAGGCTAAAGCCTTTCCTTGAATTACATCTGCTACAATCTACTGACTAAATTCATGTGGCCAACACCAGTATCATTGGGGGTAGGGAACAGACTCTGTTTACTTGGTGAGAGATAGTGGAAAGTCATGTACAATCTATAACAAGGTAGGAGAGAAGAATTGGAGACAATAATCCAGTCTACCACAATTCCCCATATTCTCCTAGGGCACTGGAGAACAGCCGTTCTATTTATCTCATGCCTTCAGAATCTAAAGTGAGCTAAGGTAGAATAGAAGAAAAACAGAATCCTAGGTAATATAAGCCCATTTAAACTCAATATTAGGCCTTTGTGAATAAAATACCATGTTAGTTGAGTTTTTTTTTTTTTTTTTTTAACCAAGAGTGGGGAAAGGGAAAAGAGGAAGTAAATGACAATGTTTCATGGTGTTCCAGCAAAAGCATTCAGACCATATTTCATAGGAACTCTATCCATCTTACAAACAAAATGCTTCATGTGTATCTTAAAAATATAAACATAACTTTTACTGAATGCTATGTGGCAGCACAGTATAAGTTCTTTGAGTGTTTTCTTTTCAAATTCATATAAAACCCCTGTGAAGTTTATAGATAAGAAACTGAAATCTAGAAAGGTTAAGTTTTCACATACATACGAAAAGATTAATTGTTCTGTAGCCATGGCAACAAGTGGTCAACAGAACTGGTTGTAAATCCAGTCCACTTGATCAACAACTGCTGCAGTGAATGTGCTTTATAAGCCAACCAATCAAGGACAGCCCTTTGCTTCTGAAAGTCAGCCAATCAGGATTCACTCCAACAAATACATTTCTTAGTTTCAACCAGTTAACAGCCTTTACCCCCAGTAGTCAGGCTTCTACAGATGCCTCTGAAAGTGTCCATGAACAGCATGCTTCCCCTAAATCCTTTGGAAGACCAACAGAGCCTGTGCCTGACCAGTATCACTCTCTCTTGCTGTACAAGCAATACATTCTGCTTTGTCTTCTTATTTCAGATAACGTGTAATGGTCTCATTATCCTTTGACAGTAACTTACCCAAGTTTACACAGCTAGCAAATGATAGAGTCAAGCAACAAATTCTATCTCATTTCAGAGCCTAAACTCTCACCCAGCAGGCTGTCCTGCTTCTCCTCATTTCAGGATAGCTACTGCCCAGATACTCTTCCCTGGGAAAGTTAAGCCGTTAGGGTAATTCAACTTTTGGTTTGTTATTTAATTTTGCATATCTTATCTATCCAGCTAACTTGTAAGATAAGTTGAGCTTTAAACAAGTTCACATTCCCAGTGGTGACTAATTTATCCATTATTCCTTTATTAATTTAAAAGATATTCAATGCAGTGCTTAATATGTGCTGTGTATAAAGACAGTGACGAAATTAAGAAGTCTTAGCTCTCAAGGGCTGGCAGCTTAATGGCAACGTGAAATGTGCTCTCAGGTGCAGTTGGACCTGAGAGGAAAGTGCCTAAGTCTGCCTTCAGCATTGTGGGCCCTCAATAATAAACTGCTGAAAGACTGATATTTGTGTATTAGTTCTTTGGAGCCATTATTTTAGATCAGAGAAAGAGTCCTCAAAGCTGCTAAAACTCTTCAAAAGTCAAACAGTGAATCAGAAATTTCACTAACCCAGATTTGAATTATTTGGGAGGAGACCACATCATAAATATGTAGTTTATCAAATGACAATATGTTTAAGACAATGCCATTTTCTGCTTCTATTTCTCTAAAGGTTTAGGTTTTAATTTTTCTTATCGAGAGCAGTTATAGTTGTCTAATATTGAATATTACAAGTTTCAGATAACTGATGCAAAGGATTGAGAAAATCTTAAAAAATGATATTAGGAAAACAAGAGCTGGCTTAATAAGGAGGCATAAAGTCACAGTGATCCTCAATTTCTACTTATACTGGTTCCTCTTTATTTTTGGTGCAAAGCTATTTTTCTGGAGTACTTCCCGCTCCTTTTCCTTGGTACTCTACCAGTTTTGAAACATGATGTAATCACTAAAATGAAACTTTTGTCCACAGAGAAAAAGATCTCTAGTTTATACAGAAGATGTCAGTGCTCTAGACACAGCAGCAATGTTTTCATTTAGGATGATGAATGAGTTGGCGCCACTCTAGACTTTAGTGCTCTTTTTGATTTTCCCAAACATCTTCAGCCTTTGCTGATAAGTTGACTGGCCAAGCCAGGAACTCGGGGCCACTGAGTGATGTTCATGTCTACTGCAGAGAACTGGATTCTCTTGTGTCAGCTGGCGCTGCATTGATTTGATGTGAGATGATGTGTAGTATCTGAGGAATTACAATACTCTGTGGCCTTGGTTAACCAAAAAGACAGTAAATGCATTTCAAAATGTTTAAAACGTCATTGAAAAAGTGAGAGCTCTGATTGCAATTACTGCTGACAGTTTTCTTTGATCCCTTTCTTCCTGATGGAGCCCCTGTGACTCCAGATTGCCCAGCCTCCTCCATCCCCCGACACCAGTGCCCGTTTGACTCCCTAAGGAGACATTCACTCTTGTGTTCTGAATCTATATTTCCTCCCCTTATCCAGAATATGCCCATTTATAAACCCAGCACCAGAAGCTAACTGCTCACTGGGATCAGATATCATTAATCCTATACTATTAAAAAGAACATATTAGCATTAGTTTATTGATCATTTCTTAAATGCTTTAGAAGCTTCACGTCATTTATTTCTCACACAAAATCCTTGTAAAACAAGTACTATTATTATCCCCATTTCCAGGTTACGAAGCTAAGATTTAATAAAGTCAATTGCTCAAGTTCTTGTAGCCATTAAGTGGCAGTCAGGCTTCCCATCCTGGTCTTCTTGACACCCAAGTCCTATTCTTTTTGCAGTGCTGTCTCACATGTATTGTGACTGATAGGGGTTTTGAGGGATATTTCTAATTTAATAAGAGAAAGTGCCTACAGAAATGCCATGTACCTTAGAATTTTAAGTATCAACAGAAACTTGTGGGGAAAGATACTTTTGACTAACCGAAAGCTTTCCTGAAATATCTCAAATAATGCCACACAGAAAGGCCCCTTATTCATTTTTTAAAACTTTTTATTTTATATTGGAGTATAATTGATTAACAATGTTGTGTTAGTTTCAGGTGTACAGCAAAGTGATCCAGTTATACATTCTTTTTCAAATTCTTTTCCCATTTAGGCTTTTACATAATATTGAGCAGAGTTCTCTGTGCTATACAGTAGGTCCTTGTTGGTTATCCATTTTAATTATAGCAGTGTGTACATGTCAATCATACTTTATTTTATTTTATTTTTTTTTGTCTGAGCTCGCGTGGCATGCGGGATCTTAGTTCCCCGACCAGGGACTGAACCCGTTCTCCCTGCAGTGGACGTGCGGAGTCAGTCAACACTGGACCGCCAGGGAAATCCCAGGCCCCTTATTCATTAGAGTCAGGCTAGCTGTGTTCAGCACACTAGTAAGTGTGATAATAGGTGCAGAAAGCAGAGCCTGCTGATGTGTGCAGCCTTTCCCTTGGTGGCTGACTGTTTATTTCCCCTTTTCTATCAGAAAAAAAAGGAAAAGTAGAACCACAATGCACAGAATGATGGAACATTCATCTTGGAAGTCATCTTAGAGGTGACTGAATCTAAACTCTTTATTGTCGAGAGGAAGGCTCTGTGTTCCATGAGTACAGTGACATAAGTTTACCCGGCCATGAAATTGGTGGTGGAGTCAGAACTCAAGTCCTTCCCTCCCTCTCCTTCTCACTCCTCTCCTCCTCCTCCACCTCTTTCCCCTCCTTCTCCTCCTTCTCTCTCTTCCATATCTCTATCTCGATCTCTCCTTCTCTGCAAACATTTATTGTATGTCTATTGCATGCCAGTCACTGGATAGTAGGAATACAGCAGAGTAAATGCAGTCAAAACTCCTTACCTTAATAGAGTTTACGCTAGTAGGGAAAGGTATACAACGAGCCAATAAACAAATCAAAACCACAGTGAGATACCACCTCACACCTATCAGGATGGCTATCATCAGAAAGTTTACAAGTAACAAATGTTGGTGAGGATGTGGAGAAAAAGGAATCCTTGTACACTGTTGGTGGTAATGTAAATTGGTGCAGCCACTGTGGAAAACAGTATGGACGTTTCTCAAAAATCTAAAAATAGAACTACCATATGACCCTGGGTATATATCCAAGAAAACCCAAAACCACCAGTTCAAAAAAATACATGCACTCAAGTGTTCATAGCAACATTATTTACAGTTGCCAAGATTTGAAAGCAACCTAAGTGTCCATCAACAGATGAATGAATAAAGAAGATGTGATATATATACACAATGGAATACTACTCAGTCATACAAAAAGAATGAAAATTTGCCAGTTGCAGCAACATGGATGGACTTGGAGGGTATTTTACTAACTGAAATAAATCAGACAGAGAAAGACAAATATTGTATGATATCATTTATATGTGGAATCTAAAAATATACCATACTAATGAATATGACAAAAAAGAAGCAGACTCACAGATACAGAGAACAAACTAGTGGTCACCAGTGGGGAAAGGGAAGGGAGGAGGGGCAATAGAGGAGGGGTAGGGGATTAAGAGTATAAACTATTAATGTATAAAATAAGCTACAAGGATATATTGTACAACACAGGGAATTTAGCCAATATTTTATAATAACTAAGAATGGAGTATAAACTTTAAAAGTTGTGAATCACTAAATTGTACACCTGTAACTTGTACATCAACTATACTTCAAAATGTATACTATGCCAGATGATGATAAGAGCTATAGAAAAAAATATAGCAGGGAAGGGTGATCAGGTGACAAGAAGAGGAGAGAGTGAAGGTCTTTCAATAAAGTCCTTCTTAGGAAGAGTGCCACGAAGAGAATTCCACATGGAGTAACAGCAAATGGGGAGCATGGTTGGGCTTGATCTGTTTGAGGAATAGTGAGGAGGCCAGTGTGCAGAGAGCAGGGGATGAGGGAACAAAGCCACAGGGTGAGGATCAAGAGAAGCCACATGACCTCTATTGTCTGATCTATGAATAAGCACCTTTCCACCAACCTCATTTCCTCTTGTTAAAAGGCTCATAAAATGGTGAGTCTAACCAACATTTCTTTTATGGACATGGCTAATGTCAGAGACCTTCCGAATAGAGATAGGCAAGGGGTATAAAACTTGGTGGGGGGCTTCCCTGGTGGCGCAGTGGTTGAGAATCTGCCTGCCAATGCAGGGGACACGGGTTCGAGCCCTGGTCTGGGAAGATCCCACATGCCGCGGAGCAACTAGGCCCGTGAGCCACAACTACTGAGCCTGCGCGTCTGGAGCCTGTGCTCCGCAACAAGAGAGGCCGCGATAGTGAGAGGCCCGCGCACCGTGATGAAGAGTGGCCCCCGCTTGCCGCAACTAGAGAAAGCCCTCGCACAGAAACGAAGACCCAACAGAGCCAAAAATAAATAAATTAATTAAAAAAAAAAATCCACCCCTATGCTGCCATAGTGTGTTTCATCACAATTGTAAAAAAAAAAAAAAAAAAACTCGGTGGACCTGGAGGCAACTACCCAGATGCAAGTCCTGCCATAATTAGCTACATCATTTGCTTCCTTTAAGGTTCTTTCCCCTTCTCTGTGAAATAAGGATGATATTAGCTCTTTCCCAGAGTTTTCATGAAGACTGAAGGAGATAAGGTATGTGAAAGCAATCTGTTAAGTTGGGCATCCTGAGTAATTGCTGTCAGTCAGTCACTTGATCACGTCCAGTGTGAATGTGGGCTTTGCCCCTTCAGATGTCCAGGGGTCTGCTGCTTCATCTCTGTCTGCCAAGGTGTTCAGAGGAACTTGGGCTATAACTGTGGAAGAAGACAAGAAAAAGGAAACATGTTCATCTTTATCTTTCTACCATGACCTTCAACTTCATTCCTCACCTGCCAGCAACAGAATGTGAGAGACCATTGTGATCAGTGTGGTCCTCAGTTAATCCTCTGATTAAATACAGTTTATTTTCTTTACTGTCAGAACAAGCAATATGATGGATGATGTGACTGCTGCTGTTTGGAAGAAATAGCTACTAAATATGAAATGTACCATGTCGATGTTTTCTGAACTTTTATATGTATGTATATTGACATGCTAGTGTGTCACAGCCATCTCTCATAGTCCGTGGAACTCAGGGCTTTTAAAATGAAAATCTGTTATTTTTCTGTCATGAACCGTCATGAATTTTTTTGTCATGAACCTGGACTATTTTTCATGAACTTGAAACTTTATGCACAAATAAGAATAATACTGCCTTTTATCTAATTGCCAAATACAGTAGTGATAGAGTATCTACTGTATGAAGAGTACTATATTCTAAAGAAAACTAAATGTAACTAGTCAAGAAAACCAGTTTACTGTGTGACCTTGGGGATCCTCATCTCTAAAATAAGTTTAATAAAAACTGCTAATAATAAAACTGCTTGTCAGAAGGATTAATAATACAATATTTTTTAAAATGTATAGAAAGAGTTTGGCACATAATGCCATATTATTGTTTTTTGGTAAATAATGTAACCTTTCTGATTTCCTGCTTGTTGTTTGGTGAACATTTACTCATCTGTTAAGACTTTGTTCATGTCTTTGGAAAAAATAAACATAGGCTTTGTGCTTTCATAGCACTTGTTACATTCTTCAATTAAGTATTTATCTATTGTCATTTAATTGTGTATTTATCTTCCTAATTAGGCCATGCCAAATATAGAGACTGTGTATGTTTTACCATTGTACTCTAGTGTCCAGTCCCTAAAACAAAGTAGCATCTGGAACATAGCAGACACTCAAATACTTTTCCCCCCAAACCTCTGAGGACGACATGCAGAGCTTTCCTGTGAGTTGGCCTCAGTCCATCACTTTTCCATCACTTTCTACCTCAGTCCCCTTGAACTAGAGATGCCACGTGCAGTTCTGTAACATGCCGTGCACTTTTACTCCTCATTCCCATGCCCACTTATGTGTGACTTTGCAGCTGGTATGTGCATATTCTACCTGCTCCCCTCCCCCAAGACGCATACACTCCCACCTCTCCTGCTATACTGAATTGGGCTCCATCGTCTCCAGGCAGCCTCTAGGTTAGGACTCTCGGTTAGGAGCACCTCTTATATGTTGCCAATGGTGCCTTTTTCGTATAACAATAACTAGTATTTCAGGTATTGTCTAAGCACTTCCCTATGCTAACTCATTTCATCCTCACAGTAACCTTATGAAGTAGCAATTGTTATTATCCCCAGTTTCAGATGAGATTTTGAGACTCAGGCTGAATAACTTCTCCAAATGGCAAGTGGTGTGCCAGAATTCAAACCCAGATGGTCTGGCTCCAGTCTGTATTTTTAAGACCTTCCTATACTACCTCCTGCACTACAATGCGTAATATCTTTGTCATAGCACTCATTATCCATCACTGTAATTTTCTGTTTATTTCTTTTGTCTTGCTACTGTAAGCCCAGACAAAACCAACTATAGTCATCAATGCTGGGGACTTTCAAAGTAAGAAAGTCATCTGAAAACAAAGTAGTTATCTAGATATCCAGACGCAGGTGAGTTTTGAAATAAATCTTGTAGGATGAATCGGTTGCAGCGTAGTAGCAACAGGGTAGACAAGATTGTGTGAGCAAAGTGAATGACATGGATTCTGAGTGGTTAAAAACATGAGATGAGGAGCTTATATGGGAAACTGAAAGCCACAGGAGGACAGTGACGTGATGTGACATGAAGTCTAGGGTAGTTGGTGGTAGCAGGGATTGCATGCTTTGGGACTGTATATGCTGGCAAAGAAAAAAGCGAAGCAATTAACTATTACATTTTGTCGATATGAATGGACATAGGGACAATTCAGGCATGCACCATCCTTTCTATTGCAGTGTTGGTATGACCAGACAAGATGTCTTACATTGACAAGCACAGCATATGTTAACTCGGTGTTTCCAATACATCAGTTTCTTTCACAAGTCATTTTGTTACATTATGTACTTAATATTTTTCTTTAAATGACTTTGTATTTTGAAAAAATGGACACACATTTATTTTTAAAGGGAATTTACTATAAAAAGGAAACACTTTGTCTCCTCTAGTAAGGTATGAGTAAAAGTACTTAAGATAAATATTTTGACATAAACTACCTAAAATCATCTCATATATCATTAATAGACATACTATGGTTTGGAAAACATGGCATTATCTCATTAGATTATTACACCAGAATTTTCACTACTTTATTGGCCAAGCAAGCAACGCTAGGAGGAATTAAGTTGGTGCTTAAAGTCATACCGTTGCTCACAAGCAGAGCTGGGATGAGTATCCAGGTTCTTTGCTCTAGTTTGCATTGATTATGGCCCACAAGGAGACAGCTGTTAGATAAGCTACTGAAAAGGAAGAACCTAAAGCAGCTGGGTGGAAGTGTGCTCCTGGAGTGACCAGGGAGCAATGCACTGTGGTGGCACTGGGACCTGGCTAGATGGAGAGGCCCTGGGCTATTTCAATGTCCTGGATCACCCTCCGTGTGAAAGACTCCTAGAAGGACAGGTTGATACTGGGATCTCCATCCTTTCCTCCACCCACTCCTAGCCACTTAGATTCAATTCTAGTCTGAAACAAAAAGGAGGACTAGGAACAATTTTCAGTCTCACAAGCTCTGAGGATAGTTTTGCACCTATTTAGACCTAGAGCTTCTTGGGTGGTGGTTCTGAGAGAGGAAACTTTGGGATTAGACCATGGGTCTAGGCCTCTGGATGAGCATAGGTCAAGTGCTGATCCTCCAGCTTTTTTCCCATGGTGCTTTGAGAATCCAGTCTAGTGACATAAATCCTAACAACATGACGGCACAAGAGATAGGGGATGACTTCAGATTGGGATGGGGGGAATGAGATTTCAGGTAGTTCCTGAGGGATTCTAAGTCCTGGCAACAATGCTAGTAGTCATACATCAAAGGAGAATTAAATGACATATTCCTTAGAGTTAAGCACTTCATATTTGATTAAGCATGCAATAGATACTAAATAAATGCTTATTAGAAAATACAGCAGCATTCAAAGTCCTTTCCACAACGGTGATTATATACTGGGTTAAACCTATTTTTAATAGGTAACAGTGACTCAATATTGGTAATTTTATACAGTTCAATCTAATATTTTGGTGGAAAGTATGAGTTGGGCGTCAAGGACTCTTGTCATAATTTAGTAATTAAGGTGTTGTTAAACTTGATCAAGCCGTGTAACTTTTCTGGATCTCAGTTTCTTCATCTCTTTGATATTAATATTGAAATAAGCTTTTGACTCCAACTTAGAAATTTGATTAATTAAATTGCAAAAAAATGATTACTTAAAATATTATTCGGTAAAAATATTTCAAAATATGAGACTTAAAAGGAACAAGTTTTTGTAGGTGAATTTTTTATTTTGAAATAATTTAGATTCACATGCAATTGTAAGAAATAATGTAGAGATATCTCTACACATTACACAGTTTCCCACAAGAGTAACGTCCTGCAATATAGGACAGTATCACAACAGTTGTGCCAGGACTTGGATACTGGTCTGTAGTTTCCTGTTTTTGTACTGTCTTTGTTTGATTTGGTGTCAGGGTAATACAACATTGTAAAATGAATTGGGAGATATTTTCTCCCATTTTATTTTCTGGAAGATATTGTATAGATTTAGTGTTAATTCTTTAAACTTTCAGTAGAATTCTCTAATGAAACCATCTGGGCTTGGAGATTTGGAGGGGCGTTTTTAAACTACATATTCAATTTTTTAATAGTTGGAGCGCTATTCTAGAGATCTATCTCATACTGGGTAAGTTGTGTTTTTTGAGGAATTGGCCCAGTTATTCAAATTTGTCAAATTTATGAGTGTAGAGCTGTTTGTAGTATTCCATTTTATCCTTTCGTTCTGCAGGGCCTGTGATGATTTCTCCTGTTTTATACCTGGTATTCATAATTTATGTCTTCTCTCTTTTTTTCTTTGTCAGATTTGCTAAAAGTTTGTCAATTTAATGGATCTTTGCTAAAAACCAGCTCTTTGTTTCATTGATTTTCTCTATGGTTTTTCTGTTTTTAGTTTCATTGATTTCTGCTCTTATCTTTATTTCCTTTCTTCTGCTTTCTTTGAATTCATTTCATCTTTGTTTTTTAGGTTCTTGAGGTAGAGGTTAGATTGTTTATTTGAGTTTCTTTTCTAGCTATGCACTAGTGATATAAATTTCTCCCTCAGCACTGCTTTAGTTGAGTCTTAGAAATTTTGATATGTTGTTTTTTCATTTTTATTCAGTTCAATGTATTTTTAAATTTTCTTTGAGGCTTCCTATTTGACCCATGGACTGTTTAGAAGTGTGTTGTTTAGTTTACAAATATTTTTTTCTGTTATCTTTTGTCACCTACCTCCAGTTTGATTACATTGTTATTAGAGAACACACTATATAATTTCAATTTTAAAAAATTTGTTAAGGTTTGTTTTATGGCCCAGGGCATGGTCTGTCTTGGTATATGTTCCACGGGTATTTTAAAAGAATGTATATTCTTCTGTTGGGCGAGGTTTCCTATGGATGCTGCTTAGATCCATTGGTTTATGGAGTTGTTGAGTTGTTGAAGGTCCTTGCTGATTTTCTGTCTGGTTATTCTACCAATTATATTTTATATACCAATAATTACTAATAATTAATTAAATTAATTATTTAATAATGTTAAGTATTCTACCAATAATTATACTTGTGGATTTATCTATTTCCTCCATAAGTTCTGTCAGTTTATGCTTCACCTATTTTGTAGCTCTGATGTTTGATGCAGAGAATACACATTCAAGAGTCCTATGTCTTCTCGACGGATTGACCGTTTTATCATTATATAATGTCCTTCTTTGTTCCTGATAATTTTCTTTGCTTCACTGTCTACTTTATCTGATGTTATATAGTTGCTCTTCTTTTCCTTTTATTAATGTTTGCATGATACATTTTTTCTATCCTTTTACTTTCAACCTGACTGTATCATTATATTTGAAGAGAATTTCCTGTAGACAGCATATACTTGGGTGTTTTTTAATCCACCCTGTCAATCTTTGTCTTTTAAAGTATTTAGACTATTTAGATATGTTCTAATTATTGTTATGCCAGGTTTAAGTGTACCATTTAAATTTTTTTCTGTTCTGTTTTTCATTTCTCTCTTTTCTTTTTTCCTGTCTATTATGGGTTACTTGAACATTGTTTAGAGTTCCACTTTGATTTCTTGATAGTGTCTTTGAGTCTATCTTGTTGTAAAGCTTTTTTAGTGTAGCCTATATATTACACTATATATACATAACTTATCATAGTCTACTGATTTCATCATTTTACAAGTTTGAGTGTAGTATAGAAACCTTACCTCCTTTTACCCTCCCCCCATTTATAATTGTCTAACATATTTCCTCTCTCTATGTATTTAGAACCATATCAGAAGATGTTGTAATTTTTGCTCCAACTGTCAAACATAATTTAGAAAATTCAAGAGAAGAAAGAAAACTATATTTACCAGTATTTTTTGTTTACTGTGTTCTTTTTTCCTAAAATCCCAAAGTTCTTTTATCATTTCCTTTCTGTTTAGAAAACTTCTTTTAGAATATATCTGCTGGTGACAAAATCTTTGTTTTCCTTCATCAGAGAATATCTTAATTTGTCCTTAATTCCTGAAGGATATTTTCCCTGGGTATAGGATTCTTGATTGACACTTCTTTTCTTTCATCACCCTGGTTTCTAACGAGAAATTTCTTGTCATTCTAGTTGTGTCTCTCCTGTAGGGAAGGTATCTCTTTTTCCTCTGGTTGCTTTCAAGATTTTTTTTTTTCTTTGCTTATTGCTCAGAAATTTGATTATGGTGTGTCTTGGCTTGAATTTATTTAGATTTATACTCTTTGGGGTTCATTCAGACGTCTGAATGTATGGGTTTATGTTCCTTTCCAAATCTGGCATATTTTCAGCCATTATTTCTTTAAGCACTTTTCAACACTACCTTCTTTCTCCTCTCCTTTCAGGAATCCAATATTGTGAATGTTAGATCTTTTCTTATAATCCCTTAGGTCTCTAGGATCTGTTAATTTTTTAAAAAATTTAGTCTATTTTCTCTCTACTATTCAGATTAGGTTATTTCTATTGTTCTATCTTGTAGTTCACAGATTCTTTCCTTTGCTGTCTCCATTCTGTTGGTTAGTCCATACATTGAACTTTGTACTTCAAACATTCTATTTTTCTGCTCTAAAATTTCCACTTGATTCTTTTTTATATCTTTTGTTTCTTTGCTGAGATTTTCTGTTTTTTCATTTGTTTCAAGTGTGTTCATAATTGCTTACTAATGCATCTTTAACATGACTGCTTTAAAATTTTTGTCAGGTAATTCTACTTTCGCTGTCATCTTGGTGTCATCATGTAAAATTTTTTTTCATTAAGTTTGAGAGTTTTCTGTTTCTTGGTGTGGCGAATGATTTTTTTACTGAAACCTGGATATTTTTATATTATGCTATGAGACTGTGGATCTTATTTAAACCTTCTGTATTAGCTGGCTTTTTCTGGCATTGCTCAAACAGTAGAGGGTGAGTGCCACCTCATTACTACCACACAGAGTTTCACCACTTGGCCTCCAATGATACCAGAAGAAGGGGCTTCTCATTACTTCTGGGTTGGGGTGGAAGTTCTGGTTCCTTACATAGTCTTCACTGACATTGCAGGGGAGGGAGGGAGGAAGGGTACTTGTTACTGATCTTCAGAGGTGAAATTCCTGGCTCCCTACTTGGTCTTCTTTGACACCATGCCCATAGAAGTGGTGGGACATCTTGTTACCTAGCAAGGCTACAAGTCTAGGCTCCCACTCAGCCTTTGGTAGTGTGGGGGAGAGTGGGGGCACAGCTTTTCTGTGGTGTTTGAGTCCCAAGGTCCTTAACCAATCTGACTCACATATTTTTCAGTGTCTTCTTAAGTTCATTTTCTACATAATGACCTTGGTGGGAGGAATAGGAAAAAGTTTATCTATTCCATTTTCCCAGAAGTAGAAGTTTCAGGAAATATAGTACTTAGAAAGGCTCTTTGGTAATACAAACAAATTTATGAAATAAATAAAATGTTAGTTTCTTTTTAAGTTTCAGCCATCCATCCCATGATTTGGGGAATAACAGAAAGACTGCCCAAATGACTGACTACTGACTAACTGACTAACTGATAATAAACCATCTTCACATTTATCAGTACAAGAAATGATATATGTATAGATACAGAGGAGAGAGTTCACACTCATGATTGATGCTAAGATATATAAAGGCTCATATCTTTTATTTTTTAACATCTTTATTGGAGTATAATTGCTTTACAGTGTTGTGTTAGTTTCTGCTGTATAACAAAGTGAATGAGCTATACGTATACTTATATTGCCATATCCCCTCCCTCTTGCACTTCCCTCCCACCCTCCCTATCCCACCTCTCTAGGTGGTCACAAACACCGAGCTGATATACCTGTGTTATTCAGCTGCTTCCCACTAGCTATTTATTTTACATTTGGTAAAATAAAATAGCTTACCCAGCTTACCCTTCTCCCTCCCTGTGTCCTCAAGTCCATTCTCTACATCTGCATAGTTATTCCCGTCCTGCCCCTAGGTTCTTCAGAATCATTTCCTTTCTTATTTTTAGACTCCATATATATGTGTTAGCATATGGTATTTGTTTTTCTCTTTCTGACTTACTTCACTCTGTATGACAGATTCTAGGTCCATCCACCTCACTACGAATAACTCAATTTCGTTTCTTTTTATGGCTGAGTAATATTCCATTGTATATATGTGCCACATCTTCTTTATCCATTCATCTGTTGATTGACACAGGTTGCTTCCATGTCCTGGCTATTGAAAATAGAGCTGCAATGAACACTGTGGTACATGACTCTTTTTGAATTATGGTTTTCTCAGGGTATATGCCCAGTAGTGGGAATGGTGGGTAGTATGGTACTTCTATTTTTAGTTTTCTAAGGAACCTCCATACTGTTGTCCATAGTGGCTGTACCAATCTACATTCCCACCAAGAGTGCAAGAGGGTTCCCATTTCTCCACACCCTCTCCAGCATTTATTGTTTGTAGATTTTTTGATGATGGCCATTCTGACTGGTGTGAGGTGATACCTCATTGTAGTTTCGATTTGCATTTCTCTAATGATTAGTAATGTTGAGCATTCTTTCATGTGTTTGTTGGCAATCTGTATATCTTCTTTGGAGAGATGTCTATTTAGGTCTTCTGCCCATTTTTGGATTGGGTTGTTTGTTTTTTTGTTATTGAGCTGCATGAGCTACTTGTATATTTTGGAGATGAATTCTTTGTTGGTAGCTTTGTTTACAAATATTTTCACCCATTCTGAGGGCTGTCTTTTCATCTTGTTTATGGATTCCTTTGCTGTGCAAAAGCTTTTAAGTTTCATTAGGTCCCATTTGTTTATTTTTGTTTTTAATTCCATTCTCTAGGAGGTGGGTCAAAAAGGATCTTGCTGTGATTTATGTCATAGAGTATTTGCCTAAGTTTTCCTCTAAGAGTTTTATAGTGTCTGACCTTACATTTAGGTCTTTAATCCATTTTGAGTTTATTTTTGTGTATGGTGTTAGGGAGTGCTCTAATTTCATTCTTTTCCATGTAGCTGTCCAGTTTTCCCAGCACCACTTATCGAAGAGGCTGTCTTTTTTCCAATGTGCATTCTTGCCTCCTTTATCAATAATAAGGTGACCATATGTGCGTGGGTTTATATCTGGGCTTTCTATCCTATTCCATTGATCTATATTTCTGTTTCTGTGCCAGTACCATACTGTCTTGGCTACTGCAGCTTTATAGAATAGTCTGAAGTGAGGAAGCCTGATTCCTCCAGCTCTGTTTTTCTTTCTCAAGATTGCTTTGGCTATTCGGGGTCTTTTGTGTTTCCATACACATTGTGAAATTTTTTGTTCTAGTTCTGTGAAAAATGCCATTGATAGTTTGATAGGGATTCCATTGAATCTGTAGATTGCTTTGGGTAGTAGAGTCATTTTCACAATGTTGATTCTTCCAATCCAAGAACATGGTATATCTCTCCATCTGTTTGCATCATCTTTAATTTCTTTCATCAGTGTCTTATAGTTTTCTGCATACAGGTCTTTTGTCTCCTTAGGTAGGTTTATTCCTAGGTATTTTATTCTTTTTGTTGCAATGGTAAATGGGAGTGTTTCCTTAATTTCTCTTTCAGATTTCTCATCATTAGTGTATAGGAATGCAAGAGATTTCTGTGCATTAATTTTATATCCTGCTACTTTACCAAATTCATTGATTAGCTGTAGTAGTTTTCTGGTAGCATCTTTAGGATTCTCTATGTATAGTATCATGTCATCTGCAAACACTGACAGTTTTACTTCTTTCCGATTTGGGTTCCTTTTATTTCTTTTTCTTCTCTGATTGCTATGGCTAAAACTTCCAAAACTATGTTGAATTATAGTGGTGAGAGTGGGCAACCTTTTCTTGTTCCTGATCTTGAGGAAATGGTTTCAGTTTTTCACCATTGAGGACGATGTTGGCTGTGAGTTTGTCATATATGGCCCTTATTGTGTTGAGGTACGTTCCCTCTATGCCTACTTTCTGGAGGAATTTTATCATAAATGGGTGTTGAATTTTGTGGAAAGCTTTTTCTGCATCTCTTGAGATGATCATATGGTTTTAATCCTTCAATTTGTTAATATGGTGTATCACATTGATTGATTTGCATATATTGAAGAATCCTTGCATTCCTGGGATAAACCCCACTTGATCATGGTGTATGGTCGTTTTAATGTGCTGTTGGATTCTGTTTGCTAGTATTTTGTTGAGGATTTTTGCATTTGTGTCCATCAGTGATATTGGCCTGTTGTTTTCTTTTTTTGTGACATCTTTGTCTGGTTTTGGTATCAGGGTGATGGTGGCCTTGTAGAATGAGTTTCAGAGTGTTCCTCCCTGTGCTCTATTTTGGAAGCGTTTGAGAAGAATAGGTGTTAGCTTTTCTCTAAATGTTTGATACAATTCACCTGTGAAGCCACCTGGTCCTGGGCTTTTTTTTGTTGGAAGATTTTTAATCACAGTCTCAATATCAGTGCTTGTGTTTGGTATGTTTATATTTTCTATTTCTTCCTGGTTCAGTGTCAGAAATTTGGGCTTTTCTTAGAATTTTTCCATTTCTTCCAGGTTGTCCATTTTATTGGCCTATAGTTGCTTGCAGTAATCTCTCATGATCCTTTGTATTTCTTCAGTGTCAGTTGTTACTTCTCCTTTTTAATTTCTAATTCTGTTGATTTGAGTGTTCTCCCTTTTTTTCTTGATGAGTCTGGCTACTGGTTTATCAATTTGGTTTATCTTCTCAAAGAAACAGCTTTTAGTTTTATTGATCTTTGCTATTGTTTCCTTTATTTCTTTTTCATTTATTTCTGATCTGATCTGTATGTTTTCTTTCCTACTGCTAACTTTGGGGTTGTTTTGTTTTTCTTTCTCTAATTGCTTTAGGTGTAAGATTAGGTTGTTTATTTGAGATTTTTCTTGTTTCTTAAGGTAGGATTGTATTGCTATAAACTTCCCTCTTAGAACTGCTTTTGCTGCATCCCATAGGTTTTGGGTCATCGTGTTTTCATTGTCATTTGTTTCTAGGTATTTTTTGATTTCCTCTTTGATTTCTTCAGTGATCTCTTGGTTATTTAGTAGAATATTGTTTAGCTTCCATGTGTTTGTATTTTGTACAGATTTTTTCCTCTAATTGATATCTAGTCTCAGAGCGTTGTGGTCGGAAAAGATACTTCATATGATTTCAATTTTCTTAAACTTAGAGAGGCTTGATTTGTGACCCAGGATATGATCTATCCTGGAGAATGTTCCACGAGCATTTGAGAAGAAAGTGTATTCTGTTGTTTTTGGATGCAATGTCCTGTAAATATCAATTAAGTCCATCTTGTTTAATGTATCATTTAAAGCTTGTGTTTCCTTATTTATTTTCATTTTGGATGATCTGTCCTTTGGTGGAAGTGGGGTGTTAAAGTCCTCTACTATGACGGTGTTACTGTCGATTTCCCCTTTTATGGTTGTTAACATTTGCCTTATGTATTGCGGTGCTCCTATGTTGGGTGCATAAATATTTACAATTGTTATATCTTCTTCTTGGATTGATCCCTTGATCATTATGTAGTGTCCTTCTTTGTCTCTTGTAATAGTCTTTATTTCAAAGTCTATTTTGTCTGATATAAGAATTGCTACTCCACCTTTGTTTTGATTTCCATTTGCATGGAATATCTTTTTCCATCCCCTCACTTTTAGTCTGTATGTGTCACTAGGTCTGAGGTGGGTCTCTTGTAGACAGCATATATACGGGTCTTGTTTTTCTATGTCTTTTGGTTGGAGCATATAATCCAGTTACCTTTAATGTAATTATCAATATGTATGTTCCTGTTACCATTTTCTTAATTGTTTTGGGTTTGTTATTGTAGGTCTTTTCCTTTTCTTGTGTTTCCTGCCTAGAGAAGTTCCTTTAGCATTTGTTGTAAAGCTGGTTTGGTGGTGCTGAACTCTCTTACCTTTTGCTTGTCTGTAAAGTTTTGAATTTCTCTGTCAAATCTGAATGAGATCCTTGCTGTCTAGAATAATCTTGGCTGTAGGTTTTCCCTTTTCATCACTTTAAGTATGTCCTGCCACTCCCTTCTGGCTTGCAGATTTTCTGCTGAGAAATCAGCTGTTAACCTTATGGGGATTCCCTTGTATGTTATTTATTGTTTTTCCCTGTCTGCTTTTACTATTTTTTCTTTGTATTCAATTTTTGATAGTTTGATTAATATGTGTCCTTTTGTGTTTCTCCTTGGATTTATACTGTATGGGACTCTCTGCAGTTTCTGGACTTGATTCACTATTTCCTTTCCCATATTAGGGAAGTTTTCAACTATAATCTCTTCAAATATTTTCTCAGTCCATTTCTTTTTCTCTTCTTCTTCTGGGACCCATATAATAAGAATGTTGGTATGTTTAATGTTGTCCCAGAGGTCTGAGACTGTCCTCAATTCTTTTCATTCTTTTTTCTTCATTCTGCTCTGCAGTAGTTATTTCCACTATTTTATCTTCCAGCTCACTTATCCATTCTTCTGCTTCAGTTATTTTGCTATTGATTCCTTCTAGAGAATTTTTAATTTCATTTATTGTGCTGTTCATCATTGTTTGTTTGCTCTTTAGTTCTTCTAGGTCCTTATTAAACGTTTCTTTTATTTTCTCATTCTATTTCCAAGATTTTGGATCCTCTTTGCTATCACTACTCTGAATTCTTTTTCAGGTAGACTGCCTCTTTCCTCTTCATTTGTTAGGTCTGGTGGGTTTTTACCTTGCTCCTTCATCGGCTGTGTGTTTCTCTGTCTTCTCATTTTGTTTAACTTACTGTGTTTGGGATCTCCTTCTTGCAGTCTGCAGGTTCGTAGTTCTTATTGTTTTTGGTTTCTGCCCCCAGTGGCTAAGGTTTTTTCAGTGGGTTGTGTAGGATTCTTGGTGGAGGGGACTAGTGCCTGTGTTCTGGTGGATGAGGCTGGTTCTTGTCTTTCTGTTGGGCAGGTCCACGTCCGGTGGTGTGTTTGGGGGTGTCTGTGACCTTATTATGATTTTAAGCAGCCTCTCTGCTATTGGGTGGGGTTGTGTTCCTGTCTAGCTAGCTGTTTGGCATAGGGTGTCCAGCACTGTAGCTTGCTCATCGTTGAGTGGAGCTGGGTCTTAGTTTTGAGATGGAGATCTCTGGGAGAGCTTTTGTCATTTGATAGTACATGGAGCCATGAGGTCTGTGATGGACCAATGTCCTGAACTCGGCTCTGCCACCTCAGAGGCACAGGCCTGACACCCGGCTGGAGCCTCAAGACCCTGTGAATCACACGGCTCAGAAGAAAAAGAAGAAAGGAAGGAAGGAAGGAAGGAGAAAGAAAGAAAGAAAGAGAGAAAGAAAGAAAGAAAGAAAAGAAGGAAGGAAGGATGGAAGGAAGGAATGGAAGGAAGGAAGGGAGGGAAGAAAGAAAGAGGGGAAGAAAGAAAGAAAAAAGTTATTAAAATAAAATTTAAAAGTAATTAAAAAAGAAAAAAGAAAGAAAAAGTAAGAAAGAAAGAAGAGAGCAATCAAACCAAAAAATAAATCCACCAATGACAACAAGCGCTAAAAATTATATTAAAAAAAAAAAACCCAAAAAATGGACAGACAGAACCCTAGGACAAATGGTAAAAGCAAAGCTATACAGGCAAGTCACAGAAAGAAGCATACACATACACACTCACAAAAAGAGAAAAAGGAAAAAATATATATATATCTTTGCTGTGAGGCAGTGGTGTATATATTTTATTTTATTATTAATTTTTAATCCTTTCTGGGATTTTCTGAGCTTCCAGGTCCTGTGGTTTAATATCTTTAATCTTTTTGGAGAAGTTTCATCCACTCTCTCTTTAAATATTTCTTCAACACTTCTCTCTGTCTCCTTCTTCTGAAATTGCATTTAAGTGCATGTTAGACTCTTTAAGAGTATCCTAGAACTAACACTTTGATGCTCTGTTCTGCTTTCTCTTTCTGTCTCTTTCTTTGTGCGTGTGTGTGTGTGTGTGTGTGTGTGTTTTATAGTTTGGTTGCTATCTAGTGACCATTCTTGGTTATGTTGTCTATTAATAAGCCAGTTTCAGGCATTCTTCATCTCTGTAGCTAACTTTTTCCCCTAGCATTTCTATTTGATTATTTCTTATTCTTCACGTACTCCATCTGTCCATGATGAAATTCCCCGTCATCTCATGCATGCTGCCTACTCCTTCCATTAGATAACATATTAATGATAGTTACTTTAAATTCCCTCTCTAACAGATACATTATCTAGCTTATCTCTGAGTCTCAGTCTGTTGATATATTTGCCTTTTGACAGTGGGTTGCTTTTCCTTGACTTTAGTGTATCTCATAATGTCTTATTGGTTCCTGACATGTTATGTAGAGGAACAGACTGAGGTAACTAGTATTCATGATGGATAATGGCCATTCATGTGAGATATTGAGTTCAGATAGTCAGGATTTAACTGGGTTTGGGTTTTATTGTTACAGTGGCTACCTTTAGTGTACCACCAGCTTTAAATTTCTCTATCATCACCTTATTCTTATCATGGGTTTGGTTTTTCTCAATTTTCCTGCTTTATCCTAAGTTTTAGGCTTTCCTTGGTCTCTCTCCATGCTCTTATCCCTCCCCAAATGGTAGACTGCTGTTGACTGTGGTTAGTGCTTATTAACTTAGTGATGGAATACAGAAGAGTTCTCTATTATTCTGTCTTAGGTGGTTTCCAGTTTATGCTTGAAAAGTAAAGATCTTCTTTCTAACATCTGCAGCCAATTTGGGTTAAGAACACAGGGAATCTCAGCATCCACTTTGCATCCAATTGCTCATTTTCTCTGTTCTTGTTATGGTATCCTACTATAATTCAGAAACTCTCTTTTTTAACTTCTTAAGAGAAAAAAAAGACAAGAAAAGAGAAGAAAAGAAAAGTCCCTCTAGGTGTCCATGAGAGTGAAGGAGGTACAGTCACATGGCTGATCAGAGTAGAGAAAGAATCTGTGGCTCTAACTTTTCCAAGCAGATTTTCAAAAATCCCCTCATTTTAGCCATTTTCTCTTCACTTTGCTTTGCCAACAGTTCCTGAGATTTGGGGGACAGTTTGAATTGTAAATCAGGTTACTTTGTAGCATTCCTCACTGTTATTTTAGGATTCAGCATTTTTTTTCAGATCTATTTTCATCTTCCATAATTTTGTTACTGTAGGCTTGCCTTCTATTTTTCCTAAATTTGTGGGTTTATATCTTTAAACCAAATCATATTACTATTATTTTAGTGGAATTTTGGGGAGGGAGCCAAAGGTAATGAATGTGTTTAATCTACCATGCTTATACAGAAGTCCTGTGGCTGGCAATATTAAAGTGATTAATCATTTTCACTTCTTATCAAGTTCCTCTATTGTATGTGTAAATAAACTTTGGGGAGGGCCCAGATAGCCCTACTGATGTGGCCAGAAATAGATGAAATTGTCTAGGATGTGCAGCTTACATTTTATCTCTGGGATAGAAATATATGTTTGTCATGTCTTATTTTCTTATTAAGATTTCAAGTACCTTGATAGAAAAGTTCATATCTCATATATCTTTATAATGCTTCTAACATCTTGCCTGTTACCTTGATTTTCCATTATTTTAAACTCTTTCATGTATTTAGCCAGATTAAAATTCCAGTTGTAAAGCCCTGTAATTTTTATAGAAAAATTGTGCTAATAGGGATTATTCTTTGTTTTGCATTTACTCAGAGATTTTTTCCCACAAAAAATGTTATTTGTTTATGAAAATCAGAACAATCTATGTTTAGCAGGCTGTTAAACCTGAACACAATGTAAAAACTAAATTCCTTCTTTTCTGTGTTATTTGAGTGAGGTTAAGTGCCCTTGCTAATACAAAACTGGTTCTTCTGTTTCCTCATAAGGGGTGTCAAGATAATGTTAAGAAGTTGCAGCTCTTTGTAACTAAAAATTCTCAATGTGGGGATATACAATTGGGGGCCAGATCATTTTATTACACCATTTACATTTATTTAAATGTAAATGCTACTAAGTGTAAGGATCTGTGTTATATACTCTGAAGGACTTTGAGGAGCACCAGCTCCTATCAGGACCCAACTTGTTGCTTAGTGCTATATACCTCTTCTCCACACAGCAAGAACACTAAATATTTCTTTAACTTTATATCTATATGAAATGATGGATGGTCACTAAACTTATTGTGATAATTACTTCATGATGCATGTGAGTCAAATCATTATGCTGTACACTTTAACCTTATGCAGTGCTGTATGTAAATTATATCTCAATAAAACTAGAAGAGGACTTCCCTGGTGGCACAGTGGTTAAGAATCCGCCTGCCAATGTAGGGGACACAGTTTCGAGCCCTGGTCCGGGAAGATCCCACATGCCGCAGAGCAACTAAGCCTGGGCACCACAACTGAGCCTGCGCTCTAGAGCCCACAAGCCACAACTACTGAGCCCACATGCCACAACTACTGAAACCCACGCACCTAGAGCCTGTGCCCCGCAACAAGAGAAGCCATCACAAGGAGAGGCACACTGCAACAAAGACCCAACTCAGCCAAAAATAGAAATAAATTAATTAATTTTAAAAATTTATTAAAAAATTAAAATAAAACTAGGAGAAAAAAAGTTTTTTTCTCTGTAATGTGACCTCTTCTATGGATGACTATGGAATTTAGGTACAAAATATTAAAGAGGATAAAAGAAGGAGGATGACTCTCTCTTTGAAGTGAATTGTTTATTTAACCCAAACACACATGAAAACCTGATCCCAGAAACATCTGCTGTCATTGTTCTATTTATATTCAATGACTTGAAGAATAAAATAAGGCATATTACACAAATAGCTTCTCTCTTCTAATAAAACCTGTTGAACCAGAGATTGTCAGATATAGTCAAGTCATTATAGATGGAAATGTGAGCTAGATTATTAAGACTCTGACTCAATCATCTCATTTACTGGCAGTTTTCAAAAAGGAAGATAGAAACAGAGGAGTATGAAGGTTTGCTCGTGTTTCTTCCCCTTGTGCAATCTAGTTCCCTCTCAGTCTGTTTTTGCTTACTGTCAGATTGATTCCAGAGAGGCAGCATTACAATCAGATTT
This sequence comes from Eschrichtius robustus, assembly GCF_028021215.1. NCBI lineage: Eukaryota > Metazoa > Chordata > Mammalia > Artiodactyla > Eschrichtiidae > Eschrichtius > Eschrichtius robustus. The sequence goes on from NC_090826.1 coordinate 61,352,630, forward strand.
ATAATGTGTTTAGAAAGAAGCCTTCCTTGGATTACCTAGCATTGAAAAAATTATAATTTGTATTGAGCCTTTGATCTCAGATCAGTTAAACCCATGAAGGATGAGTTGGAAGTGCGGGAAACACGTCCAGGAGTAATTTTGATGGGATAACTAAACTTTCCATCCTGCCTGTAGAGAAGATAAAAATGATGCTTCTCTAATTTAATAAAAATGTAAGATAAGTGAAGTATCTGTTGAAGAAAAGCACAAGCACTCCCATTTAAGTTGGCCCCTGTAGAATATTCTGGTGGAAACTGTGATACACTTCAGTTCTGGGCTCCTTCATGGTTGAGAGTGCTCAGTTGTCTCTAAAATGAAGTGATTTTTCTGTTTCTATAAAAGGATGATGCACTGGCCTAATAAAACCTGGACACAGAAGACATTGAAAACATAATTATAGTGTACTTGGTCCCTCCTTTAGTTACTGAGAGACAGAGTATATTATATATATTTGGCACATACTAAATGCCAGGCATTTTGATAGGCACATGAAGAAATGTTCCCATATTTCAGGTCTAAAATTGGAATTCAGTCTGTACTTTTCTAAAATCTTTTCTATTAACAAGAAGTGATAGAGCTTGATGTTTGAGAGCATGGTCTCTACCAACTGCTAGCCATGGGTCCTGAGAAAGAATTCCCTTTGCTTGAGTTAAAAAGAACTGTGGCTCTGAACAGAATATTGAGGCTTAGGGTAAGGCCCAAAGTTACTGCTGTGAGCTTCCAAGATCTGATAGGAAGTGAGAGGAGTTGGGAAAATTTCCCAACTGGCCCTACATTTCCACACGTCCAGAAACAGTACCTGACAAAATGTGGGTTAGAAATAAATACCAGTGGTGATGGTAGAGTTGAAATTTCATTAACAAAACCATACAGCAGTTACCCTGATACCTCTGAATTTGTAAGCTAAGCCTTTGAATTGATTGGTTGATTGATTTTTTTGGCTATCTGGGAACCTCAAAGGAATTTTAGCTCAGAAGACACTTATATGATAAGTTTATGTTTGGTCTTTATTTCCTTTTCTTTCTCTTTCCTCCTTTCCTTCGTGTACGAAGTTTTGCTGGTTTCAAAACCGGAACCCATTGAATAAGACTTACCACTCACAGGGATAGTCTTAAAAGAGAGACTGCTGGGTCCCTATTGAAGTGGGAGATTTATTTAAAGTAGTTAGTAATTAATTTTAATTAGTTATAGTAATTTATTTAAAATAATATCAAGATTTATCTGGATGAGAAGACTTACCACAGATGATGAAGAAAATGGAGCAGATTTATTGGATGCTGGTGATCCATACTTGGATGACATTGATGATGAGATAGACCCAGAGATAGAAAAAGCCAATGAAAAGTTTTGTTTAGAATCAATGAATGTAAGTAAAAGAGTAAAGTTACCTTTCAACATATCAGTTTTATAAGGCAGTTTAGGTTATGGTGATTTAACAGAACACAGGAAAACAAGAAAATGTGTCACACTTACACCAAATTAAGGATGTTGAGTTATGTTACTAATACATGCAAGTTTAGTTTTGTTTAACACTATCTGCCAAAATAAACTTCATTCCTTATAACTTAAAGTGTGTGTGTGTGTGTGTGTGTGTATAATAGTTTATTATTACAGTTAATTCCACTGTTTTGGCTTCAGTAAAAATTAATTTTGAAATAAATGGAATGTTGAAAGTAAAACACATATTTATTAAGATTTATTCAAGATGGCAAGGAAAGCATTGCTAGGAAGAATCAAAATTAAAATAATCTTCAAGGGGGCAGCAAGCCTGAACCTGGGAAGATGGTATTGAGGGTCAATTCTGAAAAGTGAGGTGTGGATGAAAATAGGAGGCTTAGAAACTGGGGGATGTCAAGAGTAAGACAATGTCAGAGGAATGAATCAGGACAAGTTGAAGCTGTGGGAATGAGAGTGCTGAAGTTCTCATTTTTATGGGGCATTTGGTGTGCAGTGGAAGTGATTATTCAAAGGAACCCTACAGGATCAGGCATTTACTTTTTCGTTGTGTCAAATAGCCTGGATACCAAAAGTCTTCTCGAGTGAATTCTACTTATAACATCATGGACTTTTGTTGTTGTTGTCTTGACCTTGGAGAATATTTGACCTACACATAAATAAAACATCTTGATAATTATTTTTTCTCTGGAGAAACTGTGTGTGAATGAACTAGAAAGTGTGAAGTCACAATCTAAAATCTAATCTTAGGAAAACCATGATGTCTCATTTCTCTTTCCTCTAAAAGGTGAAGTCAAAGAGAGATACAGGGTCATTCTCTACTGTTGGATGAAAGGTGTTGTAGAAATACAGAGCATAAGCCTATCATTTCCACAGCCCTGAGCTATGCTGTCCTCAGAATGCAAGGTGGAAAACTGAAGTTGCAGCTTATTTCAACTGGCCTCCTATGACCCATGAGTAAGTTCAGTGTAATTCAAATAGCAGAAATAACCCAAATAAGAAAGAGGCACATGACAGCTCCAAATATTGATCTATTCAATAATAACAAGGGGAACATAAACTACCAACTTTTCATGGACAGATGTCATTTCTTATCTCTATCCCAATGGAAGAGTAAAATCAAAATTATGGTTTACTGAGCTAAAGAAGAGTCTGACTCATGGGTTCTGGCCACAATACATTTCTGAACTCTTCCTTCAAGTCTAAAGCATGACCCAGTCAGGTTCAGCACTAATTCATGTGGCTGTCACATTTACAACTGAAGTACTGGGGGAGACCTCCAGGAAATAGATGATTGTAAGCAATTCCTGTTATCCAGCTAAGAGAAAAGCGGGAACCACAGAGATTAAATGTAAAAATTTATTTATAATTTTAGATTGCCAGTCCAGAAATGGAGAAGGTCCCTAGCTATACACAGCCACATAATATAAATAGATTCATCAGCTATTAATGGTGTAACACCTAGTTTATTATTCTGAATTTACAATAAACATTTTTTTTAAAAAAGGCATCAATTTTTTAAAACTTGTCTCGTATATAAATGGAACAACTTTGCTCCAAATAGAATTGCTTCTTAAATAGCAAGATCTGGGAAACACTCATAGCTACTCTGTATCTCCATTACAGTATTAAGGCCCAGAAAATTCCAGCTCTAGGGTATCTGGTCCTCAGCCTGTTGGCGTGGCGGTGTATCAAGAGTGAGCCTGCATTGCTTCAAGCCCTTTTCATCTAGAATGTTTCAGTGAGAGCTTTTTATGGGGAAATCTTTTTTTTTTTTTCTTTCTTAAGGTCATTTATCATTTATCACTTAGTATATAAGCCGATATTTACATGTATCTGTCACAAAGACTCAACCCTATTCCAGAACATATTAAAGGGAACATGTGGAATATGTGTGCGCAAAAGAGGGGTTGTTGGTTCCCATATTTTTGGGAATTGTAAAATACCTCTTCCCTTTCTCTCCTATACTGAGCCCACTGAAGTTTTCTTGCCTTGCATTACAAGAAACTCTAGTTTGTGTGTATTCCACACAAAGCTAGTTGTTGGGCTAAAGACTGTGGACAAGAGAAAGAGAAGCTTGCAATTTTCTAACTTTTGCTGTTAAGAAAACACAGTGATATGGCTGTTTACAGTTAGGGCAGTCAAAAGCAAATCTCTGCTTTGCCACTAATAATAGTATGATCTCTGGAAAATTATTTGACTTTTCTAAATGTCAGTTTCCCTGACCGTCAAATGGAAAAATGATAGCATCTGTGCCTTAAAGTTGCCCTGAGGGTTAAATGAAATAATGTGCATGAATGTGTCTCATTTAATTTTCAAATCACTCTATGAAGTGAAGCTCTTATTACTATTATTACTATTTCTCACTCTATAGATGAAGAAACCGAGCCTTACAGAAATAATTAAAATTAAAACTAACTAACATTCCCAAGGCCATATTGTTAACAAGTCTGGGACATGGTAGTCAAACCCAGCTCTGCCTGACTCTAGGGCCTGAACTCTTCACCACTGCATGATCCTCCCTTCTAAGTGTTCACTCGTTTCTAATGAGAAAGGATTTAAGTCATTGGCAGAAGTCCACTGCATAATCTTTGTGATATGTGTAATTTGGCCTATTGCAATTGTAGAGAAAGCTGTTTCCAGTTTTCATACCATACTACAGGTTTGGCCATTTCTAATCAAAACTTTGGCTATTATTTTAAACTCCCAGATCTAAAAACTTCTCAAGTGTTGCCATAGTTTGATAGCTAACAGGTAAGTCCCAAGGGATAAGTTGCAGTGAAGGTTCTGGAGCTCAGGATGGGCAGAACAAATTAGCTGCTGGTAGAAAAGGACTTTTCTCTGGGTGTTCTGTAGTTACACTCATATTCACAAATGTTAACCCAGCTGCT